>NW_027361832.1:31022500-31442500 GCF_039654945.1 Dendrobates tinctorius
TGTATTGTTGACCGATGCACAGTGACACCATCTGCAGCAAGATGATGCTGCAGGTCTTTGGAGGTGGTCTGTGGATTGTCCTTGACTGTTCTCACCATTCTTCTTCTCTGCCTTTCTGATATTTTTCTTGGCCTGCCACTTCTGGGCTTAACAAGAACTGTACCTGTGTTCTTCCATTTCCTTACTATGTTCCTCACAGTGGAAACTGACAGGTTAAATCTCTGAGACAACTTTTTGTATCCTTCCCCTGAAAAGCTATGTTGAATAATCTTTGTTTTCAGATCATTTGAGAGTTGTTTTGAGGAGCCCATGATGCCACTCTTCATAGGAGAATCAAATAGGAGAACTACTTGCAAGTGGCCACTTTAAATACCTTTTCTCATGATTTGATACACCTGGCTATGAAGTTCAAAGCTCAATGAGGTTACAAAACCAATTTAGTGCTTCAGGAAGTCAGTAAAAAGTAGTTAGGAGTGTTCAAATCAAGAAAATGATAAGGGTGCCCATACTTTTGCACCGGTCAAATTTTGTTTAAATGCAGATTGCACATTTTCTGTTAGTACAATAAACCTCATTTGAATCCAGAAATATAACTGAGTCCATCAGTTATTAGATATATGAAACTGAAATACCTGTTGCAAAAACCAAAATTGCTATTAAGAAAAAAGGTTAACATTAATAGGGGTGCCCAAACTTTTACATATGACTGTACCTATATATATACTCACACATAAGATGGCACATATACATACCACCTCAAGAGCAATATGCCCATATTTATTTCTAATGCACCATTTTGTATTCACATAATAAAGTCACAAATTACACATACACCCACAAGGGGCAGAATGGTGGCTCAATGGTTAGTACTGAAGCCTTGCAGTGATGGGGTCCTGGGTTCAGATCCAACCAAGGACAAAATCTGCAAGGGTTTAGTATGTTCTCCCTGTGTATGTGTGGCTTTTCTCCAGTTTCCTCCCACACTCCAAAGACATACTGATAGAGAATGGAGATTGTGGTGAAAGTGATGAGGATCCTGCTACAAAATAATGGTGCTAAAAATAAATAAAATTTATATACACATCTGTATTGACATAGACAAACAAACACCAATTTTTCATACTCATCTGAACCTGATAAGGCAAGGCAACTTGCTTAAAAGCACCTTTTCCAAAAAAAAAGGCCAAAAAAATGACCTTCCTATAATACATTTCTTTAAAATCAATTATCTGGAACTCTAAATGAAAAAATACATGAAGGCTATGTGCCCACGTAGGGTTTAAATCCGGACACTGAAAACCGGACTCCTTCCCAGCCCAGAAATCGCACATTTTTTTCCCCGCGCGATTTTTACCGCGATTTTACAGCGATTATGTTCGCGATTTTGCCGTGATTTTCGCGGGCGATATTCAAGCACTTTCCAAGCGATTTGAAGCATCGCTTGGAAAGTGATTGACAGGTTGGTCACACTCACCAAACATAGTGTTTGACAAGTGTGACCAGGTTTTTTAATATTGAAGCCGCCTATGCGGCATCAATAGTAAAAGAAATTTTTTACATTCTTATAAAAAAATAAAAAATCAGGGTATATTTACCTTCTGACGTCCCGCGCTGCCATCCTGGGCCTCAGCGTTCCCAGTAATGTGACCGCTAGAGTCACGCGAGACTACATCATCACAGGACCTTGCCGCAAGGCATTACTGGGAACGCTGAGGCCCGGGAATGCAGCGCGGGACGTCGGAAGGTAAATATACCTAGATTTTTTATTTTTTATTTTTTTTTTTACAGGGGTATGGTACCCAGGGCCTGGAGGACAGTCTCCTCTCCTCCACACCGTGGGTACCAACCGCACATGAGACGCTTAACTTCCCGCATGGTGAGCATAGCCACATGCGGGAAGTAAGCGATTCTCATGCATTCCTATGGGTGCTGACTCACGGCAATTCTTTGCGATTCCGCACAAAAGAATGATCATGCTGCGATTTCTTCCGTGATGCGATTCCGCCGCGGAAAAAAGCGCAGCATTAGCACAGCATGTGCAGAATGCCATAGGAATGCATGGGGGGCGTTCTGTACAAAATTTTTAAACATTTTCGCAGCATTTTCGCGCCAAAAATCACGGCAAAAACGCTTAAAAATTGCATCGTGGGCACACAGCCGAAATCTGAACATACATACCGTACATACAACCATAAATGCAGAACCCATGCACACTTCAGCAAGTAAATAACTTGGGCAAAGACCTGAGGCTTTCATTACCAATCATCTTCATCGTGGTACATATGATCGTCAGTAAGCCTGAAGGCATATAATGAGCAATCCCTAAATGATGGGTAGGAACGAAAAGAACAAGCTCCAGAGGAATGTAAATACCAAAAGAAAAAAGAAAAGACCAATAATGATCAGACAACAGAGGCAAGAAATGTGCATACAAAAGCAGCCTGAAAGTAGATAACGGCACGAACAAAAGAGCATGTAACATGTTCAGATGTCTGAACCTACTCTGATCAGCCTTTATGTTTGATAGGCATTATGTGAAGAGAGAAGAAAGTCTTGACAACACAGTTGTAAGCTAGAAAATTAATTATGTTCTTAGTAATTAGGGACCTTTTTAACATACTGTACTGCATAATAAAGGCTAGGTCACGGAAAATGGTTGTTACAGCGCTTGCTACATTTATTTTAATTGTATAATGACAGAACATTACAGCAGACCTAATGCTGCCCTAAATTATGCTTTTTTTTCTATAAAAAAATATTTGCAAGTAACCTCTGATAAACTGGTTTACTTTGAAATACATTGTAAAATCAGAGCTTTAACAATAACAATGTGTGCTTTTTTTCTCTCTCCTATATAATCATTGCTTCTCCTCAAATATTACCTGAATGCCGACTGGCTAAATAAAGACTTTTTTGAAATAGTTTTCTTGGTGAATGCAGACCCCATGGGGCGCCGTACGCTTTGTGTTCCAGAAAATGACCCTTCACAAGTCCATTTGCCAGACTGGCTCAAATTGTATTCAGGTTAAGATATAAAAGCAATTCAGATAACACAAAGATGTATATATATATATATATATATATATATACAGTATATATATATTTTAAATTTCTGCAGCTTAGAATGGCTTTTAGAGATGAGAAAATCAGGCAAAATTCAAATTCTCCTGGTCCCGCATTTTTTTTCCAGGAATTACGATTCAAGAAGAGTTTAAAGTCTATTGTATTGCTCTGGGGCCTGGATAAACCACGTAGCATTATATATCTAGTATGTTAAAAGTAAATCCTTATACTCACCTCTCCAGACCCAGCGCTCCTCCTCATCACCCAGCAGGTCTTCTGGAAACATCAGCCTAGCAAATAAGGCTTTAATTTCACCCCACTACTGAATTTCCATGAATTCTTCTGGGTGGTGCATACACAGAAGATATTCATATGATACACAGACGAAAGGAGAAGAAATGGAGCACTCACCCGGTCCTTGCTGTTAAATTTCTTTTAATCCATATTAAGATGACATTCACATCTTGATAAAGTGCAAAGTGCGGTGTGCAAGTGGCAGGGGGGTAGGCAGGTAAGAGAAGCACTTTGCACTTTATCAAGATGTGGATGTCATCTTAATATGGATTAAAAGAAATTTAACAGCAAGGACCGGGTGAGTGCTCCATTTCTTTGCCTTTTGCCTGTATTGTATGCATTAGTTTCTTTCTTATTTCCACTTGGTGTAGTCTAGTTTAGTTTTTTTGAGGGATTTTCCAAATAACTTTTTAATTAGTTTTGTCTATGTCTTCTTTAGCTATATGTTCTTTGTCTAATAAATATGAAGTAAGTGACGGGAATGACGGCCCTTGCACAAGATCTCCGGTGGAGGAGACGTTCACAGAGAAGAGTAACCTATGAGACAGTGACAAGAGGCCAGCGGAGGGTGGAGAAAGAGGAAGACCAGAGTGCTGTAAATGCAGGGCCAAACCTCTTGCAGGTGAAGCTCATAAGCATAAAAATTGGAATAGGGATTTCTCTGTAACAGAATCAAGGACTTTAATAACAAATGGTAGGGTTTAACTCTTTCTTATAGTCGATAGGCATTATGTCTTCGGTAGCGTTCACACAGGCAATGCCGTTTTGGTCCAAACTCATGTAGTTTTCATTGCTTTCTGCAGGTTGCGCAGCACCAAAAGAAACTCATAAATGTCCAGGCACTGACTAAACAGAACAGACCCTGGCTATTCATACACAGCTGAGCTAGCCCCAGCTCAGTAACACAAAACAGCTATTGTCCATAGCCATGACTGATACTTGACGTTCTCTGCACTTCCTCATGCAGATGTTTCTCAGAGAGGGATTCTTGCCTTTTCTCTCTTTTCAGCTTCAAGACACATCCAGTCTGGTCAGTTTTCCTGAGCTAACTGAACCAGATGAACACCTAGCCTTTTTATATGCAGAGCCAGCCTGGTGCACTAATCAAAGCCTGCGGATCTAAGATTTAACCTTAGCCTACCTATCATTGCTACAAAAGGTATGAATTTATTCTGCATTAGTTGCCTAAGCTAGATTACATCAGTCTGGGGTGCATAAACCTGCTAAAAAGCTCAGTTTTAAGCAGCTTATGATGGTATTTACTTAGGCATTGTTGTATTGCTACTTAACCCCTCTGAGCCCGCTTGTTTTCCGGCACATGACAGCTGATTTCATGAGCTAACATGTGCCCCTAACAGCCGCTGGTGGAATCGCGATCCACTTGCAGCTGTTAACATGATAAATGCCACTGTCAATCTCCGACTGTGGCAATTAGCATGGTTGCTCTGGAAGTTCGTCACTAATACCACCCATCGGCGTCCCTGTAACATGATCGCGGGGTGCCGATGGGTTGGCATAACAGCAACCCCTGTGGTTGTCATTGCTGATCTGCTATGAGCGCCGTCCCATGGTCACTGCTCAAAGCAGATGACCAATTCAGCTACAGAGAGCAGGGCTGAAGTCCTACTATGTGTAGTCCAAGCGATCAGACAAATGCAGCATCAAGTCCCCAAAGGAGACTACTGATCCGAGTAGCTGCTAGTGCGCAGGTGCTGCCAGCGCCATTTTCAAACAAATTTTTTTTTTAGGAACTTCAGGATTACATCAAACAAATGTGTATATAATTCATTACACATGCGATCACCACTGGCAACCGCCTGCAGAAGGGTTTTTTCTAAGACATATATAATATTCAGTATGTAAACTAGGGGGCAGTGACCTGTCAGAAGCCATACTGATGAATACCTAATCAGAGCACCACATCAGAGCACGAGCATATCATTAACTCAAAACAGAAAAGAAAGGTTAAACAACAACCAAAAGACGGATTTCATCAACCAAGTTATCATTTTAATGAGTATAATGGCGTCGACCTGACAGTGTCTGTAGGTTACTGTGCACAATCCTGCTGACAGGTTCCTTTTAAAGGGAATCTGTCGTAAAGTATTTGCTATGTAATCTGAGCGCAGCATGATGTAGGGGCAGAGAACCTGATTAAAGTGATGTTTCATTTACTGCTTGATGAAGTTGTAACAGGTTCTCTTTAAGGCCAGACAACTTCTTTAAAGTTAAACCTGGTGAGAAGCTTGTTGCACTCCAGTTCTTGGGTTGGCTAAGAATCAATGGCCCATATCATGCTCTTAATTGAAAAAGGGTATCCCATAAGTTAAAATTGTACTAGTAGGAGCAAAGCTATTAGATCCATTCTCGATGCCTTTTCTTTCCAGCCCCTTGATCATTCAGCCCCTAAAATCAATCCTCGCTCTTACTAGGAACAAGCCCCAGTAGACCTTTCTTCTGCATACAATATAAAACAGGCTGGTAGGGTGATACCTTTTATTGGACCAACGTAGAATTTACAGCTTTTTAAGCTTCAAACCATTCTTCATCAGGCGCACGTGCGTTAGTATAAATACTGGCTTCATTCCTTCAATTATTCCATGTTCGGCAGTTATAATATAAAGAGCGTTCACTGCAGGTTTTCTCTTTAAACAGATGTTAACACATGCTCTCGAACTATTGATGGTCGGGCTGAAATGAATAAAAGCGTTTATAGTGTGCGTCTGGTGGTTGCACACCTGTTTGTAGACCTTGGAAAATATGAGGCTTTGTGTAAGAACAACATCTTACCTTTGAACGCCCTCTTTATAAGAGCCTCAAGCTTTTATTAAAAATAAATACAATACATTGAAAAAACATGGCCTCCTATGCAACAGCTGCATCCTCTGACAGTGATTTTAATATGTAGATGAATTATAACAGCATTACCTGAAATCAATCTGTTCAACTTCATCTTGCTGTAATTATACTAATTTCCATCTTCCAGCTAAATTAGTATCCCTGTCATATTGTTTGATATACACAAATGTGCTTTTGATGCTGCAAGCTATTTCTTGTTGCTGTGAGTTAGCAGATTATCATTATCAAATGTTGGTAAGATCCACTGGATAAATGTCAAATGTGGTTTTTCTCATGTGCTAAAAAGGGACGTTGTTGCAAAATCCTACGTGATTTCCCTGTCTGCATAGCTGTCTGTCTAGAGGACATGAAAAAAAATCTGTTATTATCCTAGACCTCCAAAATGACACCTACTTACTACAGTTGAGAAAATCTAATTTGTAGCAAGTGTTATGCAAATTGTCTATTCAGTGAGGAAGAGGACTAGAACTCTAGTGCCACCTATTGGAAGTAGCAATCCTAAAAGTCAATGTCGACCCTTTAACAAGCCTTGTTACATGACTTAGGATAAAAGCCAAGACCAGAATCTCAATTTGCAGACACTGTGTTTCGGGGTAATGCCCCTCGTCAGTGCAAAGTGTGAGATCTGGTTTGGTTGTGTGAGAGGTGTCTGACCGATATCCAAGAAGTATCGTTTCTCCCTGTGGAGAATGACATGCTAAGCATGCCGAGATGAGGAGACTTAAAGCCGCAATGCTCCTCTGGGAAATATGAAAATTGTCTCTTCAGAGAGGAAGCGGACTAGAACTCTAGTGCCACCTATTGGATGTAGGAATCGACATTGACTTTTAGGATTGCTACTTCCAATAGGTGGCACTAGAGTTCTAGTCCTCTTCCTATCTGAAGAGATAATTTGCATATTTCCCAGAGGGGAATTGCAGCTTTAAGTCTCCTCATCTCGGCATGCTTAGCATGTCATTCTCCGCAAGGAGAAACGATACTTCTTGGATAGCAAATTTTATTAAATTTGCAGGTACAGGTGAATTTGAACAATTTCCAATTTGATTTGAACAAATCGCCCAAAAAATGCCATTTTGTAGCAAATAGAAAACATTGCAGAAAATTTCTTAAGCCACAGAAGGTTCACACAGCTTCTTAATAATGCCTGAAGGCTGTTATATCAAATGATATAGTGCAGCCAATCAGAAGGGACTATCATAGTCTGTATAAAAGCTGAGACAGGGAATGCAGCAGTCATTTTAAGATTATTCAGAATAGAGAAAGGACATTAAGGCTCACAGCTCAGCAGTAGAAATAGCCATAAAACAATGGACATATACTCCAGACAATAATACGCTGAATAACTGCAACAGTGAAGAAGATTAGTCTGGTGTATGTTGGCATAAGGCAACATTCATACATCAGTATTTGGTGAGAATTTTACATCAGTATTTGCAAACCAAAACAAGGAGTGAATCAATCAGAAAAAGAAGTATAATAGAAACATTTCCACCAGTGCTGCATTTTTGTCCCACTCCAGTTTTTCAGGGAAATAAGAGATACATTTAAAAAAGTTAGAAAAAAAATGTAAAAAAAAATAGACATTTAACTTTGCATGTCAGTTTGTCCATGCCTGTTTTATAATAGGGAAATAGTGAATGGATAAAAAATAACTGTTATTGAATAAAGGATAATATAGTCAAAATATGACTTAATGAAAAGGGCTAAGTGCAAGAAAATGATGTGCAAACAGACAAGAAAGGAGAGAAGGTCAGTGTATGGGCATGTAACTAAAAATTCACAGATCCAGTTGCATATAAAGTGAAGTAGGGCTTAATGACATTGCCCCCTAAGGTCCCATAGACAGGGCAACTCTGTGGGTGCATGGGAGGCCCAATAGGTCTCTGCTACTCCAACCTTCAATTTTATAATGGGACTGGTCCTTCTTCTGCAGTATTGTCCCTATTCATAGCATGATCATTATCAAAGGTAAGCGTGATTGTAGAGCACAAACCTGAGGATATAGCAAGCACATATAATACATTCAATCCTTATCACAGACAAAACGTATATATGGAAAGCATCCAAAATAATGCATAATCTGATACCTTTCAGTCCATAATAAATGCAGCACAAATACAGAAACGCAAAACAGCATGGAACTACTTGATAAGACCCATAACAAGCCAGTGGTCAGTCTATGTGGCAATAAAGGAACATTCTCACCGAGTTCAAAGGGAATTGGTTAAACTATAGTGATCCCTATTCAATATCGTGTGGAAGTCCTTCCCATAGTCTCCCAACGCATTTCCTCATAAAAGTTTCATCAGGGGAGCCACACTAGGACATGAATATAACAGGCTGCTGGAGAAACTAAAAGATGCTGCTTCCATTTAATTCTGTGCACGTCCAAAGGAAACACGTGTCCGGCTTCTGGTAACTGGACCGCACAGCCAGGATCGATAGTAAACTTCCAGCTGCTGAAACTCACAGTGCCAAAACGCATACATCACTTCCGGCACCCACACCCACCAATCGATCATGCTGTATGTTCCAATGAGTTACCAGGGAAACCCTTGGACACCATACTTGCCCTACTGATCCATAAAACAATATGCAACCACACCCCAAAGTAAATAACTGTAGGGGCACAGTTTAGAATCGGGTCCTGATAAGAGGTATACTTTGTTTGCCTATAAGGCTTAGCACTGTCTCCCTAACAGGCAATAATAAGAGACCAGTGGTCACCATAAGGTACAATCAGATAGATTCACACACAGGAAGGTTTAAGGTTTTAATCAACAGAGAGAATGGATAAAAAATATTGTCTGAATATGGATGAATAGCACTGGGGCACTTTACGCCGACATCCATGGAATAAAGTGGCAGTAGTGGGGGGGGGGATTATATGTCCTTAATAAGGCTCTCAACTGTTTTGGCCCTACCTGGCATGGAATTTGGCATCCTAGAAGGGAGCAATAGTCCCATCAGCCCACAGCAGTGACAGGAGGTAAAGGTTATACCTCCGATCACAGCTGCGTGCTCACGCTGACTTTTGACATCTTGGGAATGGCGGCTTTCTGACCGGTGGTGATGATTTTACCGCTGATCAGAAGTGGTGTTTGCCACGCTGTCATGTGCATGACAGCATGACAAACACTGGGTGTTCAGGCCCCCCTTTTAAATGAATAGGTTCTGGGTTCCGGATCGGGTACTGTTCTGGTACCTGAATCTTTTGTAACTGTTTGGCGGAACCTACCAGACCCGACCATCCAGGTGTCCGCCTATCTCTACTCCTGAATTCCAATCTGACAATGAACATTTTTAGTTGTCTCTTTTTTCCATGATATCAAAGAGTTTTCCTTTTACTGCTACATATAAATTACCTTTAAAGATAGTCAATCTTCTAAAAATATTTTTTAAATACCGGATAACCCCTCTTGGTTCTTTGATGCAAATGTGTAAAAAGGTTAAAAAAAGCGCATCTACAATTAACGATGCACAATACAATCAAGTTATGATTATGGACACTGCAATGACAATATTTCATGTTGCACAGGCGTCTAAAGAAAACCTTCATATCTGACCCTCCACACTTCTCATGGGTCATGTGTCGGCATTTCCTTGTGATTGCTTGTATTGACTTCTGTGAAAAAAGCTCCAACGGTTAAGGTGCTCCCTATTTATTTTGTTTCCTAATACAGTTTCTGGTTTATGAGGAAAATAACAATTCCTAGGCACACATTCATATCAATAATAAAATGCTAACAATGCTTCACAATTCATGTGCAGTCTTAATAACATCGGTTAACTCCAGCTCATTCCTGCATTCACCTCAGCAGGGCTGCACATCTATTTGCACAACATTAAGAATTACACTGGTCAACAGCATTTTTGGTGCCAAAGATATTTCATCGAATTTAGGGTATTTTTGGGGTGCTGATTCTGAATATGTCATCAGTTTTGCCAGATTGGCTCAAGTTTTTGAGATTTTTGGTATCTTATTTATAGCACTTGTTGGTAAATGCGACGCATCATCTCATTAATTTCTTTGGATTAGTACTTGAACTGAGCAGTTCTCAATATAGTTTTGTGTTAATTAGTGTTCTAAAAGTTTGTTCATAGCTTGATTTTTGCACTAACTTTATGTTGTTGTCTGTTTTCCAGTGAAAAGCATGAACTCATCATGAAGAAGTTGTCTTAACGATCCAGACTCATTCTGTTACATTTGTGGTGAATACACACTGCCAAAACATAGAAGAAACATAACAGACTTCGTAAAAAAAGTGTATTTTGCCTATTTTGGGGTTATGCTTGGGGACCAAGACAAGTTTTGGGCACCACACATAGTGTGCAAAGCATGTATCGAATTATTACGAAAATGGAGCAAAGGACAAAGAAAAAGCTTCAAATTTGGTGTTCCAATGGTGTGGAGAGAGCCAAAAAATCATCATGATGACTGTTATTTATGGTAAACACAGGTACAGGCACATCTTCACAATGAGGGACAGGCCTTCTTGCAGATTCCATGTTACTCCCATTTTCGTTTCTTATGCTTATTGAATCCTTGCACTTGCACTGCACAGAAATAACAGTCATCATGATGATTTTTTGGCTCTCTCCACACCATTGGAACACCAAATTTGAAGCTTTTTCTTTGTCCTTTGCTCCATTTTCGTAATAATTCGATACATGCTTTGCACACTATGTGTGGTGCCCAAAACTTGTCTTGGTCCCCAAGCATAACCCCAAAATAGGCAAAATACACTTTTTTTACGAAGTGTGTTATGTTTCTTCTATGTTTTGGCAGTGTATATTCACCACAAATGTAACAGAATGAGTCTGGATCGTTAAGACAACTTCTTCATGATGAGTTCATGCTTTTCACTGGAAAACAGACAACAACATAAAGTTAGTGCAAAAATCAAGCTATGAACAAACTTTTAGAACACTAATTAACACAAAACTATATTGAGAACTGCTCAGTTCAAGTACTAATCCAAAGAAATTAATGAGATGATGCGTCGCATTTACCAACAAGTGCTATAAATAAGATACCAAAAATCTCAAAAACTTGAGCCAATCTGGCAAAACTGATGACATATTCAGAATCAGCACCCCAAAAATACCCCAAATTCATTAAAATATTTTGGACACCAGAAAAAAAATTTTTTTTCGTTGACCTGTGTTATTTATCCATCTAATGCTGGTGGAAAATATATTTACACTAGCAATATGCTGGCATTCTATGAATACTGAGTTGTGCGCTCTTTGATTCCCTTTCCAAGGGCCTACTGTAGGTTAATATTCTTGTTTATTTAAATGCATATATTATGCTCTATATATAAAAAGTCAGACATGCAAATGGTTATTTTCTGAATATGTCACTGTGTGATTATGCAGAAAAAGCAGGTTCGGACCTGACAGCGATATATAATATGTATTATTATTATTTGAGCAGCTTCAAAGAAAAGTGGCGATGCTGTTATAATATCTAACCACTTTATTATTTTATGCATTTCATTTTTGTAAAGTGCACACAAACACTTTTATCAAGCAAATAGAAAAAACAGATTCATATTCTTAATTATCTTACTGTTTAAAGGGCTTGTACAAGCTATTAAGCTTTTTATGTTGATGGCCTATCCTTAGGACTCATCATCAATATCTGATCAGGGAGGCGGAGATGACACCCGGCACCCCTGACGATCAGCTGTTCTCGATGTTGAGTAGGGGACATGCACAGCTCCGTCAACTGCACAGTTTAAGTGGTCGTGTACTGCACATCTGCCCCCCTATTGATTCAAATTGGGGCCAATGGCCAGTATCCGGCCGTGGTCACTATTCCGTTGCCGGAGCTTTGCTGTGCAGCTCTGCAACTAAGCACATCCGGTGGGAAATAGATCAATTTCAGATTTACTACATTGCACATAATTGGTCAAAATTCCTTAAAGGAGTATTCTTAAGTTCTTAAATTTCTTTAATTAGCATGAAGAAGAAAGTTTGCAATGGACTTGCTTTTTCTATCTTTTTGAGTGATTAGTTCTTCTAATTCTGCAATTCTACTACACACAAGAACTGTCACTGAAAAATGAGAACCCGCCATGCCAGAACCAAGGAATATATTACCCATTTGAATAGGATCAGTTGTCAACATGTTAGTACTTTTGGTCAATGTGAGAGCACACCTACAGAATTTCACTGCGGTGAATTTCAACTGTGGTGAACTTGCCTCTGCACAGTGCAACTTTCTCACGGTGCTAGTGGGAATTTCACTGAGGTCACCGCAGTTCAGCCCTGCTTGGAACGCAGCATCAGTGACGTCCAGTGGTTCTCAGCCTGGACGGTCACATCTTGGCACCGTCCAGGTTGAAAACTGTTTCTCCCACAGACATGGATTACGGCATGGGACAGACTGACGGAGAGGTGAGGGATGTTGTTGTTTTATTATTTTTGGTTTATAACAGGAGATCGAGGGGTTTGGTGGCGTTAGGCAAGGTTGTAAGTAAGGTCTAATTAAGATTATTAAAAGAGTCTGTGTCATTTTTTCAATTAAAGGACTTTATTCTTGGTGAGTGTTTTTATACAATGTGACTATGGAGTTAGTAATGGGGGTGTCTTATTGATGCCTCTCCATTACTAACCTGAGGGCTTGATGTCACCTGGCAATACAAAGGTGACATCAACCCCACAAATATGAACCCCACTTGCCACCACTACAGGGCAAGTGGGAAATAGCCAGGCAAAGCACCAGAATTGGTGCATCTAATAGATGTGCCTTTTCTGGCCAGCTGTGGGCTCCTATTTTTAGGCTTGGGGGACCAAAATCCATGGCCCCTTATCAGTCTGAGAATACCAACCTCCAGCTGTCAGCTTTAGCAAGGCTGGTTGTCAAAAATATGGGGGACCCCATGCCATTTTTTTAAATTATTCATTTAAATAATTAAAAAACAGCGTGGGGACCCCTCTATTCTTGATAACCAGGCTTGCTAATGCTGACAGCTGAGAGTTGCAGCCCCCAGCTGTGAGTTTTGCCTGGCTGGTTATCAAGAATAAGGGGGAACTCACACAGTTTTTTTTTAAATTACTTACAGCCCAGGAGCTGCTGATGAATACTCCAAATACCTGCTCCTGCTTTCATTGTTATTAGCAGCAGCAGGTGTCAGATGATGGAAGCTAACACCAGTGACCGGAGGTGAACTTTATTACCCTGATCACAGCTGATTGCTCACTCTGTCTTTTGACAGCGTGGGAACCGCAGCTCTTTGACCGGCAGGGGTGGTTTCCCCACCAATCAGAAGAGGTGTTTGCCGCTCTGTGATGCATATGGCAGCATGTCAAACACTGTATTGTCGGACCCCCCATTCAAGTGAATGAGGTTCGGTTCTGCTCTGCTTGGTGACAGGCTGTATGGACGCCATCTAGATGTAGTGGAGCTGACTGTGATGTCACATTCTGCTGTCCTTGACTTTTCTGCAGCACATACATTGCAAGAAAAGTCAACCTGCGTATTTGCAGCGTTTTTTCACCATCCATTCATGTCAATGAGTGAAAAATGCTGCAAAAAAGCTGAAAGAAGTTAAATGCTCTATGTAAAAAAAACGCTGCAAAGCACAAAATCTTGATGACAAAAAAAATGTGCAAGAGATTTCTGAAATCTCATAGGCTTTGCTGGTACTGAAAAATGCAACTGAACATTAGCATAAAAAAGCAGCAAAAATGCCCAGTGTGAACTTACCCTTAAGGAAATGATATATGTTTTTCTAAATATTTTAAAAATATAAATCTTCAACTTTGCATTGGTTTGTCACATAAAATCCCAATAAAATACATTTAAATTTGTACAGTTGTGGCCAAAAGTATTGACACCCCTGCAATTTTGTCAGATAATACTCAGTTTCTTCCTGAAAATTATTGCAAACACAAATTATTTGTTATTATTATCTTCATTTAATTTGTCTTAAATGAAAAAACACAAAATGAATTGTCCTAAAGCCAAATTGGAAATAATTCCACACCAAACATAAAAAAGAGGGTGGACAAAAGTATTGGCACTGTTTGAAAAATCATGTGATGCTTCTCTAATTTGTGTAATTAACAGCACCTGTAACTTACCTGTGGCACCTAACAGGTGTTGGCAATAACTAAATCACACTTGCAGCCAGTTGACATGGATTAAAGTTGACTCAACCTCTGTCCTGTGTCCTTGTGTGTACCACATTGAGCATGGAGAAAAGAAAGAAGACCAAAGAACTGTCTGAGGACTTGAGAAACCAAATTGTGAGGAAGCATGAGCAATCTCAAGGCTACAAGTCCATCTCCAAAGACCAGAATGTTCCTGTGTCTACCGTGCGCAGTGTCATCAAGAAGTTAAAAGCCCATGGCACTGTGGCTAACCTCCCTAGATGTGGACGGAAAAGAAAAATTGACAAGAGATTTCAACGCAAGATTGTGCGGATGTTAGACAAAGAACCTCGACTAACATCCAAACAAGTTCAAGCTGCCCTGCAGTCCGAGGGTACAACAGTGTCAACCTGTACTATCCGTCGGCGTCTGAATGAAAAGGGACTGTATGGTAGGAGACCCAGGAAGACCCCATTTCTTACCCCAAGACATAAAAAAGCCAGGCTGGAGTTTGCCAAAACTTACCTGAAAAAGCCTAAAACGTTTTGGAAGAATGTTCTCTGGTCAGATGAGACAAAAGAAGAGCTTTTTGGCAAAGGCATCAACATAGAGTTTACAGTCAAACATGGCGGAGGTTCCCTGATGTTTTGGGGTTGCTTTGCTGCCTCTGGCACTGGACTGCTTGACCGTGTGCATGACATTATGAAGTCTGAAGACTACCAACAAATTTTGCAGCATAATGTAGGACCCAGTGTGAGAAAGCTGGGTCTCCCTCAGAGGTCATGGGTCTTCCAGCAGGACAATGACCCAAAACACACTTCAAAAAGCACTAGAAAATGGTTTGAGAGAAAGCACTGGAGACTTCTAAGGTGGCCAGCAATGAGTCCAGACCTGAATCCCATAGAACACCTGTGGAGAGATCTAAAAATGGCAGTTTGGGAAAGGCACCCTTCTAATATCAGGGATCTGGAGCAGTTTGCCAAAGAAGAATGGTCTAAAATTCCAGCAGAGCATTGTAAGAAACTCATTGATGATTACCGGTATCGGTTGGTCGCAGTTATTTTGGCTAAAGGTTGTGCAACCAAGTATTAGACTGAGGGTGCCAATACTTTTGTCTGGCCCATTTTTGGAGTTTTATGTGAAATGATCAATGTTTTGTTTTTTGCTTCATTCTTTTTTGTGTTTTTTCATTTAAGACAAATTAAATGAAGATAATAATACCAAAGAATTTGTGATTGCAATCATTTTCAGGAAGAAACTGAGTATTATCTGACAAAATTGCAGGGGTGTCAATACTTTTGGCCACAACTGTAGGTATGTGAAAAACTGTGGAAAATTTCACAGGGTATGAATACTTTTTGAAGGCACAGTATGTGCTATGTGTGAACATGCCCCAATGCTTCCCTTTTTGGTATCCACTCCAGGCTTTTACTTACTAAACTGCATCAAAAGCTGCTCCAAAATCTGCACATTTGCAAATGTGAATACAGCCTTAGGCCAGGGTCACACTTGCGAGTGTGATGCAAGAAACTCCTGCGAGTCTCTAGCATCAATACCCGGCACTCGGGACCGGAGAGTGCGGCTGTATGTATTTCTATGCAGCTGAACGCTCCGGTCCCGAGTGCCGGCGGTAGTGCCGGGTATTGATGCGAGTGACTTGCACGAGTTTTTTGCATCACACTCGCAAATGTGACCCTGGCCTTAGTCTAATTGCTTTTTTAATTTCTTGGAAATTCAACATTTTACTGTTTTATAAATACATTGAAACAATATAAATGATAAATTCCAAACCTAACTGTGAATAAAGCTGTAAGAACAGGTATCACCTATAAACAAAAGTGCCTCTGATTCTTAAAAAAAAGTATTTTTTTTCTTGTATATTTAATAGACATGTAAATCTGGTAATGCCATTTACTGTCATTATAGGTTATTATAGATATCCCCATTTTTCATTCCATAAATTAAAGTGGTAAATTGGAACATACGGCATAAATTCTGCATTCTTATACTGAGCCAAAGTCCTTGCTATTAGCTGTTCTGTAATTCTGCGACATATATTCACCATTTCACTATGTATTTCTAGATTTTACATTCTGAAAGCTATAAGTGTATTTTCATAGCTGGGAAATGCGGGGAAAACTGCAAACCGCCATAACTGGTAGATATAGGAATATAATGGGATTATTGTGACTTTAAACATCATTCTCTATAGGCCAGTGCCGGACATATGTGTTTATGTGTTCACAGCTCATTAATAGTTAGGATGGCAAAACGGTATACGTTAGGTCCAAATCTTATAAAATAGAAGTGGGCGCTTTGAATTTCAATAACCATCGCTGTTTGGGCCCGAATACCTTTCTGTAAGTCAGCACTTTCATGAATATTGTTAGGGAGCAGTGAATTAAAAAGGTTTCCATAAATGTATTTGAATTTCAATGTATTTACATGTGTTGTATTGTGTTATGCTTCACAGCTGTCTCATTTTCTGCTTTTTTTGCTGTATTTGAAAAGACTCTTTGTGTATTCTATTTGTACCCATCCAGTTTTACATGATTTATGCTTTATGAATTATTCTCCTACACTGAATCACATGAAAAATTAAATATTTAAAACGCCTTCCCACTGAACCGGCGCAGGTAAATTTATATCAGTTGTTCGTCCTGGCGTCAACAATAGTAATATTATCGCATTACAATAATTTGTGAAAAACATAAAAAGTGAGAAAGGATCAGTGAATAGAAGAAAGTAAAATAATACAATATTGATTTGTTTGTTTGTTAATGTTTCTTCAGATTTTATCTGTTTGTTTTTTCACACATGAATGTAGTTCCTGGGCACAAACTACAAACGGTTAAGTAACAAAATGTGAAATATCTTTATTACATACAAATGTATCTGTAGAAAAAATGCACAACATTGAACTGAATTCTTTGTGAAAATTTAGCATAATGGTATTTATGTGTAAGCACAGCACCAGTTGATATACTTTTCAGTTTCTTATGTTGTAGAAAAATGAAGCTTGCAGAATTTTCAGCCGTCTCGTATATATAGAAAGAGAGAAATTGCAATACTTTGTCAACTTTATTTAAAAAAATTCCTCATTGTGTTAGAGTAATTTTTAAATAATAAATACAAGCTAACTTGTAATCTCCATCATTAGTCCGCTTCTTATCCATAGTTATTTTTTAAGATTTATTTTAGCACTTTGTTATTTTCATATTACTTTGCATTGTCTATTGTGTTAGAAGTGTGATAAATAAATATATACAGTATTTATTGTATATAAATTAAAATAAAATGTAATACTGCTTGAAAGGGAAAATTTATTATATAATATTATAAATTAATTCTAATTCAAATCACTTCATTTTACAAATGGGTATTCTCATAATGTTATATCGTCAAGAATGCCATGCTAGAATGATTGGTCGGGACCTGACCTCTGGGAATAAAGGTGTTGAAGGAGCCAATGACTAGTAATGGGTGAACCCATGGATGTCCAGGTCATTCAAGTTCGGGTACCAGAACAATACCCAAACTAGAACCCTGACTCCATTCAAATGAATGGGAGCCTCAAACATCTGGTGTTTCCCACGCTGTCACCTGTGTGACAGTGCAAGAAACTGATCGGCAGTATGTTTGTTACTGCTTGTCAGAGCACTGTGTTTCCCACACTGTCATACACATGACAGTGTGCGAGTCAGGAGCTGTGACCGGCAGTAAAAATGTTATGATAGCAGCGAGAGAAGGTGTATGCTGATAAGAATATTCATCAGCCGGCACAAATGCAATAAATAAATAAATGAAATAATAAAATGGCATAGGGTCCTCTCTATTTTTGCTAACCAGCACAGACAAAACCAATAGCTGTGGGCTGCAGTCCTCAGTTGTCAGCATCATCCTGCCTGCTTATCAAAAATAGAGGAGTCAACAAGCCTTTTTTTAATTATTTAAATAAATAATTTTAAAAAAGGCATTGGGGTACCCCACATTTTTTTACAATCAGCCAAGCTAAAGCAGACAGCTGGTATTCCCAGACTGGAAAGGGATCATGGATATTGGTCCTCCCCAGCCTAAAAATAGCAACCTGCAGCTTCTCCAGAAAATGCCCATCTATTAGATGCAACAATTGTGGTGCTTTGTCCTGCTATTCCCACTTGCCCTGGTGCGGTGGCAAGTGGGGTAATAATTGTGGGGTAATCTCAGCTTTGTAATGTCAGCTGACATCAAACCCAAAAAACACACCCCCATTATTAACCCCATAGTGAAATGTAATAAAAACACAGAGGCAGACTGTAAAATTAAAAATATTAAAAGACCATAGTCCCCACTTGTCTGACGATAACCCATTTGTCGCACGACCTGCTTCAACACTGCTACATCTTGATTGCATGGCTGAGCAGTAGCATGATGAGTCCCCTCATCCATGAATCCAGGAGACACTGACCTGAGCTTGAGAATGCAGCTTCAGTGACCTGTTGTGTCATCATTGAAGTTACTACTGGTCACAGGCAGTGGTTCTCAGTCTCAGCAAGAACGGGTGTACACTGATGAGTAGTACTCTCAATGCCTGTGACTGGTGTTTTTTTACCGCTGGTCACAGTTGCTGACTCATATGCTGTCATCTTTATGACAGCGTGGGAACCGCAGTACTCTCACAGGCAGTAATAAACTTACCACCGATCAGAGCCGGTGTTTCTAGTGCTGTAACACAGATGACAGAAAGGGAAACACCGGTTGTCCGGGCTGCCAACCCTGAACAGTAACACAGAATTCAGGGAGATGTCTGTGTTCCGAGTCCATGCACGAACACTAGGTGCTTGATACGGACCCAAAACATTATCGCTCTGGTTCGCCCATCCCTATCAATGACATAAAAATATATATAACTTTATTAAATATAGAGAAATGTAAAAAAACACAGACAAAAAAGTGACAAAATATAAACAATTATATAAATGTGGCATCACTGTAATCGTACTAACCCAAAGAATAAAGCTGTCTTATTACTTTTACCACATTGTGAATGGCATAAAAAAAACAAAAATTATCTCTTAGTTGCTGGATTTTATTCATTCTACCTCCCAAAAAAATCAGAATAGAAAGCGATCTGAAAAGAAAATATGCTCAGAAATGGTACCAATAAAAACGTCAACTCGTCCGGCAAAAAGTAAGCCCTCACATGACTGTCTACAAAAATATAGATAATATGTTGATGCAAAAATTTTGTTTTGCAATACAAAACAAATTTTAGTTTGTGACAGCAGCCAAACATAAAAAAGATACAGATCTGGTATCACTGTAATCGCACTGACTCAAAGAATAAAACAGCCTTATGACTTATACTGGACGGTGCACAATTTAAAAAATAAATGAAAGCAATTCTTCACGTGTTGTTAATTTATTCATTCTACCTCACATTTATCTTGTGCTCTATGCTGTGCACTTACACAGGGGTTTCCGTGTAAATCTCTGAATTACCTGATTCAGATGGAGCCTCCGGCAGAAAATTCCATATAATAAGGCAGATGGAGACAATATGGATTCTGCCTGGCCCATGATCCGGCCATGACTATCATTTTACGTGTGCATAAAAGCGTCGTAGGACCACAGTTTTGTACACCTCTAAAAACAGATTATCGCTGAACAGAAGCCACAAAGAGTCCAGAGTATCTCTACTGTCTCATTAGTGAGCAGATACATTAGAGTTTTCATTCTAATCAAGCATTTTCGAGATTTAGATAGAAACTCCAATGTAAGTGCTCAGAAATGAGCACAGGATAAATGTAAACTGATCCAAAATGAGGTCACTTGTGGGGTTTCTACTGGTCTGGACCCTTGGTGTCTCTCCAAATGCAACATGTCATCCACAATTTTATAATTACTACGAAAGTCAAATGGCGCTCTTTCCATTCTGGGCCCTGTTGAGCCCCCAAACATTAGTATTGGTGTACAATACATTGCTCAACAAATTGTGTAGTCCATTTTCTCCTGTTACTCTTGTGAAAATGAAAAGTTTACTGCTAAATTAACATTTTTATGGGAAAAATTAGATTTTTTAATTTTCATGGCTCAACGTTATAAAATTCTATGAAGCACCTGTGGGTTCAAGGTGCTCATCATACCTCTTGATATATTTCTTGAGGCGTGTAGCTTCCAAAATAGGGTCACTTATGGGGGGTTTCACTGTTTAGGCACAAAAGGGGTAAATCCAATATGGCATCCGATATCTAATCCAGCCAATTTTGCACTCCAAAAGTCAAATGGTGCTCCTTCATCGTCGCACGCAAAAAAATTTTTTGTTATTTTCACAAATAAACGCAAATCACATCAACCAAAATTTAACACTAACATGAAGTACAACATGTCATGAAATAACAGTCTGAGTTTAAAGTGTTCCAGAGTTATTACCTCATAAAGTGACAAGTCAGATTTAAAAAATGAGGCTCAGTCGTTAATGCACAAAGTGGCTTGGTCCTTAAGACGTTAAAAGATGATGTTGACATTGTACTCCTCTATGGTTTCAGGTAGTGATAAATTATGGTTCATTTGTGCATGATTATACGCAGTACATTTCATTAAACCCTATATCAAGCTGATTTTGTTTCTTCATAGATGTGTCAAAAAAAATCGGCTGAAGAATTGGCAGACTTATAAATTTTGTTTTTGTAAAATACAGGCAAGAGTATGTCGCTAGTCTTGCACAGTGTAAGATTGAAAGTAATAAATGCTTGCTGTGATCACAACTCTCTTAATTTGTCAGTTGCTGTGTCCATGAATGGGCTTCCATATGTGTAGGCGACATCTTGTTGATGAGAACTCTTATTACTACAGAAGGTCAAAAATTTTAATATATAAAATTGCATAAGTCATATTTAGATGAAGCCCCATCTTCTAAGACAGTAAAATGTAACAAAAGGTTGTAAAAAAATAAGTTTATAGTAATACTAGCTGAAGAGCCCGGCGCTGCCCCGGCATAGTAACTAACTACGGTTCGTTATAACAAATTATAATGATTATATCTATATATATAAAGCTGAGTGTATAGCCTCTCCCACTCTGCATAGCCACATTCACTATAATATCCCACATCATCCCGTCAGCCAGAGCTACCGGACTACTACCCCTAATATCCCACATTGTCCTGTCAGTCAGAGCCACCGGACTACTACCACTAATATCCCATTTCATCCCATCACAGCCGCCGGACTACTACCCCTAATATCCCACATCATCCCGTCACAGCCACCGGACTAATAACACTAATATCCCACATCATCCCATCAGAGCCACCGGACAACTACCCCTAATATCCCACATCATCCCATCAGCCAGAGCCACCAGACTACTACCCCTAATATCCCACATCATCCCGTCAGCCAGAGCCACCGGACTACTACCACTAATATCCCACATCATCCCATCACAGCCAATGGACTAATAACACTAATATCCCACATCATCCCGTCAGAGCCACCGGACTACTACCCCTAATATCCCACATCATCCTGTCAGCCAGAGCCATCGGACTACTACCCCTAATATCCTACATCATCCCATCAGCCTGGGGTCAGAATCAGAGCGCTGAGTCAAATGGTCCTAACTTCCATACCGGGGATCCCTATAATAGAAACCTGGGATGAGAATCAGAGTGCTGAGGGATTTACCCTAACTTCCATACTGGAGATCCCTTTAAGAGAGGCCTGGGGTCAGTACCAAAGTGCAGAGTGGATTTGCCCTCACTTCCATACTGGGGATCCCTCTAAGAGGGGCCTGGGGTCAGAATCAGAGCGCTGAGTGGAATTGCCCTAACTTCCATACAAATGATCCCTTTAAGAGGCCCTGGGGTCAGAACCACAGTGCTGAGTGGAACGGTCCTATCTTCCATATCGTGGATCCCTTTAAGAGAGGCCTGGGATCAAAACCAAAGCGCTGGATGGATTTGCTCTGACTTCTATACCAAAGATCCCTTTAATAGAGGCCTGGGGTCAGTACCAGAGCATTTGAAGGCAATCGCCCTGACTTCCATACCGGGGATCGCTTTAAGAGAGCCTGGGGTCAGAACCAGAACGCTGAGTGGAATTGCCCTAACTTCCATACCGGGGATCCCTTTAAGAGAGGCCTGGCTTCAGAATCAAAGCATTGGATGGATTTGCCCTAACTTCCATACCAATGATCCCTTTAGGAGAGCCTGGGGTCAGAATCAGAGCGCTGAGGGATTTGCCCTAACTTCCATACCGGAGATCTCTTTAAGAGAGGCCTGGGGTCAGTACCAAAGCGCAGAGTGGATTTGCCCTCACTTCCTTACCCGGGATCCCTTTAAGAGGGGCCTGGGGTGAGAACCAGAGTGCTTAGTGGAATTACCCTAACTTCCATACCAATGATCCATTTAATAGAAGCCTGGGGTCAGAATCAGAGCACTGAGGGATTTACCCTAACTTCCTTACCGGAGATCCCTTTACAGTGGAAGATGTGCCTATGGGATGGATGATGTGTATATGGGCACGGGAGTAGGAGATTCATTTCTGTCATGTGCTTTCTACTCCTTTCTGGGGGGCAGACAATGACTGGGAGCTTATGTTCCCGGGGATGCTAGATTTCTCCCCCCTGGTCAGTGTCTGCAGAGGTGTTGATGTGGAGTGGGAAAACTGTTGCTCATAGCAACCAATCACAGCTCAGCTTCTTTTAAACAGCTCTGGTGAAATGAAAGATGCTTCATGATTGGTTGGTGATATACACACACACAGAATCAATTTTATATATATAGATAAGAATTATTATACACAGTTTTTGGAAATATTATTTTTTCAGTTTGGTGAGTAGCTGCCTGTAGTAGGTTGAACTTAACTGATTAAAGTTTAAAGCGGTTGACCACTTTATCTTTATTTTAACAGATATGTTGAGGACATGATTTTGTGCACACTTACTAATATAAAAGTATTACAAGTTCTCCACCGTTCCTTGTGGTAGTTTTCATCACAGGCTGCACAACTCTCCTGTCCATAAAATGGCAGCTGGTGGAGAAGCATGTGATCAGATCAATCCATAAGCTCCTCCAGTAGAAAAATATCTCGGAAAAGCTGCTTTTCAACTCGACGATGCTGATGGACTGGTCTGGTCACATGTTCCTCAATCACAGGTCATTAAAAAAAAATGAAAACACCAGATGCATTTTGCAACAAAATTCACCAAAATGGGATCAAAACAAAGGTTCAAGTCTCATAAGGGGGGTTAAAAACTTTTTAAAAAATATGCAAAAAATAAAATAACAATTTTAATTATCCCCACTTTCTTCTATTAAAATAAAGAAATAAAAATAATAAAAATAAAACATATTTAGTATCATCGCATCTGTAAAAGTCCAATCTATCAAAATATAATTCTGAAATAACTCCATTGGCAAATGTTGTAAAAATGAAAAAAAAAACATAAAAAAAACATAGGAATCAATTAAATCGTTTAAGCTACCCTAAACTTCTAGAAATAAAAAAATCAGTTTTCCAAGCAAAAATATAACCCCTAAAACAACTCCAAAAATGAAAACCTTACAGACACAAGTTAAAAAATGTTTTTATTACAAATTACCGAATTCCTTTTCATTACTTAAATGAAAAAAAATGTAAACAAGTTTGGTACTACTATAATCATACTGCCCTGGAGAATCATATTGCCAGATCATTTGAAATGCACAATCAAAACCCAAAAAACAATTGTGCAATTGTCTTTTTACACAATTTAACAGTAACACACAAATATTTTTTCTCCTTTCCTAGTATTTTGAATGTTAAAAAAATCATGTCATTTAAAACTACAACTTGTCCTGCAAAAAAACAAGCCCTCAAATGTCTATGCGGATGAAAAAATAAAAAGTTATATCTTTTGAAAGAAAGGGAGGAAAAAAACTAAAGCACAGAAACGTAACATTGGTCGGTCGGGAAGGGCAGAGTCTACTTTACATTAATACATTCAGTTTGGGTTACATGATATTTTCTTTTTTTTTCATAAATTGAGAATTCTGCCGGTTTCCTAATAGTTCAAGTCATTATGGGAGCTCTGGTGACAGCTACACAGACTGAAATAACAAGTTGATATTATACCATCTGCAATATCCAGTCCGAACATGGATCTCCTGACCTGCAAATAATTTATTTCTGGGGGTGCCTGGTGTTGGACCACCACTGATCTGATATTAATGACCTATCATAAGGTCATCAATAGCAAAATAATGGTTTAACCCTTTAAAGCAATATAATTAAAATTAATAAAAATCTGCGTGTATTTTGGAATTCACCAAGTGCTGGTTTATCCTGTGAAAATTTGTATCATCTAGTTATATTAGGGCTGTGACATCAGTTAGAAATGAGCCATTACATCTGAGAGGTGTTGAATTCTACTGGAATTTTAAAACCGTTCGCATTCACCAAAATGTAGATTTTTCGTAATTCACTTCTGCGTGAATTCAGCAAAATGTCAGCCACTGGCCACCATTTTTCTGAATCATAATGGGCCATCAAAAGGTTAAAAAAAATTAAAAACCCTTATACTCACCTTACCGACCCCCTCTTTGGCCCCTACACTACTCACCATCAGACGTCCAGTCCTTGCTGCATCTTCTGATTCCCGAAGACTTGCAATGGAATCTTGGAGCCTTTCACTTTCTCTCGGACTCCCAGATATTACGGAGCTCAGGTGGGCTCTGCAAAAGCGCAATGGAATATCACGGCACACATCATGACATTATGAAGTTGTTGACCTCCTGTGCGCTTGCTCTGAACCGTAGCAGGCGCCATGACACCTGGAAGTCCAGCACAGCATGAGAGGATTGAAGATTTGGCAAGGACAGAACGTGACATTGAGTAGTGGAGGGGCCAAGGAGAGTTGAGGGAAGGCTGATTTTCTTTATTTTCTACATATATAATTTATTATGCTCTGTATTCTGCAGAGACACCAGAGCATAATAAAGGACAATAAGTTCTCTGAGAAGTTTTTCCCGGGAAAATGAACAAGAAGAAGCAAAATTGAATTTTGCCTGATCCGCTAATTTCTAATCACTGTGCATATTCTTCTTATATAATAATATTTAACTACTTTCCTTTGTGAATCATCCCTGTATTTTGATATACTGTGACCACGATGACTGTGACATCCTTGTGACATGATGCAGTGTTTATTATCTCTGTAATGTGACATCACTGAAATCTTTGGCTATTAGCTGTGACATCACTTATGTTTTATTGCGTTTCTATGACATTACTGTGTGCATCATCCTTGTGTTTTTTATCTTCATACAGTGACCTCCTAGTGGTCCTTAGCTATTAGCTACTACACACATTACCATACTGTTATATCACTCTATGCAGTTAGCTCATTTTCAGAGAACTAAATATATTAGGTACAGAGGTTACAGTCTTTTTTAGTGACTGGTGCTGAAAGTGAATGTATCATAAAAAAATGTTTTCAATAATTGGAAAAAAATAAAGTACTAATGTTTTATTTCTTAATACAATTTTTAACAGTATAAAATCTGAAAAGATTATTTAAGCAGTTTTGATATTTTCAACTTTTAAACACTAGGGGGAGCAGCTGCTGACATTTGTCATGAAACTGAAATAGCTCACATTACGACTGTAGTAAAGTGTGGGTGGGATCTACTCACATGTGTGTGATGTCTCCTCCCATTCTGGATGTTTGCAAAGTGAGGGGGAAAATAAAGTTTAGGATCTCAATGTGGAACCATTTTGTTGGCAACTAGAAAGTGACACTAAGATGTGGACAGTGTAACTGGGGACAGCTGACAGTGCCAATTATTGCTTTCCTTCTAAATGAAGTGAAAAATTGAAATGTTGCCCTTTCCTCACAGTGCAATATAAACATAAAGGCAATAAATGCAATTCCTCCATTTTTTTTCCTCCAATGTGTTCATTGTATGATAAAAATTGCTCCATACAGTATTATGGGCACCACATAGTGCGCCATACAGAATAATGAGCCCCTTCTTGGGTTAGATTGGTGACCCTTTACAAAGAAAACCCTATATTAAGGGTCACCAATCTAACCCAAGAAGAGGTGCAAATCCGGCTAAATAAGATTAAAATAGATAAATCTCTGGGTCCGAATGGCATACACCCATGAGTACTAAGAGACTCTATAGCGACGGGGTCTGTTCCACAGGACTGGTGCATAGCAAATGTGGTACCAATATTCAAAAAAGGCTCTAAAAGTCAACCTGGAAATTATAGGCCAGTAAGTCTAACCTCTATTGTTGGTAAAATATTTGAAGGTTTTCTGAGGGATGTTATTCTGGATTATCTCAATGAGAATAACTGTTCAACGCCATATCAGCATGGGTTTATGAGGAATCGCTCCTGTCAAACTAATCTAATCAGTTTTTATGAAGAGGTAAGCTATAGACTGGACCAAGGTGAGTCATTGGATGTGGTATATTTTGATTTTTCCAAAGCATTTGATACCGTGCCACACAAGAGGTTGGTACACAAAGCGAGAATGCTGGGTCTGGAGGAAAATATGTGTAAATGGGTAACTAACTGGCTTAGTTATAGAAAGCAGAGGGTGGTTATAAATGGTATATTCTCTAACTGGGTCACTGTGACCAGTGGGGTACCGCAGGGGTCGGTGTTGGGACCTATTCTCTTCAAGATATTTATTAACGATCTGTTAGAAGGTTTGCACAGTAAAATATCGATATTTGCAGATGATACAAAACTATGTAAAGCAGTCAATACAACAAAAGATAGTATTCTGCTACAGATGGATCTGGATAAGTTGGGAACTTGGGCCGAAAGGTGGCAGATGCAGTTTAACAATGATAAATGTAAGGTTATACACATGGGAAGAAGGAATCAATATCACCATTACACACTGAACGGTAAACCACTGGGTAAATCTGACATGGAGAAGGACTTGGGGATCCTAGTTAATGATAAACTTACATGGAGCAGCCAGTGCCAGGCAGCGGCTGCCAAAGGCAAACAGGATCATGGGGTGCATTAAAAGATGTCTGGATACACATGATGAGAGCATTATACTGCCTCTGTACAAATCTCTGGTAAGACCGCACATGGAGTACTGTGTACAGTTTTGGGCACCGGTGCTCAGGAAGGATATAATGGAACTAGAGCGGGTACAAAGAAGGGCAACAAAATTAATAAAGGGGATGGGGGAACTACAATACCCAGAGAGATTAGCAAAATTAGGATTATTTAGTCTAGAAAAAAGATGACTGAGGGGCGATCTAATAACCATGTATAAGTATATAAGGGGACAATACAAATATCTCTCCGAGGATCTGTTTATACCAAGGAAGGTGACGGTCACAAGGGGGCATTCTCTGCGTCTGGAGGAGAAAAGGTTTTTCCACCAACATAGAAGAGGATTCTTTACAGTTAGAGCAGTGAGAATCTGGAATTCCCTGCCTGAGGAGGTGGTGATGGCGAACTCAGTTGAAGGGTTCAAGAGAGGCCTGGATGTCTTCCTGGAGCATAACAATATTGTATCTTACAGTTATTGTTAGGTTCTTTAGAAGGACATAGATCTGGGGATTTATTCTGACAGAATTTTATAGGCTGAACTGGATGGACTATTGTCTTTTTTCGTCCTTACTAACTATGTTACTATGTTACTATATATTGTTCCATACAGAATAATGGACCATATATAATGTTCCATACAGAATAATGGCCCCATATAATGCTCCATACAGAATGAACCCCATATATTGCTCCATACAGAATAATAGACCCCATATAATGCTCCATACAGAATAATGGACTCATATAATGCTCCATAAAGAATAATGAGCCCCATATATTGCTCCATATAGAATAATGGATCCCATATCATGCGCCATACAGAAAAATGGACCCATATATTGCTCCATACAGAATAAAGGATCCCAAATAATGCTTCATACAGAAAAATGGACCCATACAATGCTCCATAATGAATAATGAGCCCCATATATTGCTCCATAGAGAATTATGGACCCCATATAACACTCCATACAGAATAATGGCCCCATATATTGCCCCATACAGTATAATAAGCCCCATATAATACTCCTTACAGTATAATGAGCCTCATATAATGCTCCATACAGAATAGGCCCCACATGACTCTCCATACAGTATGTTATGGGCACCATATAATGCTACAAACAGAATGGACCATAAGATGCTTCATATATAATGGGCCCCATATACTGCTCCATATGTAATTGGCCCCATAAGATGTTTCATATGTAATTGGCCCCATAAGATGCTCCATATGTAATTGTCCCTACTTACATCTCCATATGTAATTTTACCCATAAGATGCACCAAACATTAAAAAAAAACTTCTGGCTGGCTGCTGCTCTGTTCTGGACACCTCAGTGTCGGAGTCTTCCAGCTCTCTGCACTGTGACGGCTCAGGCAGAAGGTGCTCAGATGTGATGTCATCGTGCCCTCTGACCTGAGCATCTCACATGACACTGAAGATGCCACAGCGGAGGAACGGGGAGAGGTAAGTATAGAAAGTGGCAGAGCCCAGAGTAGGTGGGGGGCACTCACGGACGCCGGAACTAGCACAGACACCATGCCTCTGTAGCGTGATGGTGTCCCCAATTGTGAGTGGGCCCCCCACCAGTTCTGGGAGCTGACACTTGCCCAGGTGCTGACGCTGACGCTGTCAGCAGTCAATCAAAGGCAGCGATGGTCCACTGATTTCTATCACTTCCGGAGTTGGTACAGACCTCCAAAATAGCCCGCAATAGATTTTTGAAGGTGCTAAAAGGAAAGTATGCCACCATTTTTTACTTTAAGTGCGTCTATGCCTTAATTTTTTTTCTATATTGAACACTCATTCCTTTTAAAAGTGGCCAAATTGCCACATAAGAGAATGTTGATACTTTAAATTATGTATACCGTGGGGAAAAAAGTATTTAGCCAGCCACCAATTGTGCAAGTTCTCCCACTTACAAAGATGAAAGAGACCTGTAATTGACATCATAGGTAGAACACAGCTATGATAGTCAAAATGAGAAAACAAATCCAAAAACAAATTTTTTAAATTATGGTGGAAAATAAGTATTTGGTCATTAACAAAAGTTCATCTCAATATTTTATTATATATCCTTTGTTGGCAACGACAGAGGTAAAACGTTTTCTGTAAGTCTTCACAAGGTTGGCACACACTGTTGGTGGTATGTTGGCCCATTCCTCCAATCAATCTCTATATTAGGCTGGATTCACACATCAGTGTTATGCGGTCAGAGAACGGACTGTGATGCATGGACTGGCTGCAATTCTACTGACCCTAATGTGACAGCCTCATTAGTGTATATAAGGCTGTCAAATTCATATCCGGAGAGTCGTGACTGGTTTGTGCATCACCGACCATGCTTGGACTGTGAAATGCAGATGTGTGAATTCAGCTTTATTCTATTTTCTTTACAAACTAATCAATTCAAGAGTCAATGTTTAGGCTTATATGAGCAATAGCCTATGTCTCTTGACCCACCAAAGAGAAACACATCAATTCGATGGTCAACATTCAGTCTCATATGAACAATAGTCTATGTCTCTTTGTCTACTTAAAATATATGTCTGGCGTAATTAAGATTATATGCTGTGTTGTACTTTCATACATACTATCTGTAGAAATTGTTTAGTTTATTTTGGCTTTCTCTCTCTATTTATTGCTAATCTATGAGCTGTAATGTCCTCTCCCTATCCAGATTCACAACAAAATGTCTGCTGTGTTCCTTGCTTTTATACATACCATTATATTCCCTCCTGTTTGGCTATGTTTTAATAACTGCAAGGTATTATGCGGAAGCCCATCCGGCCAGGCCTGAGATAATCTAATGCTTCTCTGGCAGATACAATTTTCTGAAATGTGTAAAATGGAGGCAGCCACTTTAGGTCATTCTCACAAAATGAATCACAAATTGTTTAATTTCGCCAGGCTAGGCACATTTATAAACATGCGACACAAATTCAATTTGCATCAAATTAGAGATGAGTGAGTGGATTGATTGATGAGAATTGGGTCAAATTTTTAGGAATTCTCTAAACCCAGTGAATTTGACCAATTTGTAGTTTTCTTTACATGAATCTCCAATAATGGCTGCAGCCCCTTTACACGTTACAGATGATTAAATCAGCCAGAGAAGGCAAACATGAACTCAGGCTTGGCCAGGCGAGCTTCTAGTCTTGTATGAAGTCCGTCTGTAGGCCCTCTAGCTGCCATATCAATCCATCGCCACCCCAACCAGGGTGGGTGGGAGTAATAGAAGAGAACAAATATACGGAGCCAATCATTTAAATGCTGATGTTAGTGATTGACAGCGGGATTTAAATAGTAAAAATAAGCTAACATGCAAGTTCTTGCTGTTAGAGGCAGACGATGGCTTCTGCCCACTATAGAATCTCATAAGTGCCCGAACTTTCATCTTTACCATATATCATTTTCTCCTGGCAAGGTGTCTAACTCATGAAAAACAAAGGCTAGTTTCACATTAGAGTATGGCCAAGGTGTGGAGGGCTGCGGGCTACCTCTGTGAAGCTCTGCCCCAGGCCACACCTCCTCCATTCTGCCCCGCCTCTGTTGGCTTGCCGCCTGCTTACCCTATCTTTAGCATTAGGTACTCAGGCCGTGCCGATGAATGCAGATGCCTCCGCATGCGTCTTTTTGACGGTGCGGCGATCGCACTAAAATGCAACATACTGCGTTTGGCGCAAGTCGTCGCACTGTCAAAAAGACGCATACAAAAGCTTCTGGATTCATTGGCCCCGCCTGCGTACCTAATGCTAAAGATACGGTGCGCAGGCCGCATGCCGGCAGAGGCAGGGCAAAAAGGAGGAGGTGCGGACGGGGCAGAGCTTCACAGAGGAAGCCCGCAGCCCTCCGCACCTCGACCATACGCTAGTGTGAAACTAGCCTAACACTATTGTTTTACAGGCTACTGTAACTTATGGTATTAATCTGAATGTTTAAAGTGTAGCCTGATGTCAAAATGTCCTCTAATCAATAACGACATGAATGAAGGGGTAAAAACCTTAAAGAAAATATCCGGAAATTCTCTGATAATATTCCATTTATACAGCTTTCAATGTGGTAGAATATGTAAGTGTAACACAGTGAATATTTAAGTATTGACAAAGCATTTCACACAAATTCTCTAATTTTTTGTATCACAATACTTACTTTATTGTAAGGGAACGTAAGATATTAGCTATAAATGGAATTATGTTTTTCAATTACAGCTAAAATTATCCTAAATAAATGTAGTATAGAACATTGCATTGAAAAAAAAATACAAACATCCTCAAACCGATCGCCTTGATGTTCCTGGAAACATGTATTGCATTTCTAAAGTTAAAAGACATGATTGAGAGCATTCATATATTCCAGCCTCTTAATCAGCAAATGCACTTCACTAATGGAGACTATTCTTCATTGCAAAACATATCTGGCTTTTAATCTAACAATAAAAGAAGGACTGGGATTTGCACATTTTGTTACTGACGTGAGTGTAAGTCAATTTGCTTTAGTGCCTTTTACCATTAAAATCTTTCCAAATGTGTTTTGCATGTTCATGACATTTGCATATAACTATCCAATTAATAATTTCCACAATATCAAAGTGTTCAATATTTCACAATTATGGCACTGGTGGATTGAAATAGATCTTGTACCACAATGACTGTGAATAAATGAAGACAAACATTTTATTTTACATGTCTCTTCTATTTGGATGAATGCAGTGGGTAGAGTAGAGAAACTTTCAACACCTTTCAGCTTGGAAATGTCAAGGTTTAGCTTCATAGAAGAAAAATATGAATAAGGCTTAATGCTTACATGATTCTTTATATGTATTGACACTTTCTCGATTTTACCTATGTTACTACAAACGGAAAAGAAAAGCTCAAGGGTAGTATATTGACTCTAAGGTTACTTGTTAAGTCAACATTGTTCGGAGAGAACCTCTATAACATCAGTCAATATCCGTCAAGGAAAAAGAACCTGGGAAGGTTGGATAGGCTTCCTTGATATTCTTAACACCTACCAAAAAGAAAGTGAGATGTATACTGCTAAGTCTCAGTTGAAAACTGGTTTGTGCAATGTTGGTGAAATATGTCTGGAGTATTCCCAAGTCCAAGGTGCCCATAACCCCCATGTACCCGCATATGACAAAAGTGTCTTTATGTGACATACTTTTTTTACAATGTTTAGGAAAGCTTAGTATCCTAAGTGGAACAGTGAAACCTGAAATGACATCTTTGATGGTCATAAATTTGTATCTTTTTCTCATCTTAAGAATAGGTTTGGGGTTCCCTCCTCTGCTTTTCTACACTTTACTATGTTGAAAGAATTTTTGACTCCACTGGTGACTCGCTGCCCTCCGCTATCAGAGCCAGCGATCAATATTTTATGCAACTCAGGCCATAATATTTTTTGGTCCACTCGTTATATCTACCAGTGGTTCAACAACGATTCTGCATTTATAAAATCCCCATATATGAAAAAATGGGAATCAGTTTTGAATTTTTCTGCTACCCCAGATGTTTGGGAACTGACCTTGTCTCTAACCTATTCTGCTACCATGTCTATGGCTCTCCATGAGTCCTACTTTAAAATAATATCGAGATGGTACTATTCGCCATCTCGTCTAGCTTTTATCAACCCTTCCACCTCCCCTCTCTGTTGGAGGGATTGCGGGCATCATGGTAGCCTTTCCCATTTATTTTGGTTTTGTCCACATCTTCGGCATTTTTGGGACGACATCTCCTCTCTTATTTCTCATATTTTAAATCAATCAGATTTTTCACTGACTCATCAGTTCGCCCTGTTCTCGTTGGATGCAAGTCGCTTGAATCCTTCTGTTAGGAAATTGGTTATTCATTTACTTTTGGTTTCTAAAAATGAAATTGCGCTTTATTGGAAATCCACTCGAGTGCCCTCTTCACTCGATATTATTGCAAAGCTGACATTACATAAGTCATATGAGCAAAAATTGGCGTTGCTGAATGGCTGTCTTCCTTCCTTTATAAAGTTATAAAATGTTAATAAAATTGTTTGGAAAAGAAACAGTGAAACCTGCTTTGAGATTGGTCAGAGGTCTGGGCTTAGACAGCCAGCAAGGAGTACTTGGGGCTGTAAGACAAAAACAGTCTACTGGCCATCATGAGTGATGCCCGTTTCACACTCCTCACTGGAACTTAACAGCTTGATAGGGAGAGGCAGCACATACGTTTGTAAGGTTAGCAACATCACTCAATGGCAACAGTATGGTTAAAGGCTACTAGAAACTCAGAGTCAGAGTGTATATGTTTTGTGAGAGGAGGAAGAAGAGATTGTACCTATCTTTGATTGCACCAGGGTATCACTTATACAGTTAGGTAAATAAATATTTGTACAGTGACCAAATCTTTGTCATTTGGGCTCTGCATTCTACTTGCTCTACTACCTGTGAAATATTTAGGAAATACAACTATTTTTCTACAAGCGTTAACATTTCAGGGGCTCAAAAGTAATTGGACAAATTAACTTTACCATGAATGAAATGTTTTTTAATACTTTGTAGAGAATCATTTGCAGGCAATGACTGCCTGAAGTCTGTAAGCCATGGACATCACCAAATGCTGGGTTTCCTCCTATTAGATGCCTTGCCAGGCCAGTACTGCAACTGACTTCAGTTGTTGCTTGCTAGCAGGTCTTTCTGCTTTAATTTTTGAGTTGAACATGTGAAATGCATGCTCGATGCGGTTGAGATATGAGGTTCATTGCAGTATATTCCACTTCTTTGACTTAAAAAACTCCTGGGTTGCTTTCACAGTATGTATTGGGACCCTGTCCATCTCTACTGGGGAGTGATGTCCAATCAACTTTGCTCCATTTGATTGAATCGGAGCAAAATTATAGTACTATACACTATAGAATTCATCCGGCTGCTTCTGTCTTCAGTCACATCATCAATGATCACTCGTGACCCAGTGCCATGGAAAGCCATGCATGTCCATGCTATCTCACTGCCTCCACCATATTATACAGAGGCTGTGGTGTATTTTGGATCCATTGAGCCATTCCAAGCCTTCTCCATACTTTCTTCTTCCCATCATTCTGGTACAGGCAGATCTCAGTTTCATCTATCCAAAGAATGCTTTTTCAGGACTGGGCTGGCTTTTTTTTTACATATTTTTGGCAAAACCTAATCTGGCCTTTCAATTTTTAAAACTAATTAATGGTTTGCATTTTTGCTAAACCCTATGTATGTGTTCGCATGAAGTCTTCTCTTTATGGTAGACATAGATACTGTACACCTACTTCCTGGAGAGTGTTCTTCACTTTAGTGGAGGTTATGAAGGGGATTTTCTTCACCATAGAATGGATTCGGTGATCATCCACCACTGTTGTCTTCCGTGGACATCCAGGCCTTTTTGAGATCCCAGGCTCACCAGTGTGCTCTTTTTATTGCAGAATGTACAAAACTTTTGATTTCGGCCCTCCTAACATTTCTGCTATCTTTGTGATGGATTTTTTTCAGCATAATGATGATATGTTTCTCTTCAATGAATAGCTCCTTTAACTGCATTTTGTGCGTGCACCACAGAAACAACTTACAAATGCAAATGCCGCACCTGTAATCAGCTCCAGACCTTTTACCTGCGTAATTGATGATGGTTTAATGAGGGAATAGCCCATGCTGTCTGATAAAGAGCTTTTGAGATAATTGTCTAATTATTTTTTTTTGTCGCTTTAACCCCTTTCTGACATCCGACGTACTATCCCGTCCATGGGACCCGGGACCCTATGCCCATGGACGGGATAGTACGTCTACCGCGATCAGCGGCGCCCACTTGGTGAGCGCCACTGATCGCGGCCAGGTGTCAGCTGATTATCACAGCTGACACCCGGCACAATGTGTCAGGGGCGGTCACGGACCGCCCCCGACACGTTAACCCCTTGCATACCGCGATCAAACACGATTGCGGTGTACCGGGGGTTAAAGGGAAGCATCGGCAGGGAGGGGGCTCCCTCCGTGCTTCCCTGAGCCCCCCATGGCAGCGCAATGTGCAGCGCTGCTGCGGGGGGCTCCTTTCCTGCAGGCCCCCGAATCCAAGATGGCGACGGGGGCCTTCGGGGGCCTGCAGGAAGCTGGCTTCCTCAGTGCCTGCAAAGCGCAGGCAAGAGGAAGTCTTCTTCAATGCCTGTGACAGATTGCTGATCTTTCACAGTGATCTGTGATGTGACAGATCAGCGATCTGTCACAGGACAGTGATGTCCCACCTGGGACTATGTAATAAAGTTAAAAAAAATAAAAAAAAGTGTTAAAATAATTAAAAAAAAATCGCCAAATAAAATAGAAAAAAAAAAAATATTCCCCCAAATAAATCAATTTTTTAGAAATAAAAAAAACAACAACAAAAGTACACATATTAGGTATCACCGCGTCCGTAGCGACCCGCCCTATAAAATTGTCCCATTAGTTAACCCCTTTAGCGAACCCCTTAAAAAATAAAAATAAAAAACGAAGCAAAAAATAATGATTTATTATCATACCGCCAAACAAAAAGTGTAATAACGCGCAATCAAAAAGACGCATATAAATATCCATGGTACCGCTAAAAACGTCATCTTGTTCCGCAAAAAACGAGCTGCCACACAGCATCATCAGTGAAAAAATAAAAGTTATAGCTCGCAGAATAAAGCGATGCAAAAATAATTATTTTTTATATAAAATAGTTTTCATTGAATAAAACCGACAAAACATAAAAAAACGACCTAAATGAGGTATCGCCGTAACCGTACTGACCCGAAGAATAAAACCGCTTTATCAATTTTACCGCACGCGGAACGGTGTAAACGCACTCCCCCAAAAGAAATTCATGAAACGCTGGTTTTTGTTCATTCTGCGTCCCAAAAATCGGAATAAAAAGCGATCAAAAAATGTCACATGCCCGAAAATAGTACCAATAAAAACGTCAACTCGTCCCGCAAAAAATAAGACCTCACATGACTCGGTGGGTCAAAATACGGAAAAATTATAGCTCTCAATATGTGGTGATGCAAAAACTATTTTTACAATAAAAAGCGTCTTTTAGCGTGCGACAGCTGCCAAACATAAAAACCGCCATAAATAGTAAATCAAACCCCCCGTTATCACCCCCTTAGTTAGGGAAAAATAATAAAATAAAAAAATGTATTTATTTCCATTTTTCCATTAGGGTTAGGGCTAGGGTTAGGGGTAGGGTTAGGGTTAGGGCTAGGGTTAGGGTTAGGGCTGAGATTAGGGTTAGGGGTGTGTTGGGGTTCGGGTTGGAGCTAGAATTGGGGGTTTCCACTGTTTGGGCACATCAGGGGCTCTCCAAATGCAACATGGCGTCTGATCTCAATTCCAGCCAATTCTGAGTTGAAAAAGTCAAATGGTGCTCCTTCCCTTCCAAGCTCTGCCATGCACCCAAACAGTGTTTTACCCCCACATGTAGGGTATCAGCCTACTCAGGACAAATTGCAAAACAATTTTTGGGGTCCAATTTCTCCTGTTACCCTTTGGAAAATAAAAAATTGGGGGCAAAAATATAATTTTTGTGGAAAAAAATGATTTTTTTATTTTCACGTCCGAGCGTTATAAACTTCTGTGAAGCACTTGAGGGTTCAAAGTGCTCACCACACATCTAGATAAGTTCCGTGGGGGGTCTAGTGTCCAAAATGGGGTCACTTGTGGGGAGTTTCAATAGTTTAGGTACATCAGGGGCTCTCCAAACGCACATGACACCCGCAGACGATTCCATCAGAGTCTGCATTCCAAAACGTCACTGCTTCCCTTCCGAGCCCCGACGTGTGTCCATACAGTAGTTTTCTCCCACATATGGGATGTCAGCGTACTCATGACAAAGTGGACAACAACTTTTGGGGTTCAATTTCTCCTGTTACCCTTGGGAAAATGAAAAAATTGGGGACTAATTGATCATGTTTGTGGAAAAAATACGATTTTTTTATTTTCATGCCCGGGCATTATAAACTTCTGTGAAGCCCTTGGGGGTTCAAAGTGCTCACCACACATCTAGATAGGTTCCTTAGGGGTCTCGTTTCCAAAATGGGGTCATTTGTGGGGGGTTTCCACTGTTTAGGTACATTAGGGGCTCTCCAAAGGCAACATGACACCCGCAGACCATTCCATCAATGTCTGCATTCCAAAACGTCACTACTTCCCTTCCGAGCCCTGACGTGTGTCCATACAGTAGTTTTCTCCCACATATGGGGTGTCAGCGTACTCAGGACAAATTGGACAACAACTTTTGGGGTCCAATTTCTCCTGTTACCCTTGGGAAAATAAAAAAAATTGGGGACCAATTGATCATGTTTGTGGAAAAAATACGATTTTTTTATTTTCATGCCCTGGCATTATAAACTTCTGTGAAGCCCTTGGGGGTTGAAAGTGCTCACCTCACATCTAGATAAGTTCCTTAGGGGGTCTAGTTTTCAAAATGGGGTCATTTGTGGGGGGTTTCCACTGTTTAGGTACATTAGGGGCTCTCCAAAGGCAACATGACACCCGCAGACCATTCCATCAATGTCTGCATTCCAAAACGTCACTACTTCCCTTCCGAGCCCCGACGTGTGCCCATACAGTAGTTTTCTCCCACATATGGGGTATTAGCATACTCAGGACAAATTGGACAACAACTTTTGGGGTCCAATTTCTCCTGTTACCCTTGGGAAAATAAAAAAATGGTGACTAAAAGATCATGTTTGTGGAAAAAATACGAATTTTTTATTTTCACGCCCGGGCGTTATAAACTTCTATGAAGCACTGGGGGGTTCAAAGTGCTCACCACACATCTAGATAAGTTCCTTGGGGGGTCTAGTTTACAAAATGGTGTCATTTGTGGGGGGTTTCCACTGTGTAGGTACATCAGGGGTTTTCCAATCGCGACATGGTGTCCGATCTCAATTCCAGCCAAAAACGTCAAATGGCGCTGCTTCCCTTCCGAGCTCTGCCATGCGCCCAAATAGTGGTTTACCCCCACATGTGGGGTATCAGCGTACTCAGGACAAATTGAACAATAACTTTTAGGGTCCTGTTACCCTTGGAAAAATAAGAATTGAGGGTGAAAAGATCATTTTTGTGGAAAAAATATGATTTTTTAATTGTACAGCTGTATGTTATAAACTTCTGTGAAGCCCTTGGGGGTTCAAAGTTCTCACCACACATCTAGATAAGTTCCTTAGGGGGTCTAGTTTCCAAAATGGTGTCATTTGTGGGGGGTTTCCACTGTTTTGGTACATCAGGGATTTTCCAATCGCGACATGGTGTCTGATCTCAATTCCAGCCAAAAACATCAAATGGCGCTGCTTCCCTTCCAAGCTCTGCCATGCGCCCAAATAGTGGTTTACCCCCACATGTGGGGTATCAGCGTACTCAGGACAAATTGCACAATAACTTTTAGGGTCCTGTTACCCTTGGGAAAATAAAAATTGGGGTGAAAAGATCATTTTTGTGGAAAAATATGATTTTTTAATTTTACCGCTGTACGTTATAAACTTCTGTAAAGCCCTTGTGGGTTCAAAGTTCTCACCACATATCTAGATAAGTTCCTTGGGGGGTCTAGTTTTCAAAATGGGGTCACTTGTAGGGGGTTTCCACTGTTTAGGTACATCAGGGACTCTCCAAACGTGACATGGCGTCTGATCTGAATTCCAGCCAATTTTGCATTGAAAAAGTCAAACGGTGCTCCTTCCATTCTGAGCTCTGCCATGCGCAGAAACAGTCATCCCCCCCACAAATCAGGTATCAGCGTACTCAGGACAAATTGCACAGTAACTTTTGCAATCCAATTTCTCCTGTTACCCTTGGTAAAATAAAAAAAATTGAACCTGAAGTATTTTTTTTGTGAAAAAAAGTTAGATGTTCATTTTTTTTAAAAATTCCTGTGACACACCTAAAGGGTTAATAAACTTCTTGAATGTGGTTTTGAGCACCTTAAGGGGTGCAGTTTTTAGAATGGTGTCACTTTTGGGTATTTTCTATCATATAGACCCCTCAAAGTGGCTTCAAATGTGATGTGGTCCTAAAAATAAAATGGTGCTGTAAAAATGAGAAATCGCTGGTCAACTTTTAACCCTTATAACTTCCTAACAAAAAAAAATTTTGGTTCCAAAATTGTGCTGATGTAAAGTAAACATGTGGGAAATGTTAGTTATCAAGTTTTTTGTGTGCCGTATCTCTGTGATTTAAGGGCATAAATATTCAAAGTTGGAAAATTGCGAAATTTTCAAAATTTTTGCCAAATTTCCGTTTTTTTCACAAATAAATGCAAGTTATTTGAATGAAATTTTACCACTAACATGAAGTACAATATGTCACGAGAAAATAGTGTCAGAATCACGGGGATCCATGGAAGTGTTCCAGAGTTATGACCTCATAAAGGTACAGTGGTCAGAATTGTAAAAATTGGCCCGGTCATGAACGTGCAAACCACCCTTGGAGGTGAAGGGGTTAAAAAGAGGCAGCCATATATTAAAAAGGCTTTCTAAGCCCTTAAGGGCCTGTCACACTTAGCGATATCGCTGGTTTTTGTGACGCTATAGCGATATTGCTAGCGATATCGCTATGTCTGATACTTACCTCCGACCGCTCCCCCGCTGGTTATCGCTGATCGCGCGAGAACGTCCTGGACCGTTTCTCGTCGTCAGCTTCCTGCTGGGCTTCCTGCTGTGACGACGAGCGACGCGTGGACGTGGGCAGGAGGACGTCAGGATCGCCTCGTCTGACAGGTAAGTAGCGACCCTCGTCCCCAGAGATGTCACTGGTGAGATCTGCCTGTGTGGCAGCTCACTAGCGACCACTTAGCGATGTACCAGCGATCTTGACCGCATCATATCGCTGGTCGGGATCGCTGGTACATCGCTAAGTGTGACAGTACCTTTTTCTCCAATAATATATGAATACCTTCAAATTAAAGTTGAGAGTTGGCACTTTAAGCCCATATCTAATATATAAAGCTCAATGTGGATGTGTGTATGTATGCATGTATTATATCCAGGATTGGCATCCGCACCGTCGCAGGTACAGCCACAAAATTTGGCACAGTCACACGTCTGGACCCCGAGAGCGTCATAGGCTATTTTGTGAGGTGAAATTTTAACCCCGTGCGTTCCAATTCACCAAACAATTTTACCCCTATCTACATAATGGGGAAAAAGTGTATGTATGTATTGGCATCTGCACCATCATAGCTACAGCCACAACATTTTGCACAGTCACACGTCTGGACCCCGAGAGTATCATAGGCTATGTTGTGAGGTGAAATTTTAACCCTGCATGTTCCAAATCACCAAAAAATTTTGCCCCTATCTACATAATGGGGAAAAAGTAAAAGGAAAAGTGTCGGAGGCAAATTGACAGCTGCAAGATGTGAACAAGGGGGACTTAAAGAATGAGAGCGATGGCGCCAAAGAGTATATACCATACAGTTGCTAAGGTGGGGCCCTGACATGGGATACTCAACACACACGGGGATATGAGCACACACAAAATGCACCATACACAACCACGTGCTTCAACATATATACCACCCTCAGCACACATTTCACCACACATACACCAACCTCGCCACATAAAAGTCGAAACACAAAAGTCGCCACTCAAAACTCACCACGCTGTCCCAGAGCTGTTTAAAAGATGAAAAATTAGCTGTGATTGGTTGCTATCAGCAACAGTTTTCTTTGTAGACAGTTGTGGTAACTGAGGCCTATTATTCTTATCATTTCTATGGTGTTATTGTCCTTCTGTAAAGCTGGAAATAACACAATTTATTACCGTGCCAACTCAGACCACCCTCTGACACAGACTGCAAGGGGAGCCCAGTATCACACAGGAGAGGATTAGACACATGGCTCAGCAGGCTGTATCACACAGGATAGGATTAGATACACAGCTCAGCAGTCAGTATCATTGTTCTGCAGGTAAGAAAGAGTGTAAATGAAACCAGGATTAAAAAATATAAATTAAAGAAACTGTAAAGTTGAACTGTGTGCTGCGAAACAATTAAACTCGCACAGTACTCTAAACAGACAGAATCACAATTATGAACTGTACTCTCTAAAAATACTGCAAGCGTGAAAGGAATGTACAGTATGTTACAAGTGTCTGTCTCAAGCACAAGATTCAGTGCTTAGGTGGGGTATGCTCTGTTATGGGGTGGTCATCCTCTAGAGCCAAAGCAACAAGTAAGCTTAGGCAGGAGTTATCAATCATCTTAGGAAGCTGTCTGATCACCAGGCTTAAAGTAAAGACTGTATACAATTTCTGTAACTGTTATCTTAAGGAGAACAAAAGGATCATTAGTGTGATAAGGGATATGCCGGATCCTTGTCTCCACTGGTAATCATCTATCGGAGGCCCCATACACATAAGACCTTTTGCTGAAATCGTTGATATTGGTGGGTTGCACGATATTAGTATAATATGTATGGGGGTCCTCAACAACAAAGAAGTGTACCACACCTAGAGTCTACAACCATTGTGCTTCTGTACCTCCTAAAGTAACAGAAACCAACAAAATTCATTTGCCCTGGAAAAAGTTAAAAATCCTGCAATGTACTCCTTTCTCTAGAAAAGTGACAATATCTCCACTGCAAAAGTTGGTCTTCTTAGACCCCTGTAAAGAAAACTGCTGAGTTATGCATTTTGAAATTCCCATTGCAAATAATGGGAGGCATTTTGTGGAAAGGTTTCACATGGATTTAGGATGAGTGAAACCAGGCGCACTACTGTATTAATAAGCAATCTAGGGAGGTGCAAAAACCATGCCACATCCGGGTCCTCTGCTCATGTCCCCATCTGCTTGGACGTTCCGGCCTGTATGACCCAACTCTGGCAGTATTGCTGTGAGTGCTCATTCAATACACTTGGCTATTTTCCTGGTGACTTTTTCAGCTGTGTGGCTATTGGTTATCTTCTCACTAGCCTAGGCCTTATCTATCCTCTGCTCACAGCATTTCTCATCACAGCTTAGGTTCAGGTCCTCTTATGGCATCACAACTACAGGGGTTCCTTATGCTGGACTTTCAGCATTGAGCTCTTAGACCCTCATTTGGGTCTTATGGGTCATATTAGGGATTTAGTCCTAGCTTATCCCTATATATATTATTATGCTCACAAGCCATGCACACCCCAGAGTGCACTGGGCAATATTCATCATATTGCTTTACTGCTATAGGGTTTGTTATATACAAATGGCACTTTGTCAAATTTTCATATTTTACAGGGGGCTTTGAGTAGTTGTACCTACATGTTTTTACTTATGTTTTATGTCACGTTTTGCAATTGTGTGCCTATAAAGATTATTATGGTATAGTGTGCATATCCTACAGTAGTGTTTTTTTCTTCCTTGCCTTGATCACATGGATTTAGGGACGTAGTGTGCACTGAAATCATTGTGAGAAACTCACTCAGGCATCTTTATCACTATCGTCTATTTTTTGACAGTGCATAGACTACACAGTCTTAAAATGTGGTTGATCTGGTATATGTTAAGTTTACTCCACCTTTTAGTTGGTTACTTTATGCCAAAGATTTGCACAAAAATTTTAAGACGTATTTTGGCACACAGTGTTTGATGTTAGCCATACCCCTTTTCTAATAAACCACACCTTTCAGTGAGGTCAAATCCCTTGCTTAATAAGGAATAAAAAAAAGTGTAGAACACATGAAAAAGGCTGTGGGGTCAATTAAAGCACAATACTGTTTTAATGAGTAACAATGTATAAATAAAATGGTACCGCTCACCTAATGCGGGTGTGAGACACAACACTAGTAGGGTTTCAAAATAGAGGTTTTCCAGCTGCTTCAGCTCCACAGGTTGGCAGGTTCGGCATGGTATTGAGGTTATTGGAGATATGGATAATCTGCGCTGCTAGTGGTGTGTCCTCAGATAATTCCAATATGCTGTGTAGAAGGTTTTAATTTCAAAGCATTTCAAAGTTCTCAAGACTTCTTACTCATGAAACCACGAACATCTTTGTGATTCCCTTGAAGAAGTCTGAGAACTTTGAAACACATTGAGAATAAACCACACTGTTACCTTCTACACAACATATTGGAATTATTTGTGGATACACCGCCAACAGCACAGATTACCAACATTTCCGATTACCTAAAAAACATAATAAACAGTTTTATGGAACAAATTAGGCTGGATTCACATAGCATTAATGCGTTATGTGATCTCACTAGCGCAGATGCTCCATCTGTGCTAGCAGTGACGGACCCCCGTACGCTGCAGACCGCGTCCGAGGCTCCGTCACAGAACGACGGCACATTGCTAACGCATGCCGCTTAGGACATGCGTTAGTGATGCGCTGCGTTATGGCAGTCTATGGCAGCATTAACGGATGCATTTTTCACGTTAAAGCTGCGGTGTAACGCAGTCCATTAGACGGACTGCCATAATGCAATCCGAACCCTGCCTTACAGCAGAATTCTGGTGGATTTATCCTTATAAATATGCCTCATTGTGTGAATGTAGCCCTACTAAAAGAACTTTTTAACTTATTTTTTATTCCTATTTTATAAAGAAATTCTCCTGCGACTGACATAAAATGAATATAAGGGGAAATCAAGGAGGTATCAATATCTGATTGACTGCCTTGAGTCACAATGAAGCTTATCAGCGCAGTAGGATCCGATGACTTTCATTTGAATTCAACCTCTTTATTGATAGAGTTGCAATGGCAACCACATAAAAAGCCCCTTCATGCATTTATCCATCTATTGTGAGCCACACTTTATAGCTTACACTGTACATCCGTGAGCTATTATTGTTCATTGTACATTAGCCTGTACGTAGCACTGCATTAGTCCTGGACTTTGACTTTCCGTATTATATATCATAATTTTTGCCAATGCGCTAACTCAGTATGCTATTCTTTACACATAATGCGGTTGTGATAATGAGGTTTTGAGTACGGGTTGTTCAAAGTGAAGATTCTCTATGTAGGGCATTCTGTCCCAATAATCAGGCCTTGATTGTGCCCGGTCCCCCCGTGACGAGGCTCTTTGTGCGACTCTCTTCTTGTGACACACTGCTGTGCGGGCCGATGACTTCTCCATCAGTACACAGTGGAACACATCAAATGGTGAATTGAAACACTGCTATGACTTTAGCTGTTTTTCCTAGTGTGCGTGGAGCAACACGAAAGGGGAGAGAGATATGGTGGGCAGTAAAACTGTTTTGTATGAGAAATGTTTCAAGAAGAAAAGAGCTGCATTTCAATTCATTAGCTGCATCGTAGATTATAACGCCTTTGTAAGCAAGAAAAACCCCAATGGAAAAATGGAGATAGGAAGACGTTAAGGGAATGTGGCTGACAAAGTCCACTGGGACTACTGTAAGCGTTGTGCTTCAATACCAACCACTAACTGGATTTCAGCTTCATGCAGTGAGTTAGGTTTTTTTTTTTCATCTTTGCTAGAATACAAGCAAGACCAGCGTACATTAGGATGCACAGTGGAAGATGCATGTGGATTAATAGTCGCTATTTAAGCACTGTGTTTGGAAGTGTGAAAACAAGGAAATCTCAATACTTCATTGCAGGTTAAGATGCACTTAGAGTAAAGGAAAACATTTAATTTGTCAATAAAAACAATTAACGTGAGGCGGACGGCAGGTTAGGGATTCAGGGCAGGAGCGGAGGGTCCTTGAAACATCATGTATGCTTTAAATAAACTAAAAGCAGGATGTGTTAATGGAAGGACTTGTAGTGATTAATTTCAAGTCAGCTACATATTTATCACAACAGCACATTTCTTGGCTTTGGTGGAAAAAACAGGAAAAAGGCATTATATGGAAATTGCTCTTGAACACCAACACATTTTTTTAAGGTCATGGTTAAATCCCCTAAATGGAAGCTACTTGGGAGCAAAGGTACTCTGTTAATGCCATGTAAAAGCACAAAGCCCATTTCCAGGCGTGCACAATACGTCTCATTACGTTGTTCTGTTAACAAGGCAAAGTGCAGAGCAAGTACAATGTAATTATTACAATTCACGCATCACATAAAAAATCAGGAAAATATCCAGTTCCTAAACTTAAAGCGAACCTGTCACCGGGTTTGACTGAAATAAGATATGGCCACTGCCTTTCAGGGCTTATCTACAGCATTCTATAATGCTGTAGATAAGCCCCCGATCTGACCTGAAAGATAAGAAAAATACATTTGTACAATGTATTTTAATTTGTTTCCTCTCTCTCTGGGGATGTGGATGAGTTGGGTTATTTTTGCTTTGATTTCTATTATATATTTCACTATTAAAAAAATGATAAATAAAGAGAAGTGGTGGATAGCATTGAATCAAATTGACAAAACCTTAAAATAAAGCCCCTATATATTCTAGTTGTTTTATTACAAACAACCTGATAATAGGAGAACCCCCGCTGAATAGTGGCCTGGTTATGGCTCCATCATCTCCATGTGCACTAATAGAGCTTATAGAAAAGCGGAACAACTGCTTTACGCTAAATGTCATTTTTTAAGCTTTGCTGCTGCATTCTTATCATTCCCTTATTATGTATCCTTAATTTCCCCGATTATCCCTATGCATGCATTCTATTAAGAGTGATATGCTGAAGAAAAAGAAAAAAAGGATAGCACATTTACAACTAGCCCATAATTGTGCAGACTATAGCCTAAGTCATTGTGGGTTTCATTGTCAACTCTACAAATATTGCAGGCTTAGCTGTTCTGGCAAATGTTTCATGCTTCTGAATGATACCTCAATTACAATCTCGGAAGTGTTCCTTGGAGAACGTGGGATATTTGTTTGTTTGTTTGCATTTTAAAATCAGTTTTTTTTAGCCAAGAAGAAAAAATACAGAGCAATGGGCCTACCACATTAATGGCTTAATTCACAGGCCGTGAGCACCTGTCAATCACCAGCTGATATAAGCATGCAAATTATGGTCTTGTCCTGCTTTCCTCTCCTGCCCTAAGTTTAATGATCTGGTGCTCAGAGCACAGCCTGTCAGCTCCTTTGGGAAATACTTAAGTGCAGAGGTAGGAAAGATGAGGCCATTCATTCCCTATCTAACCTCTAATTCAAAGTACTTGAATGTACATATTCCATAAATCAAGTTGACTTGGGATTAGATTTTAAAGCCCTAAACAATTTTGCAAAAAAAAAAAAAAAAGAAGCCTGGAGCGTTCTCAGTTGAATGATGAAACGCTCTACATGGTGCGGGCATGATAATGGTTTTTAATATATTTTTTTAATGTTATAGCATGTATGGAAAAAAAAGGCACAGGACGGATATAATCTAAAATCAGATTGGATTTCTAGTTGCTGACCATATGTGGCTCACATGGCAATGATTATATATGAAAGATTCCCAGTCTTTAGTTGATGGAAGACTGAAAGGTATTGAGAGAAACTGAGAAATCTTCATGTGCTGGATTTTTTTTCGTAAGAATTATTGGGACATCTCTTACTACTGCCTGATTGATAACACAACTGTACTCAATGTGCTATCATAACACCACACAAACTTTATGGACAGAAGCAATTTAACAGAACTGTACAAAGGTTTGTCCACACTAGTACCTTGCAAGTCTCAAGGGTATTGTCTGAACCTGAGAACAGTTCTATGAAATGCTTTGCTAATCACCACATACACACTAGATGGCTGTCAGCAAAATATTGGCTTGGCCTATTGTTCATGCCGACAGCCATCTTGACAGGCCTTCCAATATTCAGGAGTGTTCATTAGGCCAAGCATGCCTTTGTTTTCTATGAGAGAGTGCCACCAGATGTTATCTGCTGTAAAACAAAAAAAAATATGTCATTGTGATTTCGGACAAGTCAGATCCTTAAACTCCCCCGACAATCAGTGGTCCGGGATCCCCATGCACTGTGAACCGAACCCTTTGATATCTCCAGGTTCAGCTGACATTAGTGTTGTGTATTGGGGGATTTAGAATGGAGTAGTACCCATGTATTCACAGCCACTGCTCCATTCAATGACTGGAATTGCAGGAAATAGTCTAGCGCTGTGCTCAGCCATCTCCATCAGTCCCATAGAGAATTAATAGATTGGTGGTCACACATGCATCGGCATCACTCAAATCTAACAGCTCATTTCACATCTCCATTACAAAGTTCATTGGAGGTCTGAGCTGTCAGACCCCCAATAATCATCAAGTTAACACCTATTCTATTGACATAACATGTCAAAATGGGACTTTACCTCTAAAGGTTTTTTCTGGACTTTCAGAAAGACGATCTGGTAGGCATAATGTGCTGTACTTACTGACATGATGACCACTTCTTTAGTGATTGGTCTTTGGATATTTTTGAAGTGAAGATAACAAGTTTAGACAAATAACTGAGCATAGAGTGCAAAGGACTGCAGCAAACCTAACCCCAGGACAGTGGCTATGCTGCCTAGGAGTAAAAGGACAGTCATGAACCAGTTAGAATCTATACAAAGAACAATGAACAAGAGATTCAATGAAGGGCAAAGCCTGGAGAAGGTGAATTTTTACATAAGAGGAGTAATCACAATAAGTAATTTCGATCCGAGTTCAATCAAGCAAAACATCGGATAGCACTCGGATCACTGTTATTCTATCGGGCCACGCACAAGTCCATTTTTTTTCCTTAGACTGAGTCTGTCAATGGAAAACATTGCAGCATGTATTATTTGCATCCAATATTCAGATCACAATTGGCCATGCAAGTCAATGATCTGTGGAAAAAATTGGACTGTGTTTGGATGACTTCAGAGTTTAGTCTGATTTTCATGGACTGACGGGATGGAGACTTTTTTGAATCTTTTCATCCAAGAAAATTGGATCACACTATGATCATAGACCACCACTGTGGATAACAAGTTTAAGACATGTATTAAGGTTTCCCTTATCTGATCTGAAATGAAAGCAAGATGAAAAGGGGACATCACTTCATGCAGTGCACTCTGCAGTGTTCGTGATGTTCTATAAGCAGATTATGACAAAAGATGAGCAGAATTAAGATTGTTTACTGTCAGTACAGGTCTAGCTACACTACTTCAAAAATGATGATCTTTTAGCACGACCAACGATTATTTTGTTCATTCATCGGGTCATTGACAGCTTTTTCACACTGCACAATTATCCTTAAAAGAGCATTCTTAAACATGCATGTTCACAATAATATTGCAGTATACCTTAAGTTTTTGAGAAGAGGTGGCCTGAAAATCAAATATAATTAAGAAGTAACTGAACTGGCAATATTGTATATGATCATCTATCCACAGGATTGGTGATAATCTACTTATTAGTGTGAGGGTACCATAACTGTGGCCTTCACCAATTTTGATAACTGTGAAATGGCCCATTGTAATAAAATACTGTCACATGGACATCTCACCTTCATACAGGACTGCAAGAGATTGCTGAATACAGTGCATGACTCTTTTGCAGTCCAATAATGATTGTTGTGGTGGCGGACATACTTGGTCACAGCTGTATTCTAATGGCCTCTTTTGATAGTAAAATATCCAACAGTCAGTAAGTTATCACCTTTCCTGTGGATAGTTGGTATGTTTTACTGTTGGGAATAACCCTTCAAAGCGAACCTGTCACCAGGTTTGGCCGCTATAACATATGGCCACCGCCTTTCAGAGCTTATTGGTATCATACTAGAAAAAAATCACCTGGCGGATTCCCTTTAAATACCGCTGTCAGAGATTGACAACAGCATTTAATTGGTTAAACTGCGGCAATCAGATCAAGCTCCAGCATCTACCTGGTAAAAAAGTAATCTCACCCCCTGAGTTGGCTTCATACATATATTACGGAGCTATGACAAAAATGTACGACATAGGTTGGCATGGGAGTAAAGGGGATGTCTTACATTGTTAAAATTGCAAAATAATCACTTTGCAATGCACTTTTCTTTAAAAATCATCTCTGTTCTGAAGAATGGAGGGATTTTTTATTTTATAGTGTTCAGCTCGTTGCCTAATTACAGGCCACCCTACAGTTACCTAGGCAAGGAATGCGTTGCACTTGCGGGCTCAGTGCTTTAGAGCCTGATGGCGCTGCTCTATGATGGCTGGCTTCAGCTGCTTGAGCCTTTCCCATTCAGCATAGTTTTCTGCCTGTCTAGCAGTCACAAATCATGCAGATAAGACAACAAAAACTAAATCTCCGAGCACGCCAAAATACTCGGAGGACACCCGAGCAACGAGTATACTCGCTCATTACTAATGGTCACTAGTGATGAGGACACCCGAGCATGCTTGGAAAAACTCGAGCAACGAGTATACTCGCTCATCACTAATGGTCACTAGTGATGAGTGAGTATACTCATTGCTCGGGTTTTTCCGAGCATGCTCGGGTGTCCTCTGAGTATTTTGGCATGCTTGGAGATTTAAATTTCGTCGTCTCAGCTGCATGATTTGCGACTGCTAGACAGCTTGAATACATGTGAGGAATGCCTGTTTGTTAGGGAATTCCCACATGTATTCAGCTTGTCTATAAGTCGCAAATCATGCAGATGAGACGACGAAAACTAAATCTCCGAGCACGCCAAAATACTCAGAGGACATCCAAGCATGCTCAGGAAAACCCGAGCAAAGAGTATACTCGCTCATCACTAATGGTCACCTAGTATTAGAATTGCACACACATAAGACTTCTATAGGGTGTCAGTAACACAGATGTAGAGCACAGTGTCTGGCCTGCAGCCTATTATAATAATATTATTAGATTAGGAGGCCGCACAGAAGTATGTAAGTGCACCCCACAAGGACAGACACTCTATTTTACCAGGCTAACATTGAGTGGCCTGGCTGCGCCCTGCATTAAAAAAAAAGTGCAGTAAAATATATATAATATGCATGTGGCATTAGTGTTGTGGTCAAAGTCATTGTAAAGCCCTAGCCTAATGGCATTCATCCAAATTTTTACTGAAAATATTGGAAAAACATCCAAAATCTGCATTTATTGGTGAGGAAAGTCTGATCTGATAAATGCTCTGTGAGCTATCACGGGGCCAAGTCTCGTCTAAATCCCCACGTATCCTATACCACTATGTTTGCCCAAATCAACTCAGTAGAGCGGAGAAAGAGAGAAAATAAAATCCATTGACTTGAGTCAAAGTTCTCAAATATATCTCTGCTTGGCAAACCACTCACTGAAACATCTCCCACAAATGTCACAATAACAACCCGCAACTATAAATACTTAATACAAACACCACATGGCGGCTGCGGCGGCGGCGACATAATAATGTGGCTCGTAATGAATCAAGGAGTCTTTTGCAATAAACCGAGTTTATGATTTCTTTATAAAGTCTAATTTCCTGCAATGACAAGATAGTAGAATTAATAAAACATTGGGGAAGCACTTGAATTGTACAAGGACTTGCCTCGGAAAACACGAAGCAGATGTTTAATAAATGAAACAGTATGACGGTGCACTTGGGGAGCAGTAATGAGCAATCTGAGGAGAGTATTAATTGCAAGCTGTGATCAGAAGAGGGAGTTGTAAGTGATAATTAAAGACAGTTAAATCTAAGAAGTGACAGGCGTCCGTAGCTTACAGTAGTTTGGGCGGAGTATGAATTTATTAAAGAAGACATTGACATCTGGTGTTATATACAGTCCGCCACAAATATAAAAAAATCTCGTAATGTCATTGGTTTTACATCCTTTTATTGCAATGTTGCATTTAATCACTTACCGTCAATATCTCCTCAATGCTTATTTCCCATTCGTAACAGTTTTTTTTTTATTACAAACATCCCTCTTGATGTTAGAACGATTGCATTCCTATTATTTTTACGTCTTTTGTTGTGTCCTACATAAAACCATTATAACCCAACTGTATTCATCCATGATAGAAAGACCTTAGACAATGACCTTGCATTTCGCTAGGACTTATAAATGGAAAAGAAGGTGGTTAAAGGCTCATATTTTCTAATTGTCTTCCTGGGAAAAAAAAAATAAAATAAAGTCCTTGCTGATTGTTTTTCATTTCTTAACACAGTGGGTGAGTTATGCTAACCTAACAAGATCTCTTTCTCCAAACTAGCGATCAGTGGTAGAAAATAGCTCCATAACACAGACTACCCTGCTGAGAAAACCTTCTCTTTCGCTCCCTTAATAGGATCCTGGGGACACAAAAACGTGGCCCGCTGAAACTACCTGCCAGGATAATGAGTGACTTAAACAAATAGGCAAATCATGCAGTTTATTCTAGCAAGGGCCATACAAATATTTAATGGTTTGTTTCACATAGTGTCTGGAAAAATTTCTTGGAAAAATGATACTGTTGTAGGAAGTTTCATCTGAGATGAAGACAAGAATTGTGACTTATTATTATTGGGAAAGCAATCCCTACTTGATCGGAGAAGATGCAACCAGAGCTTAAGGAGGTAACAGACATCATTTTTAGTAATACAAAAAACATTAAACCTGTTCAGACATTACTATTTTTTTGTTCCAAACTTTTAGATTCTTTGGCTGAGACGTGATAATTTTGCTTTTACTGTGAGGAACGATCATAATACTTGTTGTGGATTTTCAATAGAAAATTGATATCAGTAACATTTTTTTTGCCTTGTTTGCATGAAACTTTGTGTTAATACCTCTGTGGAATCATTGATGGCTTGTAAAATCTTTCCAAGTATCTGATGGGCATTTTTTCATTAGAGCAATCATTGGTGATATCTGGTAGGGAAAATGATCCTTCCATTTCAATCGCAAACGCCACTTACATTTACCTAAAGTCTACAGTTTTTACGTTGGCCAAAAAGATAAATGTTAGTTGACTTTCATACTTTATAGCAAAGCCAGGTAGGCTAGGGTAGAATGATAGGTCTCCAGGTTTTGATTAGGTGACCTGGCTGGCTCTGCATATAATCAGGCTTGGTGTTCACCTTAGGCTACTTTCTCACTAGCGTTTTTTAGCGCTGCGCTTCGTGCGCAATAGAAACGCATGCAAAAAACGCATCATGCGTTTTGCATGTGTTTGCGTTTTTTAGGCGCAAGCGTTTTAACCAGTTTCAAGCCATGTTGACTCTTAAAACGCAAGCGTTTTTAAATGCAGGTGTACGCATGTCCATGCGCATGCCTGCGTTCCCATAGACTGTAATGCGTTATTTTGTCGCATTCCGTGTGCAAGTGTGCGCATGCGGGTTTTTTTATGCTGTTGGAAGGACCCAAAAATGCAACAGGTTGCGTCTGGCATGCCTGGACGCACACCTTAAAAAAACACATGTGCACAAAAACGCATATGAACGCGTGCAAACGCTAGACCATGCACCCCCCATGTTAAACATAGGTGCACATGACGGATTTGCATGGACGCGCATGATGCGCTGCACAAAAAAAGGCTAATGTGAATCTAGCCTTAGTTAGTCAGCTGGGGGAAGCTGAGCAAAGTGGATTGTAATGGAGCTGGAGAGAGGCATGACCAATAATCTCTCTCTGAGAAGAGACTGCACAGGCTGTGTGCACTAGACTGCAAGTATCAGTGGTTGCTTTGGACAATAGTTGGTTTGTTTGACCGAACTGGGACTAGCTCAGCGGTGTATCAGTAGCCAGGGTCTCTTCTATTTAGTTAGCACCTGGACAAGGCTAGAGATTAAAGTATTTGTTTATGGTTTTGTTTTTCGGTGTTGCACAACTGTGGAAATAAACTTTATATAGTTTTAACACAAGAATCCAGTGCCTGTGTGAACGGAACCTACTGCTGAACGAGAGTCTCTGCAATTTGAATATTATTCCATTGGTTCTTGACAAAAAAACAGAATCCTAACGATTACCAATCATTGTCTATAGTTAATTTTATACATTTGGAAAAAAATCCTTTGATCGTTTATTGCTGCTGTAAAGCTAAACTGTAAAGCGCTGCGGAATATGTTGGTGCTATATAAATAAAGATTATTATTATTATTTATTATTTTTAACCAAAAAGTGTTTTTGCTCTTTTTTGGGGGGGAAATTTGTAAGATATACAGTAATCTTAGTTTCATTAGAATCTGCAGTAGGGGAAATATCTAGCTTTTTAGGGGTTTCAGTTTTACAGCGATATTTGTGCAAAAAATTAAAGTGGTCAATCACGATAATTGGTCTGATCAGATTGATATTCATTTTTGTGGTAAATGTTTGAGTAAAACTTGCGTTTTATTCAATCAAATCCCTGGTGTTTGTATGCATATGACTCCAGTGGGCAGTCACATTCAGCAATTAACAGTCTAAGGCCGGTTTCACATTTGCGGTTGTGTCCGCAGCGTTTCATCCGCATACATCCGCATGTGTCCTGTTTTCATATCTTTAACATGGTGGATGCAGGGAAATGCGCTTGTATGCGTTTGCCTGCGGATGCTTACGCATGCTTTGTTTCGCGGTGTGCGGCGGGGCATGGCTAACGCACCATGTTGCATTTTTTGAGGCGTCAATTTTACGCCGCCATACGCATGCGGACGCTTGCGTAAGGAGTGTGTCAAAACAGTGCATTACAGTCTATGAGAACGCATAGAGGTACGCAACGACATGCGTACGCTTTGCGTTTGCGTACGTCAGAATTTGCATACATAAGACACGCCCATTGGGCTTGTGTTCAGGAAATTCCAGTGGAAAAGCACTGTCCTATTGAACGCAACCACATTAACATGCATTTGCATGCGTTTTTGCATGCGTTTGGTAAGATACGTTGCGCACAAAGATGCAAATGTGAAACTAGCCTTACTGTATGACTGCGCATGCAGAGATAAGTTTAATTCATTTGAATTTGGAAATAAATGGAAAAAAATGTCAACAATAATCCCTGTAAAATAAATTGGTTCACAACAAGTAAGTGATATTAGGATATCTCCTTTAACTCACCACTGCGTTTTTTTTTTTATTTCAGCGCTTCTTACCGAATGTCCCTGACCCTAGTCTTATACTTACTAATAGCCATCTTCAGCTCTTCTTGGCACCACTCTGGTCTAGCCTCAGCCAACATGTGACTGCAACTTATGACTGTTAGTCAAAGATAACAGTCCCAAACTCTCAATGTAAGAGCCTTGTTGTGGCCTCACTCTGTCTCTCATAGACTTACATAGACTTAGTAACAGTAATTTATATATGAATCAAATCCACTAAAGAGAGAGAGACTACTTGTTAGAAGCAGCTTCCTCTTGCTTATGTGTCTAACATTCATATATTGCCCTAAGTATTTTTATGCCACATGCTGCATATTGATAAATCTGCTCTATTTTGAATGACTCCTAAATTCATTTCAAGGGTTAGTTGGGGTTAGCGGCTGTCTAGGGTTCCATTCAGGAGATGCGCAATTCATAATCTATTAAACTGGAAGCGATGAAATGAATTTAAAGGAAGCCTTTAAGCAAGTTTTTGCTATGTAATCTAAGGGTGACATGAGATAAAGGCTGAGCCACAGATTTCAGGGATGATTCACTTATTAGGATGTTTTCTGTTGTTTCAATAAAATGATTGCTTTATCAGCAGGAGATTATCATTGCCAGAATAGCTCCTGCATGCCTCCTGGCCAACCCAACCCCCACCACTGATAAGCAGCTTTCTGTCAATATACAATGTATACAGAAAGCTGTGGTGTGGGCAAGGGCAGCTTTCCGAGATTTGCTACAAACTACATCTTAAAACTTTGATTGCATCCAGTAAACTAAGTGATACATCACTGGAATCAGGGTCTCTTTCCTCTCTGCTCCCAGAAGAGGTAGGAGAATCTCGGTGACAGGTTTCCTTTAATGCTACCTGAACCATGGGCAACAAAAATTATAGACCGCCTCCCTCATTGCAAACATGTTTTACTCAAACTGCAGTGTTTCAGGAAAAAACATAGTTGGAAATGTGGCCGCGGATGAGCTGACTAATCCAAGAAGTGTGCTCCCACCGGCTGCTCCCTTACCACTCAGATAAACTGACAGGTCTCTCCCTGTACACATGGAAGGAAAGACCTTCAAGCTTCATTGCACGATTACAGAGAAGTCAGTGGGATCATACTTTTGGCCGAGTCATGTCGTCCCTGACTGTGCTTTCAACTATGTTTGCAAGGTAGAAGTCAGTCTCTGATTCATTACATCCATGGTTCAAGCAGCATAAATCATATGACAAGTTCCCTTTAAATTTCTTAGCACTCAGCTGGACACTGCGCCTTGACCACCAAGAGATCTTGACCCATCTTGGGCCAGGATCCCCTTAAAAATGTTTTTACCTTGTTACATCCACTGCCACTAATAAATCTCTGACTGACTAAAGCCATGTACAGCAAAATAAAACCTTCAGATTTTACAATTCAAAGCTTTATGTTTTAATTTCCTAGATTTCCATTAAATTCTATGTATATCTCCAATTCCATAATTTTAGTCAATATTTTTTTAATAACTGTGTCTGAAGTTCTACTTGCTATCAAAAACTTTTATATGGCTAATTACTTTCGCTTTTTATCACACTTCCGATATTTTTTACAAATTTAATTTATTTTTGCTGACATAAAAATAGTTTCGTTATTGAAGCAAAACCTTTGATATTAACTGTGCACCATGAATTTATATTGATGCAGTTTACAGGGTTCTTAATTTAAATGTTGATATTTCTATATTTTTTTTGCTCCAGATAAGCTAAATTGACACGTGTGTCTCGTTGGAATGCATCTAGTTACAGCGCAACTCAATAATAATGCTTCAACTGATAGGAGCGCTATTGGAAAAGGTATTTGATCTAGTTAAAATCTGCACAATTCCTTTAATCATAATTACGTTAATATCGACAGGCACATGACACTATACACATAAGTATTGATATGTTCCTGTCGATAGCATATTTCTAAATAAAATATGTATCCACGAGGTGGAAACCTCTCTGAGGCTAGTTTCACACTAGTGTTTTTTCGCGCTGCGTTTGGAGCGCACATGAAACGCATGTCAAAAGCGCATGCAAACGCTTGTAAATGCTGTGTTTTTTTGTAGCATTATTGTGCGCATAACTACAAAAAATCGCAGAGCTTTTATGCGTTTGTAAGCGGTTTTCATGCGTTTGCATTTTTTATGCGCAATAAACTGGAGAAAAATCCTTGAAAAATTCTTGCAACACACTCCACTAATGGGACAGCAGTGGGCGTGTCTTATGGAAATTCTTTATATAGACCCTGTTTACAGCTGAATTCTTCACATTTGCTTGCATTTGACTTGAGAAATATGGATCTGCGCTGGAAGAGCTTTGACTTGGATCTGGACATGAGGACGGCTCAGGCTTATGCCGTTGCTTGCCATGAACAGAGGGAGAGAGAGAGGCAGTGAAGACGGCAGCAGCGGCGTATGTGGATACATCCCATTATTGAACTCCGGGAGAGCCGTGCAGCGTACCACACCCTCTACAGCGAGCTCCAGGCAAACCCGGAGAAATTTACGGATTATACCCAGATGACCAAAGAAACCTTTCACTATTTGCTTGGTCGGGTAAAAGAAGTCATCCGGAGACAGGACACGCAGCTCCGGCGTGCGATTACTCCTGAGGAACGACTCCTGGTCACATTAAGGTACGTAGTTTTGCTAAACCAATGCCTGCTGATTTTTCTTGGTTGTGACATGTACTCTTCCAAATCTGGCAGAATTACAGTTTTGCCATGTCGTTAACTAAAGGCTGCCGTAATTTTTTGATGCCATGTATTGAACCAAAGGCTGCAGATTTTTTTTTTTTTTAATTTAACGTGTGTAAAAAAATTACATATACACAAATATTAATTTTTTTTGTTTTCTTTGTGTCACAAATTCCTGGCTACTGGAGAGACCCTCTCGTCACTGCACTTCCAGTACCGGATTGAAATCTCCACGTTGTCTGGAATTGTAGCGGACACCTGCCGGGCTTTGTGGAACGTTCTTTGTCCCGAATTCATGCCCATGCCAACCACAGAAAAGTGGTTGGAAATCGCCGACAGATTCTGGACTGTATGCAATTTCCCTAACTGTTTGGGAGCGGTGGATGGGAAACACATCCGGATTATCAAGCCCAAAAGAACAGGCTCTGAGTTCTATAACTACAAAAAGTACTTTTCTACTGTACTGATGGCCATTGCGGATGCAGACTGTATGTTTATTGCAGTGGACATTGGGGCATTTGGCTGTGGGAATTACTCCCAGGCTTTTAAGACCTCTAACATGGGCAGGAGGTTGAATGGCAACAACTTCAATTTCCCTATGCCACGGCCTGTTCCCAACACCGAAGGTCCGCCACAGCCATTTGTAATGGTTGGTGATGAAGCGTTCCAGATGTGCCAAAACCTGCTCAAAACCCTACTCCAGCCGGGACTTGGACCTCCACAAAAGAATTTATAATTACAGGCTCACCAGGGCCAGGAGAACAGTAGAGTGTGCATTTGGTATACTTGTATCTAGATGGCGAATTCTTGGCACAGCTATTAATCTGAAACTGGAAACAGTGGATGAGGTGGTCAAGGCCTGTGTTGCTCAACATAATTTTGTAATTTCTCGAGAGCCCCCGAACTTAGATCTTGATGATGTTGCTACTAATCCATTGCCTGAATTTACACAGCACCCTCTCAGGTCATCCGTCGAAGTTGGCCAAATGACGGACCAATTTGCGGCCTACTTCAACTCAGATGTAGGACGGGTGGAATGGCAAGAGCAAATGGTGTAAAAAAATTTTATTGCATGTTGTTGGTATGTTAATAAAAAACTGTTTTGATACCTGTACTGAGTGCATTCTCTGTTTTTACACTCCCAATACCATTAGCAAGTAGCCAGGTGTATCAGTGAATTTATGATGCTGTGTTTTGTGCATCATGAATTCACTAATACTCCTGAGTAGGTGACTATACATACACACACAAGTTGTATTACCTTTATAATCTCTACAGTGTGTTCAATTAACAGCGATAGTGGAGATAATACAACTGTGTCAGATAAAATACCCAGGCCTTGTGTCATGCTGAATACTTATCACAAATGGCCATTACAATACAGATTAAACTGCAGCATCACTACACTCTTCTGCAAAATATGTGGAGAGTTATAGCAACGCTGCAGGTTCAAAATCAATTCACCTGCCCAGGTGTGATAGTGATGCAAGGTTAGGGTATTTGGGAAGTATATATAACATTTATTTTCACCATCAGTAATGTGTTTCTTCCACAAACACGTAATAGAGTATGTGGTTATTTACAAGGTATATCTATAGTTCCTTGCCTTTTCTCTAATAGTTAAATGCGAACGGAAAAAAAGGCAAGGTAACAATAGATATGCCTTGCACTCAACACCATCCTCTATGCTAGGGTTTCCAAAATGTAGTCCTAAATGTCAACCCACAGATCATGTTTCCTTTTATTTTTTTTGTAACTCAAATGGAATTACTAAAAACATGATTTGTTTGTTGGCTTTTAACACTGTAGTTGGGGAACCCTTCCTTAACCCCTTCTTGACATCCGACGTACTATCCCGTCCATGGGACCCGGGCCCCTATGCCCATGGACGGGATAGTACGTCTACCGCGATCAACGGCGCCCACGTGGTGAGCGCCGCTGATCGCGGCCGAGTGTCAGCTGATTATCACAGCTGACACCCGGCACAATGTGTCAGGGGCGGTCACGGACCGCCCCCGACACGTTAACCCCTTGCACACCGTGATCAAACATGATCACGGTGTACCGGGGGTTAAAGGGAAGCATCGGCAGGGAGGGGGCTCCCTCCGTGCTTCCCTGAGCCCCCCACGGCAGCGCAATGTGCAGCGCTGCTGTGGGGGGCTCCTTTCCTGCAGGCCCCCGAATCCAAGATGGCGACGGGGGCCTTCGGGGGCCTGCAGGAAGCTGGCTTCCTCAGTGCCTGCAAAGCGCAGGCATGAGGAAGCCTTCTGCACTGCCTGTGACAGATCGCTGATCTGTCACAGTGATCCGTGATGTGACAGATCAGCGATCTGTCACAGAACAGTGATGTCCCACCTGGGACTATTTAATAAAGCTAAAAAAAAATAAAAAAAGTGTTAAAATAAATTTAAAAAAATCGCCAAATAAATTAGAAAAACAAAAATATTCCCCCCAAATAAATCCATTTTTTGGAAATAAAAAAAAAACAAAACAATAAAAGTACACATATTAGGTATCGCCGCATCCGTAACGACCCGCCCTATAAAACTGTCCCATTAGTTAACCCCTTTAGCGAACCCCTTAAAAAATAAAAATAAAAAACGAAGCAAAAAATAATGATTTATTATCATAACGCCAAACAAAAAGTGTAATAACGCGCGATCAAAAAGACGCATATAAATATCCATGGTACCGCTGAAAACGTCATCTTGTCCCGCAAAAAACAAGCTGCCAAACAGCATCATCAGCGAAAAAATATAAAAGTTATAGCTCACAGAATAAAGTGATGCAAAAATAATTATTTTTTATATAAAATAGTTTTCATTGAATAAAACCGACAAAACATAAAAAAACGACCTAAATGAGATATCGCTGTAACCATACTGACCCGAAGAATAAAACCGCTTTATCAATTTTATCGCACGCGGAACGGTGTAAACGCACCCCCCCAAAAGAAATTCATGAAACGCTGGTTTTTGTTCATTCTGCGTCCCAAAAATCGGAATAAAAAGCGATCAAAAAATGTCACGTGCCTGAAAATGGTACCAATAAAAACGTCAACTCGTCCCGCAAAAAATAAGACCTCACATGACTTAGTGGGTCAAAACATGGAAAAATTATAGCTCTCAATATGTGGTGATGCAAAAACTATTTTTACAATAAAAAGCGTCTTTTAGCGTGCGACAGCTGCCAAATATAAAAACCGCCATAAATAGTAAATCAAACCCCCGTTATCACCCCCTTAGTTAGGGAAAAATAATAAATAAAAAAATGTATTTATTTCCATTTTTCCATTAGGGTTAGGGCTAGGGTTAGGGCTAGGGTTAGGGTTAGGGCTAGGGTTAGGGCTAGGATTAGGGCTAGGATTAGGGCTAGGGTTAGGGTTAGTGTTAGGGCTGAGATTAGGGTTAGGGGTGTGTTGGGGTTCGGGTTGGAGTTAGAATTGGGGGTTTCCACTGTTTGGGCACATCAGGGGCTCTCCAAATGCAACATGGCGTCTGATCTCAATTCCAGCCAATTCTGAGTTGAAAAAGTCAAATGGTGCTCCTTCCCTTCCAAGCTCTGCCATGCGCCCAAACAGTGTTTTACCCCCACATGTAGGGTATCAGCCTACTCAGGACAAATTGCAAAACAATTTTTGGGGTCCAATTTCTCCTGTTACCCTTAGGAAAATAAAAAATTGGGGGCAAAAATATCATTTTTGTGGAAAAAAATGATTTTTTTATTTTCACGTCCGAGCGTTATAAACTTCTGTGAAGCACTTGGGGGTTCAAAGTGCTCACCACACATCTAGATAAGTTCCGTGGGGGGTCTAGTGTCCAAAATGGGGTCACTTGTGGGGAGTTTCAATAGTTTAGGTACATCAGGGGCTCTCCAAATGCACATGACACCCGCAGACCATTCCATCAAAGTCTGCATTCCAAAACATCACTGCTTCCCTTCCGAGCCCCGACGTGTGTCCATACAGTAGTTTTCTCCCACATATGGGGTGTCAGCGTACTCAGGACAAATTGGACAACAACTTTTGGGGTTCAATTTCTCCTGTTACCCTTGGGAAAATGAAAAAATTGGGGACTAATTGATCATGTTTGTGGAAAAAATACGATTTTTTTATTTTCATGTTCGGGCATTATAAACTTCTGTGAAGCCCTTGGGGGTTCAAAGTGCTCACCACACATTTAGATAAGTTCCTTAGGGGGTCTCGTTTCCAAAATGGGGTCATTTGTGGGGGGTTTCCACTGTTTAGGTACATTAGGGGCTCTCCAAAGGCAACATGACACCCGCAGAACATTCCCTCAAAGTCTGCATTCCAAAACGTCACTACTTCCCTTCCGAGCCCTGACATGTGTCCATACAGTAGTTTTCTCCCACATATGGGACGTCAGCGTACTCAGGACAAATTGGACAACAACTTTTGGGGTTCAATTTCTCCTGTTACCCTTGGGAAAATAAAAAAATTGGGGACTAATTGATCATGTTTATGGAAAAAATACGATTTTTTTATTTTCATGCCCTGGCATTATAAACTTCTGTGAAGCCTTTGGGGGTTCAAAGTGCTCACCTCACATCTAGATAAGTTCCTTAGGGGGTCTAGTTTTCAAAATGGGGTCATTTGTTGGGGGGTTTCCACTGTTTAGGTACATTAGGGGCTCTCCAAAGGCAACATGACACCCGCAGACCATTCCATCAAAGTCTGCATTCCAAAACGTCACTACTTCCCTTCCGAGCCCCGACGTGTGCCCATACAGTAGTTTTCTCCCACATATGGGGTATCAGCATACTCAGGACAAATTGGTAACAACTTTTGGGGTCCAATTTCTCCTGGTACCCTTGGGAAAATAAAAAATGGTGACTAAAAGATCATGTTTGTGGAAAAAATACGAATTTTTTATTTTCACGCCCGGGCGTTATAAACTTCTGTGAAGCACTGGGGGGTTCAAAGTGCTCACCACACATCTAGATAAGTTCCTTGGGGGGTCTAGTTTACAAAATGGTGTCATTTGTGGGGGGTTTCCACTGTTTAGGTACATCAGGGGTTTTCCAATCGCAACATGGTGTCCGATCTCAATTCCAGCCAAAAACGTCAAATGGCGCTGCTTCCCTTCCGAGCTCTGCCATGCGCCCAAATAGTGGTTTACCCCCACATGTGGGGTATCTGCGTACTCAGGACAAATTGCACAATAACTTTTAGGGTCCTGTTACCCTTGGAAAAATAAGAATTGAGGGTGAAAAGATCATTTTTGTGGAAAAAATATGATTTTTTAATGGTACGGCTGTATGTTATAAACTTCTGTGAAGCCCTTGGGGGTTCAAAGTTCTCACCACACATCTAGATAAGTTCCTTAGGGGGTCTAGTTTCCAAAATGGTGTCATTTGTGGGGGGTTTCCACTGTTTTGGTATATCAGGGGTTTTCCAATCGCGACATGATGTCCGATCTCATTTCCAGCCAAAAACGTCAAATGGCGCTGCTTCCCTTCCGAGCTCTGCCATGCGCCCAAATAGTGGTTTACCCCCACATGTGGGGTATCAGCATACTCAGGACAAATTGCACAATAACTTTTAGGGTCCTGTTACCTTTGGGAATATAAACATTGGGGTGAAAAGATCATTTTTGTGGAAAAAATATGATTTTTTAATTGTACCGCTGTACGTTATAAACTTCTGTAAAGCCCTTGTGGGTTCAAAGTTCTCACCACATATCTAGATAAGTTCCTTGGGGGGGTCTAGTTTCCAAAATGGGGTCACTTGTAGGGGGTTTCCACTGTTTAGGTACATCAGGGACTCTCCAAACGTGACATGGCGTCCGATCTGAATTCCAGCCAATTTTGCATTGAAAAAGTCAAACGGCGCTCCTTCCATTCTAAGCTCTGCCATGCGCCGAAACAGTCGTTCCCCCCCACATATCAGGTATCAGCGTACTCAGGACAAATTGCACAATAACTTTTGCAGTCCAATTTCTCCTGTTACCCTTGGTAAAATAAAAAAAATTGAACCTGAAGTTTTTTTTTGTGAAAAAAAGTTAGATGTTCATTTTTTTTAAATATTCAAAAAAATTCCTGTGATGCACCTGAAGGGTTAATAAACTTCTTGAATGTGGTTTTGAGCACCTTAAGGGGTGCAGTTTTTAGAATGGTGTCACTTTTGGGTATTTTCTATCATATAGACCCCTCAAAGTGGCTTCAAATGTGATGTGGTCCTAAAAATAAAATGGTGTTGTAAAAATGAGAAATCGCTGGTCAACTTTTAACCCTTATAACTTCCTAACAAAAAAAAATTTTGGTTCCAAAATTGTGCTGATGTAAAGTAAACATGTGGAAAATGTTAGTTATCAAGTTTTTTGTGTGCCGTATCTCTGTGATTTAAGGGCATAGAAATTCAAAGTTGGAAAATTGCGAAATTTTCAAAATTTTCGCTAAATTTCCATTTTTCTAACAAATAAACGCAAGTTATTTGAAAGAAATTTTACCACTAACATGAAGTACAATATGTCACGAGAAAACAGTGTCAGAATCACCAGGATCCATGGAAGCGTTCTAGAGTTATGACCTCATAAAGGGACAGTGGTCAGAATTGTAAAAATTGGCCCGGTCATGAACGTGCAAACCACCCTTGGGGATGAAGGGGTTAATTTAGTGTGTGCAATACACCAGATATCTCCATTACTGATGTTTCTTGTGTCAGTCAAGGAGATATGTGTTGTCAACGAAACCAATCTACATGACTTGTCTTTTTCACAGCAGTCTCTACATTCTTTTAATATTGCACAGACTGTATCCAGCAGGGCTCCCCAACTCCACTCCTCACCGTCCACCAACAGATCATGTTGTAATGAAATACATATCTCCATTGATAACGGTTTCACAAGAGCCCAAAAAAGAGGATTCCATATAACATGATCTGTTGGTGGACCTTGAGGACTGGAGTTGGGGAACCCTGCTGGATCCAGTCTGTGCAATATTAAAAGAATGTAGAGACTGCTGTGAAAAAGACAAGTCATATAGATTGGTTTTCTTTTTTGGACAACACATATCTATATGAGTTGTCTTTTCCACAGCAGTCTCTACATTCTAGTAATATTGCACAGACTGGATCCAGCAGGGTTCCCCAACTCCACTCCTCAAGGTCCACCAACAGATCATGTTGTAATGAAATCCATAGCTCGGCTGCTAACTGCTTCACAAGAGCACAAAAAAAGAGGATTCCATACAACATGATCTGATGGTGTATCTTGAGGACTAGAGTTGTGGACGTATGCTGGATCCAGCCTGTGCAATATTACAAGAATGTAGAGACTGTTGTTGAAAAGACAAGTCATGTAGATTTGTTTAGTTGACAACACATATCTCCAAGACTGACACAAGAAACATGTCTCAGTAAAGGAGATATCTGGTGGCAAAAACGCTAAGTGTACGGCGCAGTGTGTGTATGGCGCAGAGTGTGTAGTAGGCAATTGACACAGTAACCAATCCAAATATTTTGAAAGCACAATTGCACATTTATTTTGTAACAAAAACTAAAAAAAACTTTTTTATTAGGAATGACATTTGGGGGAAGATTGGGATACTTTGGGTGTGTGGAGAGACGAGGAACGACTGGAGGTTGAGGAAGGGGTTCTAGGAGAAGGGGCGACGAAAGTACTGGGGGAAGGGAGCTCTGGAATGAACATGGAGGCAGGTTGAGACACATTAGGAGGAGAGGGTGGATGGACGAACAAAGTTTTTTTTTTCTTTGGCGCAGAAACATCCTGCTCGGACCGACTTGCAGCCTGTGACTGCCTTACTTTGGTCGACCGCCTGGTGATGGTGGACTGTGTCGTTGCCTCATAAAATAGGGAATGAGGATCACCCCTTTGCTGCTCTGTGGTGGCGGTGGCGGTGCTGCTAGAAGTGGCAGTGGCGGTGCTCCTAGAAGGGGAGAATGTTGGGTCGGTGCTTCGAGCAGGAGGCTGCCTGTCTGGGATCTCAGCCAAAGTTCTTGCGGGACTCCGAGGAGGAGTATTGGTGGCGGTGATCTTAAGATGAGGAGTGGTGGTGGTGCTCCTTTGATGAGGAGTGCTGGCGGTGCTCTGTTGCTGAAGAGTGCTGGCGGTGCTTTGTTGCTGAAGAGTGCTGGCGGTGCTCTGTTGCTGAGGAGTGCTGGCAGTGCTCTGTTGCTGAGGAGTGCTGGCAGTGCTCCTTTGCTTTTGACTGGTGGTGTCTGTGGTCCAAGCAGGTTCTGTGGTGGTTTGGCTCCAAGCTGGTGGTGCTGTGGCGGTGGTGGTGCTCCTTACAGGAGCAGCGCTTGCCATAGTGGTGGTGGCGGAGGAGTGTCCAGCAGCACTCAGACTTGGGGTGGTGTAGTGGTGTCCGGCTTCACTGGGAATGCAGGTAGCCGCGCAGTGGTATGCAGCAGAAGTCGGTAGTGTGGTGAAGCGAGTCAGTGGTGGAACTGTTGGAAATGACACCACTGACTGCTGCACATACCGATTCTGCTGCATAGCCTGCAAATAAGCAGTGTTGCAGGCCTGTAACACTCAGCTGTTGTTCAGGACAAAGGTGTTCCGCCATGCCCTGTTCAATTTTACTGAAAAAATGGTGCTCTGGTCTGTTGAGGTCGGCCTCCAGTCGGTCAAGGCGCTGGTCAACAGAGTGGAAGCGGTGTTCCATGTGGTTAAAACCACGTTCCATCAGGGAAAAACCGCTTTCCATTCTGGCGGACAGCGCCTTGAGGCTGCTCTTAAAGGCCTTGCTCAAGAGCATGAACTCGGGCATGACAGGCCTGTCCGAGGCCCTCTGTCGCTGGTGGGTAGTGCCCGCATAACCAGTGACAGAGACCTGGGACAGGGGAACACCTGATGGACCAGCTTCCTGGTCACCAGCTGTCTGTGTTGCTGACCTGCAAGATGCTTCCTGGCTGTCGGATGGCTGGGATGGGTCCGAGGTCGATCGATGAAGAACAGCTCCCGGGACAGGTTGCAGGGTGCTGCTCCAAGTGCTGTGGAAAGAAAGGGAAAACATTAGTATCATGTATTTACAAGAAGCATCACCTGTGGAATTGAAAAGCACATAGTAATAACAAACCAAAAAAAAAAAAAAATTACGCTCTGCTGGCAAGGACCGGTCTCGGGAAAGCCAACTCTCGATAATAGCGGTACTTTCTTCTGCGCCTTGCCGCTGAACCACTCAGAACCTGTCCCTCAGCATGAACATCAGTGGTGAAGCGGTCCTTCATCAAGCGCCAACGTGTGTGGATTTTGTTCATTGTTGGGGAAAAAAAGAAAAAAAAAATTAGAAAATGCACTTAAAGCAACTTAATTATCAGCACACACACCGGATAGAACAAATAAAATTCTAGACACAATGCAGTCACTGTTTATACTGAGGACACTGTTATGTTTCCTGCTAGAATATATGTAGCAGCGTAAACAACAGCATCATCCGGAGCAAGAGTGAAAACCGGATCAAGACAGCAGTTGACAAAGCAATCACTTTTTTCCACAAGGCATTGGTGTTTTTAATGCAAGAATATATCTTGCCAAAAAAACACCAGCACCATAAGGAGCATAAATCAATGCAGCAGTTGAAGACAAATATCAATCACTGTTTTCCACATGGCATTGGTGTTTTTAATGCAAGAATATATCTTGCCAAAAAACCCCAGCACCATCAGGACCATAAAGCATTGCAGCAGTTGAAGACAAAAATCAATCACTGTTTTCCACATGGCATTGGTGTTTTTAATGCAAGAATATATCTTGCCAAAAAAACACCAGCACCATCAGGACCATAAAGCATTGCAGCAGTTGAAGACAAAAATCAATCACTGTTTTCCACATGGCATTGGTGTTTTTAATGCAAGAATATATCTTGCCAAAAAAACACCAGCACCATCAGGACCATAAAGCTATGCAGCAGTTGAAGACAAAAATCAATCACTGTTTTCCACATGGCATTGGTGTTTTTAATGCAAGAATATATCTTGCCAAAAAAACGCCAGCACCATCAGGACCATAAATCAATGCAGCAGTTGAAGACAAAAATCAATCACCGTTTTCCACATGGTATTGGTGTTTTTAATGCAAGAATATATTTTGCCAAAAAAACACCAGCACAATCAGGACCATAAAGCAATGCAGCAGTTGAAGACAAAAATCAATCACTGTTTTACACATGGCATTGGTGTTTTTAATGCAAGAATATATCTTCCCAAAAAAACACCAGCACCATCAGGACCATAAATCAATGCAGCAGTTGAAGACAAAAATCAATCAATGTATTCCACAAGGCATTGATGTGTTTAATGCAAGAATATATCTTGCAAAAAACACATCAGCACCATCAGGTCCAAAAATCAATGCAGTATCACAGAGCATCTTTATACTTACTGAACGCTCTTTTTGAACTTGGAGAGGCGCTGTCCCAGCCATCCATCATTGCTGCGGCCACCTCATTCCAGAGCTGCCAGGTCACCTGTTATGATTGAGTCACCGGAGGAGGAGAAAACAAAAATACAAGCTAAGTCCAGAAAACCGGAGAGGGTGGTAGCTATCGGATTGCAGACCCCTGATCCTATACACCACAACTAACAGTAGCCGTGGGGGGTTCCTACGGTGCCCTAGACCCCTCGTCACAGCCGGAGAACTACATAAGCCTAAAGAAGGAAAGGGGAAATCTAAACTGCCCCAGAGCAGACCCCAAAGCAATAAACAGCCCCCAACATGTATTGTCAGTGAAATACAGATGAAAACACAAACACAGACAGAAAGACAGGCTGAGCAAACGATGGGGCCCAACTAACTAGATAGGACAGGACAGAAAAGATGCTGGCTGCAATCCGCAAAAAACCCTACCAAAAATGTCCCAACCGTCTGATAGGGAAAAAGGCCCTGAAGTCGCTAGACTTCAAAATCACTATATCAGGACTCAGGTATATTCTGAAAACAGAGCAAAGAGATCAACTGATCAGAGACAAAAATGGAATTCAGCCAGTCCCAACCAGGACTGGCTGAATGCAAACACTAAGGAAACCAGACAAAATCTCATGGAATAATAGCAGGGCAAAAACTTCGCTTTTAGTAGACAGGAACTAAACTGGATGCAAGAGCTCAGAGCAGAAAGGATCACCAGCAGCCCTGCAGGGTGTCGGCTGCCTTATATCCACTCAGAAATTCCAGATGTCCAATCACACTCCGCCTGTTCAGATGACAGGTTCTTCCCATCATAATCAATTTCACTACCTCTCTTCACCAGCAGAGGGAGTTCATCAGACATCAAAGGTGAAGGGGAGAACGAACTCACAACAGTACCTCCCCCTTGAGGAGGGGTCACCGAACCCTCATCCACGCCACCAGGGCGATCAGGATGGGCCCGATGAAAAGCACGAACCAATCTTTTGGCATGAATATCGGATGCAGGGACCCAAGAATTATCCTCCTGGCCATAACCCTTCCATTTAACCAAATACTGGAGTCTCCATCTAGCCAGATGAGAATCCAGTATCTTCTCAACCTCATATTCCACATTACCTTCAACCAATACAGGGTCAGGAGGTGCCACCACAGGAACTACTGGCTCAACAAACCTCTTTAACAGAGACTTATGAAACACGTTATGGATCTTGAATGTAAAAGGAAGAGCCAATCGAAAAGAGACCGGATTAAGAATCTCCAAAATCTTGTAAGGTCCAATAAATCTAGGTTTAAACTTTGGAGAAGCCACCTTCATAGAGATATTCTTTGATGACAATCAAACCATATCACCCACCTTAAACCGGGGACCAATGGTCCTATGCCAGTTGGAAAACCGTTGGGCCTTTTCCTGGGAGAGAGACAACTTATCCACCACTTGGTCCCAGATATGGTGCATTCTCTCCACCACAGTGTCAACACCTGGGCAGGCAGAAGACTCCACCTGCCCTGAAGAGAAATCGAGGATTAAACCCAAAGTTACAAAAAAAAGGTGACATCAAAGTGGCAGAACTAGCTCTATTATTTAAAGCAAATTCGGCCAAGGGCAAAAATGAAACCCAATCATCCTGATCAGCAGAAATAAAGCATCTCAAATACGACTCCAAAGTCTGGTTTGTTCTCTCCATCTGCCCATTGGTCTGAGGGTGAAACGCAGAGGAGAAGGACAACTGAATTCCCAGCTTGGAACAGAAAGTCCTCCAAAATCTAGAAACAAACTGAACTCCTCTGTCAGATACAATGTTCTCAGGAATCCCGTGCAAGCGAACCACCTGTTGCAAAAACAAGGGAATCAACTCTGAGAAAGATGGCAACTTAGGGAGTGGTACAAGATGGACCATCTTAGAGAATCTATCACAAATCACCCAAATAACAGCCATTCTCTGAGAGACAGGCATATCAGAGATAAAATCCATTGAAATATGGGTCCATGGCCTCCTGGGCACCGGCAAAGGCATCAACAACCCACTAGAACGAGAACAAGGTTTAGACCGGGAGCAAGTCCCACAGGACTGCACAAAATTCCTGACATCACGAGACAAGGCGGGCCACCAAAAAGACCGACTCACCAAATCTCTAGTACCAAAAATACCTGGATGACCAGCCAATGCGGAGCAATGAACCTCAGACATCACTCTCTTCCTCCACTGGTCAGGAAAATACAATTTTCCAATGGGACAACGCTCAGGTTTGTCCTCCTGAAACTCTTCCAGAACACGTCTCAAATCGGGCGAGATGACAGAAAGAACTACCCCCTCACCTAAGATGGTAGCAGGCTTGGTCACAATAGGAGAATCAGCAAAGAAACTCCTAGAGAGGGCGTCTGCCTTGACATTCTTAGTGCCCGGAAGAAAAGAGACCACAAAATCAAAATGTGTGAAAAACAAGGCCCACCTAGCCTGTCTAGGATTCAAGCGTTTGGCCGACTCCAGGTAAATCAAATTCTTGTGGTCAGTAAGGACCACGACTTGATGTTTAGCTCCCTCCAACCAATGTCTCCACTCCTCAAATGCCCATTTCATGGCTAACAGTTCCTGATTCCCCACATCATAGTTACGTTCGGATGGGGAGAACTTTCGGGAAAAGAAAGCACAGGGATTCATTTTAGATGTTACAGGATCTTTTTGGGACAAAACAGCTCCTGCACCAATCTCAGAAGCGTCCACCTCTACCTGAAACGGGAGTGAGACATCAGGTTGCCGCAAAACCAGAGCAGAAGTGAACCTTCACTTCAGCTCCTGAAAGGAAGAAACAGCCTCCGGAGACCAATTCAGCACATCAGCCCCCTTCTTTGTCAAATCAGTCAATGGTTTGGCAATACCAGAAAAATTAGCTATAAATTTACGATAAAAATTAGCAAAACCCAAAAACTTCTGGAGGGCCTTCAAAGAAGTGGGCTGAACCCAATCAAAAATGGCCTGTACCTTGGCCGGGTCCATTTCAATAGTTGACGGAGACAAAATAAATCCCAAAAAAGAAATCCTCTGACATACAGGGAATTCTCCCTCAAAATCCGGAACACAGTCCGAACATGTTCCACATGAGAGTCCCAATCCTTGGAAAAGATCCTATGAGGAGGCAAAGACGCAGACTCATTCTCACTAAATACATCATAAAAATCAGCCAAATAGTCAGGAACATCATGCGACTGGGGAGATGTGGAGAAAATAGGAGCGTCACTAAGGGCACACCGACAACCCCAACTCACCACACAGATTTCCAATCCAAAACTGGATTATGGATTTGCAACCAGGGAAACCCCAGAACGATGGTTTCATGCAAATTATGCAACACCAAAAATCTGCAATTTTGCTTGATGGTCTGGGGCGACCCGCATTACCACCTGGGTCCAAAACTGAGGTTTATTCTTCGCCAAAGGAGTAGCATCAATACCCCTCAAAGGGATAGGCGTCCGCAGAGGTGTCATAGGAAACCCACAACGTTTAGCAAAATCCAAGTCCATCAGGTTCAGAGCTGCTCCCGAATCCACAAAAGCCTTAGCGGAAAATGTGGACAGGGAGCAGATCAGAGTAATTGCCAGAAGAAACTTAGGTTGAACACCACCCACAGCAAATGTGTGTGCAAAACGTTTCTCTCGTTTAGAGCAGACAGAAATAATATGAGAGGCATCTCCACAGAAAAAACACAGCTTATTACGCCTTCTGAACTCCTGACGTTGCGCCCTAGACAAAACTCTATCACATTGCATAGGTTCAGACATTTGTTCAACAGGTGGGAACACCTCTCGTGCAGTTTTGCGTTCACGCAAATGCCGATCAACCTGAATGGCTAATGACATAGAATCGTCAAGACCAGCGGGAACAGGAAATCCCACCATAATATCTTTTACAGTTTCTGACAAACCCTTCCGAAAGAGAGCTGTCAAGGCACCATCATTCCAGGTAGTAAGGACCGCCCACTTTTGGAATTTTTGACAGTACAACTCTGCAGAATCCTGACCCTGGTTCAATGCCAACAGGGCCTTTTCAGCCTGATCAAAAGCATTAGGTTCATCATACAACAACCCCAAGGCCTGAAACAATGTGTTCACATCAGTCAGAATAGGATCATCAGGTTTCAAAGAAAACGCCCAATCCTGAGGATCGCCGCGCAGCAAAGAGATGACAATTTTAACCTGCTGCGCGGAGCTCCTCGATGAGTTAGGCTTCAAGGCAAAAAATAGTTTACAATTATTCTCAAAATTCAGAAATTTGGACCGATCCCCAAAAAACACATCAGGAGTAGGGATCTTTGGTTCAGCAGCATGTGAATGAACAAGATAGGTGGAAATTCCCCCCACTTCAGCAGTAAGCTGCTCCACACGATCAGACAATTGCTTAATCTCCATTGAGAAAAAATATTCCCCCTACGGCCTCAGAGAAATAGAGGAAAAAATATACACCAAAAAAAAAAATTCTGACACCTTTCTTCCTTTTTTTTTTACAATTCTCTCCTGCTATTGAGTACCCTAGAATCTGCGGTATGGCTGGTGATTCTGTTATGAATGAGTCACCGGAGGAGTAGAAAACAAAAATACAAGCTAAGTCCAGAAAACCGAAGAGGTTGGTAGCTATCGGATTGCAGACCCCTGATCCTATACACCACAACTAACAGTAGCCGTGGGGGGTTCCTACGGTGCCCTAGACCCCTCGTCACAGCCGGAGAACTACATAAGCCTAAAGAAGGAAAGGGGAAATCTAAACTGCCCCAGAGAAGACCCCAAAGCAATAGACAGCCCCCAATGTTGTGAGTTCATTTTCCCCTCCGTCATTGAGGCCTGGTGAACTCCCTATTCTAGTGAAGGAAGGTAGTGAGCCTGATTATCAGGCACCTGGGACTAATGAAGACGATTGGCTGAGTGGAGTCACTGACTGGATTTAAGGCAGCCTACGCCCTTTCTGCCCTGCGGGTGATTTCTCTGTGGACTCTTGGACACCAGTCTGATTCCTGCTCTCCTAAAGCTAAGTTTTCTGTTTTGCCTTTTTGCATTTAAGATTTGTTTTTGTTTTCCTTGCTTTTGGATTCTGCCACTCCCTGCTGGAGTGTGCAGTGTTCCGTTAGCTCTGTCTTCTGAAAGTTCCTGAGTGCTGATTTAGTTTTTGAAGCTTAGTTGCTTCAGGGCCATTTTTATATCAGCTTGTTGGCTTTTGTCTCTGATAGGGTTTTGGCAGATTGCAGACAGCAGCCTTCCTATCCGTTCCTATCTAGGTAGTTTTTGGGCCCCGTCTTTGCTCAGTCTGTCTTTCTGTCTGTGTAAGTGTTTTCATCTTGCTTCACCGTCATTATATGTGGGGGGCTGCCTATTGCTTTGGGGTCTGCTCTGGGGCAGTTAGATTTCCCCTTTCCTTCTTTAGGCCTATGTATCTCTCCGGCTGTGATCGAGGGGTCTAGGTCATCGTAGGAACCCCCCACGGCTACTGCTAGTTGTGTTGATAGGTTCAGGGGTCTGCAATCTGATAGTTGCCAACTTCTCTGGTTTTCTGGACTTAGCTAGCATTTCTATTTTTGCCTCCTACGGTGACTCAATCATAACAGAATCACCCGCCCAACCGCAGATCCTGGGGTACTCAATAGCAGGAAAGAATTGTGTTTAAAAAAAAAAAAAAAAAAAAAAAGAGTGTGTATATTCTTTCCTCTATATCTCTGTGGTCGTAGGGGGAATTTTTTTTTCTCTCAATGGAGATAAAGCAAGTGTCTGATCGTGTGGAGCAGCTCGCTGCTGAAGTGCGAGGAATTTCCGCCTATCTTGCTCGTTCACATGCTGTTGAACCAAAGATCCCCACACCTGATGTATTTTTTGGGGATCGATCTAAATTTTTGAGTTTCAAAAATAATTGTAAATTATTTTTTGCTTTGAAGCCTAACTCGTCAGGGAGCCCCGCGCAGCAGGTTAAAATTGTCATCTCTTTGCTGCTCGGCGATCCCCAGGATTGGGCGTTTTCTTTGAAACCAGATGACCCTATTCGGACTAATGTGAACGCATTTTTTCAAGCCTTGGGGTTGCTGTACGACGAATCTAATGCTATTGATCAGGCTGAAAAGACCCTGTTAGCATTGAACCAGGGTCGAGAATCTGCAGAGTTGTACTGTCAAAAGTTCCGAAAGTGGGCGGTCCTTACTACCTGGAATGATAGTGCCTTGGCTGCTCTCTTTCGGAAGGGTTTGTCAGAAGCCGTAAAAGATACTATGGTGGGATTTCCTGTTCCCTCTGGTCTGGACGATTCTATGTCTTTAGCTATTCAGGTTGATCGGCATTTACGTGAACGCAGGATTACACGAGAGGTGTTGCCACCGGTTGAACAGACGTCTGAACCTATGCAATGTGATAGAGTTTTGTCTAAGGCGCAACGTCAGGAATTCAGAAGGCGCAATAAGCTGTGGTTTTTCTGTGGAGATGCCTCACATATTATTTCTTTTTGTCCTAACGTGAGAAACGCTTTGCACACACGTTTTCTGTTGGTGGGGTTCAGCCTAAGTTTCTTTTGGCGATTACTCTGATCTGTTCCCTGTCCACATTTTCCGCCAAGGCTTTTGTGGATTCGGGAGTAGCGCTAAACCTAATGGACTTGGATTTTGCTAAACGTTGTGGATTTCCGTTGACACCTCTGCAGACGCCTATCCCTTTGAGGGGGATTGATGCTACCCCTCTGGCTAAAAGTAAACCTCAGTTTTGGACCCAGTTGATCATGCGGGTCGCCCAAGACCACCAAGAAAATTGCAGATTTTTGGTGTTGCATGGTCTGCATGATGCCGTTGTTCTGGGGTTTCCCTGGTTGCAGATTCATAATCCAGTTTTGGATTGGAAATCTGTGTCTGTGGTGAGTTGGGGTTGCCGGTGTACCTTTAGTGAGGCTCCGGTTTTTTCCACCTCTCCTCAGTCGCATGACGTTCCTGACTATTTGGCGGACTTCTATGATGTATTTAGTGAGAATGAGTCTGCGTCCTTGCCTCCTCATAGATGTTATGACTGTGCAATTGAACTAAGCCCGGGGTGTAAATTTCCTAAGGGTCGGCTCTTCAATTTATCTGTACCCGAGCACGAGGCTATGCGGTCCTATATTAAGGAGGCGTTGGAGAAGGGTCATATTAGACCATCCTCTTCAACCTTAGGTGCCGTTTTTTTTTTTTGTGGCCAAGAAGGATGGTTCCTTAAGGCCTTGTATTGATTATCGTGCCCTCAATAAAATTTCTATTAAATATCAGTATCCGTTACCCCTGATTTTGGATCTATTCTCTAGAGTCAGAGGTGCTTGCTGGTTTACCAAGCTTGACCTCAGGGGGTGTATAATCTTATCCGCATTAAGCAGGGGGATGAATGGAAGACGGCGTTTAATACTCCGGAGGGACATTTTGAGTACCTGGTGATGCCTTTTGGGCTCACTAATGCCCCTTCTGTCTTCCAGTGCTTCATGAATGATATTTTCCGAGACTTTGTGGATACATTTTTGATCATCTATCTGGATGATATTTTGATCTTCTCCAAGGATTGGGATGCTCATGTGGAACATATTCGGACTGTGTTCCGGATCTTGAGAGAGAATTCTCTGTATGTCAAAGGATCAAAATGCCTTTTTGGAGTACAGAGGATTTCTTTTTTGGGATTTATTTTGTCTCCGTCAACTATTGAAATGGATCCGGCTAGAGTTGAGCGACTTTTCGTTTTTTAGGGTCGCGTTTCGTTTCGTGAAACCCGACTTTTCCAAAAGTCGGGTCGAGCAAGATCGTCCGATTATAGGGAAAAGTCGGGGTCGTCCCGAAACACGAAAACCAATGTAAGTCAATGGGGAATAAAAGTCGGCAGTGAGAGGACAGGAAACACACCTACAGTGCCCATTTGAATGCCAAAAGCATCAATTCTTCTTACTTAAGCTTGTCAACCTTAATTAACTTCATAATACAAGTTACGCACTGAAAAATGGGGGTTATTTGGCTAAATTTGTGGGGGGGGAGGGCTGGCTGCAGGTTTTCATGTGCCCTGGGCGAAAGAGCGCCCCTTTAACGCATACCATAACTCATCATGCTCCGATACGGCAGAGAAATAGCGGTATAGTACAATGAAAAATACCTCACTTTTTACATCTCATGACGAGGCCCATCTATTTCTCCATACAAAATCATTGGTCCCATATAATGTTTGAAACAGTATATGATGAGCTCCACATAATGCTACAGTATATGTTGGTCCCCATGGATGAAGCTCCACTGTCTTATGGGCCCAAATAATGCTCCAAACATAATGGGCCCCATTTCTAATGCTCTAGTGTATAATGGGCCCTGTAAATGCTGCTCCAGTGTCTGATGTCCACCTTTGGAATGTTCCAGTGTATGGTGGGCCCCATCTATCATTCTCCAGAGTATAGTGCTCCCCAAAAATTGCTGTCCCAACATTGAAAACAATCAAATAAGTCTCCTCGCTAGGGAATCCCTGTACTTGTCTGGATCTGGACAGGTGCTGTAGCTTGCTTAACAGCTCGCCAGCCGTTCTCACGCCCAGTATGGATTGCACGTGATTGCACAAAGGTTAGAAAGGGTACCGTATCCCTGGATAACATGTATGGATAGCGTACACATTCAAAATATATGTCTATACAGCATGAGGCAGGCTCAGACGGTGTTAGGCCCAGTATGGATTGCACGTCATTGCACAAAGGTTAGAAAGGGTACCGTATCCCCGGATAACATGTATGGGTAGCGTACACATTCAAAATATATGTCTATACAGCATGAGGCAGGCTCAGACGGTGTTAGGCCCAGTATGGATTGCACGTCATTGCACAAAGGTTAGAAAGGGTACCGTATCCCCGGATAACATGTATGGATAGCGTACACATTCAAAATATATGTCTATACAGCATGAGGCAGGCTCAGACGGTGTTAGGCCCAGTATGGATTGCACGTCATTGCACAAAGGTTAGAAGGGGTACCGTATCCCCGGATAACATGTATGGATAGCGCACACATTCAAAATATATGTCTATACAGCATGAGGCAGGCTGAGACGGAGTTAGGCCCAGTATGGATTGCACAAAGGTTAGAAAGGGTACCGTATCCCCGGATAACATGTATGGATAGCGTACACATTCAAAATATATGTCTATACAGCATGAGGCAGGCTCAGATGGTGTTAGGCCCAGTATGGATTGCACGTCATTGCACAAAGGTTAGAAAGGGTACCGTATCCCCGGATAACATGTATGGATAGCATACACATTCAAAATATATGTCTATACAGCATGAGGCAGGCTCAGACGGTGTTAGGCCCAGTATGGATTGCACGTCATTGCACAAAGGTTAGAAGGGGTACCGTATCCCCGGATAACATGTATGGATAGCGTACACATTCAAAATATATGTCTATACATCAGGAGGCAGGCTCAGACGGTGTTAGGCCCAGTATGGATTGCACGTCATTGCACAAAGGTTAGAAAGGGTAATGTATCCCCGGATAACATGTATGGATAGCGTACACATTCAAAATATATGTCTATACAGCATGAGGCAGGCTCAGACGGTGTTAGGCCCAGTATGGATTGCACGTCATTGCACAAAGGTTAGAAAGGGTACCGTATCCCCGGATAACATGTATGGATAGCGTACACATTCAAAATATATGTCTATACAGCATGAGGCAGGCTCAGACGGTGTTAGGCCCAGTATGGATTGCACGTCATTGCACAAAGGTTAGAAGGGGTACCGTATCCCCGGATAACATGTATGGATAGCGTACACATTCAAAATATATGTCTATACAGCATGAGGCAGGCTCAGACGGTGTTAGGCCCAGTATGGATTGCACGTCATTGCACAAAGGTTAGAAGGGGTACCGTATCCCCGGATAACATGTATGGATAGCGTACACATTCAAAATTTATGTCTATACAGCATGAGGCAGGCTCAGACGGTGTTAGTCCCAGTATGGATTGCACGTCATTGCACAAAGGTTAGAAAGGGTACCGTATCCCCGGATAACATGTATGGATAGCGTACACATTCAAAATATATGTCTATACAGCATGAGGCAGGCTCAGACGTGTTAGGCCCAGTATGGATTGCACGTCATTGCACAAAGGTTAGAAGGGGTACCGTATCCCCGGATAACATGTATGGATAGCGTACACATTCAAAATATATGTCTATACAGCATGAGGCAGGCTCAGACGGTGTTAGGCCCAGTATGGATTGCACGTCATTGCACAAAGGTTAGAAGGGGTACCGTATCCCCGGATAACATGTATGGATAGCGTACACATTCAAAATATATGTCTATACAGCATGAGGCAGGCTCAGATGGTGTTAGGCCCAGTATGGATTGCACGTCATTGCACAAAGGTTAGAAAGGGTACCGTATCCCCGGATAACATGTATTTATAGCATACAAATTCAAAATATATGTCTATACAGCATGAGGCAGGCTCAGACGGTGTTAGGCCCAGTATGGATTGCACGTCATTGCACAAAGGTTAGAAGGGGTACCGTATCCCCGGATAACATGTATGGATAGCGTACACATTCAAAATATATGTCTATACATCAGGAGGCAGGCTCAGACGGTGTTAGGCCCAGTATGGATTGCACGTCATTGCACAAAGGTTAGAAAGGGTACCGTATCCCCGGATAACATGTATGGATAGCGTACACATTCAAAATATATGTCTATACAGCATGAGGCAGGCTCAGACGGTGTTAGGCCCAGTATGGATTGCACGTCATTGCACAAAGGTTAGAAGGGGTACCGTATCCCCGGATAACATGTATGGATAGCGTACACATTCAAAATATATGTCTATACAGCATGAGGCAGGCTCAGATGGTGTTAGGCCCAGTATGGATTGCACGTCATTGCACAAAGGTTAGAAAGGGTACCGTATCCCCGGATAACATGTATGGATAGCGTACACATTCAAAATATATGTCTATACAGCATGAGGCAGGCTCAGACGGTGTTAGGCCCAGTATGGATTGCACGTCATTGCACAAAGGTTAGAAGGGGTACCGTATCCCCGGATAACATGTATGGATAGCGTACACATTCAAAATATATGTCTATACAGCATGAGGCAGGCTCAGACAGTGTTAGGCCCAGTATGGATTGCACAAAGGTTAGAAAGGGTACCGTATCCCCGGATAACATGTATGGATAGCGTACACATTCAAAATATATGTCTATACAGCATGAGGCAGGCTCAGACGGTGTTAGGCCCAGTATGGATTGCACGTCATTGCACAAAGGTTAGAAGGGGTACCGTATCCCCGGATAACATGTATGGATAGCGTACACATTCAAAATATATGTCTATACAGCATGAGGCAGGCTCAGACGGTGTTAGGCCCAGTATGGATTGCACGTCATTGCACAAAGGTTAGAAAGGGTACCGTGTCCCCGGATAACATGTATGGATAGCGTACACATTCAAAATATATGTCTATACAGCATGAGGCAGGCTCAGACGGTGTTAGGCCCAGTATGGATTGCACGTCATTGCACAAAGGTTAGAAGGGGTACCGTATCCCCGGATAACATGTATGGATAGCGTACACATTCAAAATATATGTCTATACAGCATGAGGCAGGCTCAGACGGTGTTAGGCCCAGTATGGATTGCACGTCATTGCACAAAGGTTAGGAAGGGTACCGTATCCCCGGATAACATGTATGGATAGCGTACACATTCAAAATATATGTCTATACAGCATGAGGCAGGCTCAGACGGTGTTAGGCCCAGTATGGATTGCACGTCATTGCACAAAGGTTAGAAAGGGTACCGTATCCCCGGATAACATGTATGGATAGCGTACACATTCAAAATATATGTCTATACAGCATGAGGCAGGCTCAGACGGTGTTAGGCCCAGTATGGATTGTACGTCATTGCACAAAGGTTAGAAAGGGTACCGTATCCCCGGATAACATGTATGGATAGCGTACACATTCAAAATATATGTCTATACAGCATGAGGCAGGCTCAGACGGTGTTAGGCCCAGTATGGATTGCACGTCATTGCACAAAGGTTAGAAGGGGTACCGTATCCCCGGATAACATGTATGGATAGCGTACACATTCAAAATATATGTCTATACAGCATGAGGCAGGCTCAGACGGTGTTAGGCCCAGTATGGATTGCACAAAGGTTAGAAAGGGTACCGTATCCCCGGATAACATGTATGGATAGCGTACACATTCAAAATATATGTCTATACAGCATGAGGCAGGCTCAGACGGTGTTAGGCCCAGTATGGATTGCACGTCATTGCACAAAGGTTAGAAAGGGTACCGTATCCCCGGATAACATGTATGGATAGCGTACACATTCAAAATATATGTCTATACAGCATGAGGCAGGCTCAGACGGTGTTAGGCCCAGTATGGATTGCACGTCATTGCACAAAGGTTAGAAGGGGTACCGTATCCCCGGATAACATGTATGGATAGCGTACACATTCAAAATATATGTCTATACAGCATGAGGCAGGCTCAGACGGTGTTAGGCCCAGTATGGATTGCACGTCATTGCACAAAGGTTAGAAAGGGTACCGTGTCCCCGGATAACATGTATGGATAGCGTACACATTCAAAATATATGTCTATACAGCATGAGGCAGGCTCAGACGGTGTTAGGCCCAGTATGGATTGCACGTCATTGCACAAAGGTTAGAAAGGGTACCGTATCCCCGGATAACATGTATGGATAGCGTACACATTCAAAATATATGTCTATACAGCATGAGGCAGGCTCAGACGGTGTTAGGCCCAGTATGGATTGTACGTCATTGCACAAAGGTTAGAAAGGGTACCGTATCCCCGGATAACATGTATGGATAGCGTACACATTCAAAATATATGTCTATACAGCATGAGGCAGGCTCAGACGGTGTTAGGCCCAGTATGGATTGCACGTCATTGCACAAAGGTTAGAAGGGGTACCGTATCCCCGGATAACATGTATGGATAGCGTACACATTCAAAATATATGTCTATACAGCATGAGGCAGGCTCAGACGGTGTTAGGCCCAGTATGGATTGCACGTCATTACACAAAGGTTAGAAAGGGTACCGTATCCCCGGACAATATGTATGGATAGCGTACACATTCAAAATATATGTCTATACAGCATGAGGCAGGCTCAGACGGTGTTAGGCCCAGTATGGATTGCACGTCATTGCACAAAGGTTAGAAGGGGTACCGTATCCCCGGATAACATGTATGGATAGCGTACACATTCAAAATTTATGTCTATACAGCATGAGGCAGGCTCAGACGGTGTTAGTCCCAGTATGGATTGCACGTCATTGCACAAAGGTTAGAAAGGGTACCGTATCCCTGGATAACATGTATGGATAGCGTACACATTCAAAATATATGTCTATACAGCATGAGGCAGGCTCAGACGTGTTAGGCCCAGTATGGATTGCACGTCATTGCACAAAGGTTAGAAGGGGTACCGTATCCCCGGATAACATGTATGGATAGCGTACACATTCAAAATATATGTCTATACAGCATGAGGCAGGCTCAGACGGTGTTAGGCCCAGTATGGATTGCACGTCATTGCACAAAGGTTAGAAGGGGTACCGTATCCCCGGATAACATGTATGGATAGCGTACACATTCAAAATATATGTCTATACAGCATGAGGCAGGCTCAAATGGTGTTAGGCCCAGTATGGATTGCACGTCATTGCACAAAGGTTAGAAAGGGTACCGTATCCCCGGATAACATGTATGGATAGCATACACATTCAAAATATATGTCTATACAGCATGAGGCAGGCTCAGACGCTGTTATGCCCAGTATGGATTGCACGTCATTGCACAAAGGTTAGAAGGGGTACCGTATCCCCGGATAACATGTATGGATAGCGTACACATTCAAAATATATGTCTATACATCAGGAGGCAGGCTCAGACGGTGTTAGGCCCAGTATGGATTGCACGTCATTGCACAAAGGTTAGAAAGGGTACCGTATCCCCGGATAACATGTATGGATAGCGTACACATTCAAAATATATGTCTATACAGCATGAGGCAGGCTCAGACGGTGTTAGGCCCAGTATGCATTGCACGTCATTACACAAAGGTTAGAAAGGGTACCGTATCCCCGGACAATATGTATGGATAGCGTACACATTCAAAATATATGTCTATACAGCATGAGGCAGGCTCAGACGGTGTTAGGCCCAGTATGGATTGCACGTCATTGCACAAAGGTTAGAAGGGGTACCGTATCCCCGGATAACATGTATGGATAGCGTACACATTCAAAATTTATGTCTATACAGCATGAGGCAGGCTCAGACGGTGTTAGTCCCAGTATGGATTGCACGTCATTGCACAAAGGTTAGAAAGGGTACCGTATCCCCGGATAACATGTATGGATAGCGTACACATTCAAAATATATGTCTATACAGCATGAGGCAGGCTCAGACGTGTTAGGCCCAGTATGGATTGCACGTCATTGCACAAAGGTTAGAAGGGGTACCGTATCCCCGGATAACATGTATGGATAGCGTACACATTCAAAATATATGTCTATACAGCATGAGGCAGGCTCAGACGGTGTTAGGCCCAGTATGGATTGCACGTCATTGCACAAAGGTTAGAAGGGGTACGGTATCCCCGGATAACATGTATGGATAGCGTACACATTCAAAATATATGTCTATACAGCATGAGGCAGGCTCAAATGGTGTTAGGCCCAGTATGGATTGCACGTCATTGCACAAAGGTTAGAAAGGGTACCGTATCCCCGGATAACATGTATGGATAGCATACACATTCAAAATATATGTCTATACAGCATGAGGCAGGCTCAGACGGTGTTAGGCCCAGTATGGATTGCACGTCATTGCACAAAGGTTAGAAGGGGTACCGTATCCCCGGATAACATGTATGGATAGCGTACACATTCAAAATATATGTCTATACATCAGGAGGCAGGCTCAGACGGTGTTAGGCCCAGTATGGATTGCACGTCATTGCACAAAGGTTAGAAAGGGTACCGTATCCCCGGATAACATGTATGGATAGCGTACACATTCAAAATATATGTCTATACAGCATGAGGCAGGCTCAGACGGTGTTAGGCCCAGTATGGATTGCACATCATTGCACAAAGGTTAGAAAGGGTACCGTATCCCCGGATAACATGTATGGATAGCGTACACATTCAAAATATATGTCTATACAGCATGAGGCAGGCTCAGACGGTGTTAGGCCCAGTATGGATTGCACGTCATTGCACAAAGGTTAGAAGGGGTAACGTATCCCCGGATAACATGTATGGATAGCGTACACATTCAAAATATATGTCTATACAGCATGAGGCAGGCTCAGACGGTGTTAGGCCCAGTATGGATTGCACGTCATTGCACAAAGGTTAGAAAGGGTACCGTATCCCCGGATAACATGTACGGATAGCGTACACATTCAAAATATATGTCTATACAGCATGAGGCAGGCTCAGACAGTGTTAGGCCCAGTATGGATTGCACGTCATTGCACAAAGGTTAGAAATGGTACCGTATCCCCGGATAACATGTATGGATAGCGTACACATTCAAAATATATGTCTATACAGCATGAGGCAGGCTCAGACGGTGTTAGGCCCAGTATGGATTGCACGTCATTGCACAAAGGTTAGAAAGGGTACCGTATCCCCGGATAACATGTATGGATAGCGTATACATTCAAAATATATGTCTATACAGCATGAGGCAGGCTCAGACGGTGTTAGGCCCAGTATGGATTGCACGTCATTGCACAAAGGTTAGAAGGGGTACCGTATCCCCGGATAACATGTATGGATAGCGTACACATTCAAAATATATGTCTATACAGCATGAGGCAGGCTCAGACGGTGTTAGGCCCAGTATGGATTGCACGTCATTGCACAAAGGTTAGAAAGGGTACCGTATCCCCGGATAACATGTATGGCTAGCGTACACATTCAAAATATATGTCTATACAGCATGAGGCAGGCTCAGACGTGTTAGGCCCAGTATGGATTGCACGTCATTGCACAAAGGTTAGAAGGGGTACCGTATCCCCGGATAACATGTATGGATAGCGTACACATTCAAAATATATGTCTATACAGCATGAGGCAGGCTCAGACGGTGTTAGGCCCAGTATGGATTGCACGTCATTGCACAAAGGTTAGAAAGGGTACCGTATCCCCGGATAACATGTATGGATAGCGTACACATTCAAAATATATGTCTATACAGCATGAGGCAGGCTCAGACGGTGTTAGGCCCAGTATGGATTGCACGTCATTGCACAAAGGTTAGAAGGGGTACCGTATCCCCGGATAACATGTATGGATAGCGTACACATTCAAAATATATGTCTATACAGCATGAGGCAGGCTCAGACGGTGTTAGGCCCAGTATGGATTGCACGTCATTGCACAAAGGTTAGAAAGGGTACCGTATCCCCGGATAACATGTATGGATAGCGTACACATTCAAAATATATGTCTATACAGCATGAGACAGGCTCAGACGGTGTTAGGCCCAGTATGGATTGCACGTCATTGCACAAAGGTTAGAAGGGGTACCGTATCCCCGGATAACATGTATGGATAGCGTACACATTCAAAATATATGTCTATACATCAGGAGGCAGGCTCAGATGGTGTTAGGCCCAGTATGGATTGCACGTCATTGCACAAAGGTTAGAAAGGGTACCGTATCCCCGGATAACATGTATGGATAGCGTACACATTCAAAATATATGTCTATACAGCATGAGGCAGGCTCAGACGGTGTTAGGCCCAGTATGGATTGCACGTCATTGCACAAAGGTTAGAAGGGGTACCGTATCCCCGGATAACATGTATGGATAGCGTACACATTCAAAATATATGTCTATACAGCATGAGGCAGGCTCAGACGGTGTTAGGCCCAGTATGGATTGCTCATCATTGCACAAAGGTTAGAAAGGGTACCGTATCCACGGATAACATGTATGGATAGCGTACACATTCAAAATATATGTCTATACAGCATGAGGCAGGCTCAGACGGTGTTAGGCCCAGTATGGATTGCACGTCATTGCACAAAGGTTAGAAGGGGTACCGTATCCCCTGATAACATGTGTGGATAGCGTACACATTCCAAATATATGTCTATACAGCATGAGGCAGGCTCAGACGGTGTTAGGCCCAGTATGGATTGCACGTCATTGCACAAAGGTTAGAAAGGGTACCGTATCCCCGGATAACATGTATGGATAGCGTACACATTCAAAATATATGTCTATGGGTGGAGTGCTCATTTAGACACAGTTCATATGTTCAGGTATTAAATACATTAGATAGGGACTGCTTCAATACGGGTTACCTTGACGTTGGTGAGGCAGCTTGGTATACATTTTTTTGCAAAAAAACGTATAGACTAAATACCCTGTGTTTGTTATTACCTTTTATCAGCACTTGCTGACTACTGTTATATGTCTTATTGCAAGGTATTTTTGCACATTTGTCATTCTGTGCTTTTTGTTTGTGTTTCAGTCAGGGTGGAGTGAACATGGTCCATCAGACTTGTTCACATTGTGCATGTCACATGTGTGTTTTTAATCCAGTTTTTTTCATGCTTATGCATGATTTGAGAGACCCCACCCCTCTTGTGTGACATGCACATAAGGAGCTGTCTTGCATCACGTGCCCATACCAGAAAGTGACACATGTGACATGCACAATGTGAACAAGTCTGATGGACCATGTTCACTCCACCCTGACTGAAACACAAACAAAAAGCACAGAATGACAAATGTGCAAAAATACCTTGCAATAAGACATATAACAGTAGTCAGCAAGTGCTGATAAAAGGTAATAACAAACACAGGGTATTTAGTCTATACGTTTTTTTGCCAAAAAAATGTATACCAAGCTGCCTCACCAACGTCAAGGTAACCCGTATTGAAGCAGTCCCTATCTAATGTATTTAATACCTGAACATATGAACTGTGTCTAAATGAGCAGGATTAAGACAGCCGCTTTCTGGTATGGGCACGTGATGCAAGACAGCTCCTTATGTGCATGTCACACAAGAGAGGGGTGGGGTCTCTCAAATCATGCATAAGCATGAAAAAAACTGGATTAAAAACACACATGTGACATGCACAATGTGAACAAGTCTGATGGACCATGTTCACTCCACCCTGACTGAAACACAAACAAAAAGCACAGAATGACAAATGTGCAAAAATACCTTGCAATAAGACATATAACAGTAGTCAGCAAGTGCTGATAAAAGGTAATAACAAACACAGGGTATTTAGTCTATACGTTTTTTTGCAAAAAAATGTATACCAAGCTGCCTCACCAACATCAAGGTAACCCGTATTGAAGCAGTCCCTATCTAATGTATTTAATACCTGAACATATGAACTGTGTCTAAATGAGCAGGATTAAGACAGGCGCTTTCTGGTATGGGCACGTGATGCAAGACAGCTCCTTATGTGCATGTCACACAAGAGAGGGGTGGGGTCTCTCAAATCATGCATAAGCATGAAAAAAACTGGATTAAAAACACACATGTGACATGCACAATGTGAACAAGTCTGATGGACCATGTTCACTCCACCCTGACTGAAACACAAACAAAAAGCACAGAATGACAAATGTGCAAAAATACCTTGCAATAAGACATATAACAGTAGTCAGCAAGTGCTGATAAAAGGTAATAACAAACACAGGGTATTTAGTCTATACGTTTTTTTGCCAAAAAAATGTATACCAAGCTGCCTCACCAACGTCAAGGTAACCCGTATTGAAGCAGTCCCTATCTAATGTATTTAATACCTGAACATATGAACTGTGTCTAAATGAGCAGGATTAAGACAGCCGCTTTCTGGTATGGGCACGTGATGCAAGACAGCTCCTTATGTGCATGTCACACAAGAGAGGGGTGGGGTCTCTCAAATCATGCATAAGCATGAAAAAAACTGGATTAAAAACACACATGTGACATGCACAATGTGAACAAGTCTGATGGACCATGTTCACTCCACCCTGACTGAAACACAAACAAAAAGCACAGAATGACAAATGTGCAAAAATACCTTGCAATAAGACATATAACAGTAGTCAGCAAGTGCTGATAAAAGGTAATAACAAACACAGGGTATTTAGTCTATACGTTTTTTTGCAAAAAAATGTATACCAAGCTGCCTCACCAACGTCAAGGTAACCCGTATTGAAGCAGTCCCTATCTAATGTATTTAATACCTGAACATATGAACTGTGTCTAAATGAGCAGGATTAAGACAGGCGCTTTCTGGTATGGGCACGTGATGCAAGACAGCTCCTTATGTGCATGTCACACAAGAGAGGGGTGGGGTCTCTCAAATCATGCATAAGCATGAAAAAAACTGGATTAAAAACACACATGTGACATGCACAATGTGAACAAGTCTGATGGACCATGTTCACTCCACCCTGACTGAAACACAAACAAAAAGCACAGAATGACAAATGTGCAAAAATACCTTGCAATAAGACATATAACAGTAGTCAGCAAGTGCTGATAAAAGGTAATAACAAACACAGGGTATTTAGTCTATACGTTTTTTTGCAAAAAAATGTATACCAAGCTGCCTCACCAACGTCAAGGTAACCCGTATTGAAGCAGTCCCTATCTAATGTATTTAATACCTGAACATATGAACTGTGTCTAAATGAGCAGGATTAAGACAGGCGCTTTCTGGTATGGGCACGTGATGCAAGACAGCTCCTTATGTGCATGTCACACAAGAGAGGGGTGGGGTCTCTCAAATCATGCATAAGCATGAAAAAAACTGGATTAAAAACACACATGTGACATGCACAATGTGAACAAGTCTGATGGACCATGTTCACTCCACCCTGACTGAAACACAAACAAAAAGCACAGAATGACAAATGTGCAAAAATACCTTGCAATAAGACATATAACAGTAGTCAGCAAGTGCTGATAAAAGGTAATAACAAACACAGGGTATTTAGTCTATACGTTTTTTTGCAAAAAAATGTATACCAAGCTGCCTCACCAACGTCAAGGTAACCCGTATTGAAGCAGTCCCTATCTAATGTATTTAATACCTGAACATATGAACTGTGTCTAAATGAGCAGGATTAAGACAGGCGCTTTCTGGTATGGGCACGTGATGCAAGACAGCTCCTTATGTGCATGTCACACAAGAGAGGGGTGGGGTCTCTCAAATCATGCATAAGCATGAAAAAAACTGGATTAAAAACACACATGTGACATGCACAATGTGAACAAGTCTGATGGACCATGTTCACTCCACCCTGACTGAAACACAAACAAAAAGCACAGAATGACAAATGTGCAAAAATACCTTGCAATAAGACATATAACAGTAGTCAGCAAGTGCTGATAAAAGGTAATAACAAACACAGGGTATTTAGTCTATACGTTTTTTTGCAAAAAAATGTATACCAAGCTGCCTCACCAACGTCAAGGTAACCCGTATTGAAGCAGTCCCTATCTAATGTATTTAATACCTGAACATATGAACTGTGTCTAAATGAGCAGGATTAAGACAGGCGCTTTCTGGTATGGGCACGTGATGCAAGACAGCTCCTTATGTGCATGTCACACAAGAGAGGGGTGGGGTCTCTCAAATCATGCATAAGCATGAAAAAAACTGGATTAAAAACACACATGTGACATGCACAATGTGAACAAGTCTGATGGACCATGTTCACTCCACCCTGACTGAAACACAAACAAAAAGCACAGAATGACAAATGTGCAAAAATACCTTGCAATAAGACATATAACAGTAGTCAGCAAGTGCTGATAAAAGGTAATAACAAACACAGGGTATTTAGTCTATACGTTTTTTTGCAAAAAAATGTATACCAAGCTGCCTCACCAACGTCAAGGTAACCCGTATTGAAGCAGTCCCTATCTAATGTATTTAATACCTGAACATATGAACTGTGTCTAAATGAGCAGGATTAAGACAGGCGCTTTCTGGTATGGGCACGTGATGCAAGACAGCTCCTTATGTGCATGTCACACAAGAGAGGGGTGGGGTCTCTCAAATCATGCATAAGCATGAAAAAAACTGGATTAAAAACACACATGTGACATGCACAATGTGAACAAGTCTGATGGACCATGTTCACTCCACCCTGACTGAAACACAAACAAAAAGCACAGAATGACAAATGTGCAAAAATACCTTGCAATAAGACATATAACAGTAGTCAGCAAGTGCTGATAAAAGGTAATAACAAACACAGGGTATTTAGTCTATACGTTTTTTTGCAAAAAAATGTATACCAAGCTGCCTCACCAACGTCAAGGTAACCCGTATTGAAGCAGTCCCTATCTAATGTATTTAATACCTGAACATATGAACTGTGTCTAAATGAGCAGGATTAAGACAGGCGCTTTCTGGTATGGGCACGTGATGCAAGACAGCTCCTTATGTGCATGTCACACAAGAGAGGGGTGGGGTCTCTCAAATCATGCATAAGCATGAAAAAAACTGGATTAAAAACACACATGTGACATGCACAATGTGAACAAGTCTGATGGACCATGTTCACTCCACCCTGACTGAAACACAAACAAAAAGCACAGAATGACAAATGTGCAAAAATACCTTGCAATAAGACATATAACAGTAGTCAGCAAGTGCTGATAAAAGGTAATAACAAACACAGGGTATTTAGTCTATACGTTTTTTTGCAAAAAAATGTATACCAAGCTGCCTCACCAACGTCAAGGTAACCCGTATTGAAGCAGTCCCTATCTAATGTATTTAATACCTGAACATATGAACTGTGTCTAAATGAGCAGGATTAAGACAGGCGCTTTCTGGTATGGGCACGTGATGCAAGACAGCTCCTTATGTGCATGTCACACAAGAGAGGGGTGGGGTCTCTCAAATCATGCATAAGCATGAAAAAAACTGGATTAAAAACACACATGTGACATGCACAATGTGAACAAGTCTGATGGACCATGTTCACTCCACCCTGACTGAAACACAAACAAAAAGCACAGAATGACAAATGTGCAAAAATACCTTGCAATAAGACATATAACAGTAGTCAGCAAGTGCTGATAAAAGGTAATAACAAACACAGGGTATTTAGTCTATACGTTTTTTTGCAAAAAAATGTATACCAAGCTGCCTCACCAACGTCAAGGTAACCCGTATTGAAGCAGTCCCTATCTAATGTATTTAATACCTGAACATATGAACTGTGTCTAAATGAGCAGGATTAAGACAGGCGCTTTCTGGTATGGGCACGTGATGCAAGCAAGACAGCTCCTTATGTGCATGTCACACAAGAGAGGGGTGGGGTCTCTCAAATCATGCATAAGCATGAAAAAAACTGGATTAAAAACACACATGTGACATGCACAATGTGAACAAGTCTGATGGACCATGTTCACTCCACCCTGACTGAAACACAAACAAAAAGCACAGAATGACAAATGTGCAAAAATACCTTGCAATAAGACATATAACAGTAGTCAGCAAGTGCTGATAAAAGGTAATAACAAACACAGGGTATTTAGTCTATACGTTTTTTTGCAAAAAAATGTATACCAAGCTGCCTCACCAACGTCAAGGTAACCCGTATTGAAGCAGTCCCTATCTAATGTATTTAATACCTGAACATATGAACTGTGTCTAAATGAGCAGGATTAAGACAGGCGCTTTCTGGTATGGGCACGTGATGCAAGACAGCTCCTTATGTGCATGTCACACAAGAGAGGGGTGGGGTCTCTCAAATCATGCATAAGCATGAAAAAAACTGGATTAAAAACACACATGTGACATGCACAATGTGAACAAGTCTGATGGACCATGTTCACTCCACCCTGACTGAAACACAAACAAAAAGCACAGAATGACAAATGTGCAAAAATACCTTGCAATAAGACATATAACAGTAGTCAGCAAGTGCTGATAAAAGGTAATAACAAACACAGGGTATTTAGTCTATACGTTTTTTTGCAAAAAAATGTATACCAAGCTGCCTCACCAACGTCAAGGTAACCCGTATTGAAGCAGTCCCTATCTAATGTATTTAATACCTGAACATATGAACTGTGTCTAAATGAGCAGGATTAAGACAGGCGCTTTCTGGTATGGGCACGTGATGCAAGACAGCTCCTTATGTGCATGTCACACAAGAGAGGGGTGGGGTCTCTCAAATCATGCATAAGCATGAAAAAAACTGGATTAAAAACACACATGTGACATGCACAATGTGAACAAGTCTGATGGACCATGTTCACTCCACCCTGACTGAAACACAAACAAAAAGCACAGAATGACAAATGTGCAAAAATACCTTGCAATAAGACATATAACAGTAGTCAGCAAGTGCTGATAAAAGGTAATAACAAACACAGGGTATTTAGTCTATACGTTTTTTTGCAAAAAAATGTATACCAAGCTGCCTCACCAACGTCAAGGTAACCCGTATTGAAGCAGTCCCTATCTAATGTATTTAATACCTGAACATATGAACTGTGTCTAAATGAGCAGGATTAAGACAGGCGCTTTCTGGTATGGGCACGTGATGCAAGACAGCTCCTTATGTGCATGTCACACAAGAGAGGGGTGGGGTCTCTCAAATCATGCATAAGCATGAAAAAAACTGGATTAAAAACACACATGTGACATGCACAATGTGAACAAGTCTGATGGACCATGTTCACTCCACCCTGACTGAAACACAAACAAAAAGCACAGAATGACAAATGTGCAAAAATACCTTGCAATAAGACATATAACAGTAGTCAGCAAGTGCTGATAAAAGGTAATAACAAACACAGGGTATTTAGTCTATACGTTTTTTTGCAAAAAAATGTATACCAAGCTGCCTCACCAACGTCAAGGTAACCCGTATTGAAGCAGTCCCTATCTAATGTATTTAATACCTGAACATATGAACTGTGTCTAAATGAGCAGGATTAAGACAGGCGCTTTCTGGTATGGGCACGTGATGCAAGACAGCTCCTTATGTGCATGTCACACAAGAGAGGGGTGGGGTCTCTCAAATCATGCATAAGCATGAAAAAAACTGGATTAAAAACACACATGTGACATGCACAATGTGAACAAGTCTGATGGACCATGTTCACTCCACCCTGACTGAAACACAAACAAAAAGCACAGAATGACAAATGTGCAAAAATACCTTGCAATAAGACATATAACAGTAGTCAGCAAGTGCTGATAAAAGGTAATAACAAACACAGGGTATTTAGTCTATACGTTTTTTTGCAAAAAAATGTATACCAAGCTGCCTCACCAACGTCAAGGTAACCCGTATTGAAGCAGTCCCTATCTAATGTATTTAATACCTGAACATATGAACTGTGTCTAAATGAGCAGGATTAAGACAGGCGCTTTCTGGTATGGGCACGTGATGCAAGACAGCTCCTTATGTGCATGTCACACAAGAGAGGGGTGGGGTCTCTCAAATCATGCATAAGCATAAAAAAAACTGGATTAAAAACACACATGTGACATGCACAATGTGAACAAGTCTGATGGACCATGTTCACTCCACCCTGACTGAAACACAAACAAAAAGCACAGAATGACAAATGTGCAAAAATACCTTGCAATAAGACATATAACAGTAGTCAGCAAGTGCTGATAAAAGGTAATAACAAACACAGGGTATTTAGTCTATACGTTTTTTTGCAAAAAAAATGTATACCAAGCTGCCTCACCAACGTCAAGGTAACCCGTATTGAAGCAGTCCCTATCTAATGTATTTAATACCTGAACATATGAACTGTGTCTAAATGAGCAGGATTAAGACAGGCGCTTTCTGGTATGGGCACGTGATGCAAGACAGCTCCTTATGTGCAAGTCACACAAGAGAGGGGTGGGGTCTCTCAAATCATGCATAAGCATGAAAAAAACTGGATTAAAAACACACATGTGACAAGGTTAGAAAGGGTACCGTATCCCCGGATAACATGTATGGATAGCGTACCCATTCAAAATATATGTCTATACAGCATGAGGCAGGCTCAGACGGTGTTAGGCCCAGTATGGATTGCACGTCATTGCACAAAGGTTAGAAAGGGTACCGTATCCCTGGATAACATGTATGGATAGCGTACACATTCAAAATATATGTCTCAGGAGGCAGGCTCAGACGGTGTCAGGCACAGTATGGATTTGACGGCCCAGATTACACAGCGGAGGAGCAGGGAGAGGTAAAGATTGCAAATGCTGGGGCCCTGGCCAAGCAAGGGGGGCCCACTCGTGGGCGTCGGTACTGGCACTGGGCCCCTCATAGTACAGCGGTGTGTCTGACGGCGGGTGTGCACCACCACCATCAGAGACACTTGATTGCACTATGAGGGACCCTGTGCCAGTGCCCGCGCCCAAGAGTCGGCCTATTCACCTGTCCAGGGCAACGGCACTCGCATGGTGTCGTGCGGTAGGTGGTGACCCCGGCCATGGGGGGGAGGCAGCACAGTTATGGAGTTTTAGAAAGTGGCATATGTTGATGTTGGACATTCAGCTGATGCAAAAGGCGAAATAGGTGAAGTACCAGGAAGAGGTGGACCAAAGCAAGCCATTTTTCTGTCACCCTATGTGTCATCAGGGGAAGGTGGGACAAAATCCTTGGAAACCCATGCGTGGTTCATTTTAATGAAGGTTAGATCATCCACATTTTGGGTTGACAGACGGGTCCTTTTTTCTGTCAGGATTGATCCAGCTGCACTGAAGACTCTTTCCGATAGCACACTTGCAGCTGGGCAAGCGAGCTCCTGTAAGGCATATTGGGCCAATTCAGGCCAGGTGTCCAGTTTAGCGGCCAAATAGTCAAAGGGGAATGACCTGTGTGGGAGAACATCGATATGGGAGGAAAAGTAGTTTGTAACCATAGTTGACAACTGCTGTCTCCTGTCACTTTCCATCGATGCAGTATTACCAGTTGTGTGAGCGGTATTTGAAAAATCAGTCCACAACATTGTCATAAAACCCCTGTCTCCAACGCCACTTCTGCTGTGTGCACCACGAACACCTCTGCCAAGCTGCCCCCGGCCCGTACGGCTCTTGTGAGAACCATCACCGCTGCTGTGTGCTGGGAATGCCTCAAGCAACCGATTTACCAGAGTTGCTTGTTTATTAGCCAATATTAGGTCAAGGTTCTCCTGTGGCATGATGTTTTGTAATTTGCCTTTATAGCGTGGATCCAGGATGCTGGCCAACCAGTAGTCGTCATCGTTCATCATTTTGGCAATGCGGGGGTCCCTTTTTAGGATCCGCAAGGCATAATCTGACATGTGGGCCAATGTTCCCGGTGTCAATGATGCACTGCGAGTGCTGGGTGGAGGAGCACTTTCTGGCAAATCCACATCCCTCCAGTCACGCACAAACCCTGTGCCAGACCTTGCCACGCCAACATTTTCACTTGCCCCACGAGATGCATCCTCCTCCCCTAAGTAATCATCCCCATCATCCTCCTCCTCCTCCTCCTCTTCTTCCTCCACCTCGTCCAGGAGAGGTCCCTGAGCAGACAATGGCTGAATGTCATCAAGGATTCCCTCCTCCTCATCCTCCTCATCAACATTGGCTGCAGACGCCTGCTCCTTAAGGTGCGTCAAAGTTTGCATGAGCAGACGCATAAGTGGGATGCTCATGCTTAGGATGGCGTCGTCTGCGCTTACCAGCCGTGTGCATTCCTCAAAACACTGAAGGACTTTACAAAGGTCTTTCAGCTTCGACCACTGCACGCCTGTCAACTCCATGTCTGCTCTCAAAGTGCCTGGCCGTGTATCCTCCCACAAATGCATTATGGCCTGCCTCTGCTCGCACAGCCGCTCCACCATGTGCAGGGTGGAGTTCCACCTTGTTGCAATGTCGATAATGAGGCGGTGGTTGGGAAGGTGGAGCAATCGCTGCAGCTTCTGCATACGAACGGAGTGTACAGGCGACCGGCGGATGTGCGCGCACAATCTTCGCACCTTCTGGAGCAGGGCTGTTAACTCCGGATAATTTTTGAGGAAGCACTGCACCACCAGGTTCAAGGTGTGAGCCAAGCAAGGTATGTGGCTGAGTTTTGAAAGGGCTATGGCTGCCACAAAATTACGGCCGTTATCACTAACTACCTTGCCTGCCTCAAGATGTACACTGCCCAGCCATGACTCAGTTTGTCGCTTCAAGTACTCGGCCAGCACCTCGGCGGTGTGTCTCTCGCCCAAACACATCATCTGCAACACAGCCTGCTGACGCTTTCCACTAGCTGCTCGATAGGGGGACACATCGTGTGCAACAGTGGCAGCTGCAGATGGAGTGCTCGTACGACTGCGCTCTGTGGACGAGCTTTCGCTTCTGGAGGAGGAGGAGGAGGAGGGTCGAACGCCTACAGCCAACTGTTTCCTATACCGTGGGCTAGGCAGCACTGTCCCACCACCGATGTCCCCTGTGGACCCTGCATCCACCACATTAACCCAGTGCACAGTGATGGACACGTAACGGCCCTGGCCATGCCGACTGGACCATGCATCAGTTGTGAGGTGCACCTTTCCGCTCACTGACTGCTTGAGTGCATGGACAATGCGGTCTTTCACATGATGGTGGAGGGCTGGGATGGCTTTGCGAGAGAAGAAGTGGCGACTGGGTAGGTCATAGCGTGGTACTGCATAGGCCATGAGTTCGCGGAAAGCTGTGCTTTCCACCAACCGAAAGGGCATCATCTCAAACGAGATTAGTTTGACAATGTGGGCGTTCAAACCCAGTGTACGCGGATGAGAGACTGAGTACTTTCTTGACCTACTCATAGTGTCTGGGAGGGTGAGCTGGACTTGAGAGCTGCATATGGTGGAAGTAGCGGTGGACAGGGCGGACTGAGAGAGGGTTGATGATGGTGATGGGGTTGGTGTTCTTTCTGATGGCCTAGAATCAGTCTTTCGTTGATATAACAGTGGGATTCCCTGACTGCTGTGGCCTTGCAACGACACCTCAACATTTGCTGCTGTGCTAACCGGTGGGCTTACAGTGGGGGAAACAATGTAGCGTTGCTGACTACCTTCGTTGTGATCAGTTGCACATGTGGCACTTGAGGTTTGGTGTTGTGTCCACGCTTGCAAGTGCATGCAGGTTAAATGTCTAAGCATGCAACTGGTATTCAAATTTTTCAGATTTTTCCCTCGGCTAAAGGTCTTTGCGCACTTCTTACAGATAACCTTGGCCTGATCATGAGGATTTTGTTCAAAAAAGTGCCACACTGCACTCTTCCTACTTTGGCAGACATTTTGCGGCCTAGCACGCTGTGATCTTTTGACCCTCTGGACAAGCTGTCCAGCAACTCTTTTGATGTTTGGAACCTGTCTTTGGAGTGCTCCGGGCCTGCCAGATAACAGCTGTTGCGATGTCGATGTCTGCTGTGGATGCTCCTCATCTGAGCTATTGGAAGCAGCACCCTCTTCCCCCAATGGATGCCAATCTGGGTCAACAACTGGGTCATCCATCACCTCCTCTTCTATGTCATGTGCACCTTCCTCTGTGTCACCGTGTATGGTGGTATAGTGTGCGGGAAGGGGCACCTGAGTCTCATCAGGGTCAGAATCTGGCTCTGTACACTGCGAGGACAATGTAGTGCTCTGAGTGAATGTACCAGCAGAATCATCCATCAGCGGCTGTGCATCAGTGCACTCCATGTCAGATTCATCTTGGCCTGGGTAATTCACCATTTCACTTGATAATCCAGGCATGGTATGTGAAAACAGCTCCATGGAGTAATCAGTAGTATGGCCTGCGTCATCCTTCAATATTGGTTGGGGTGAAGGACACAAGGAAAGGTGTGGTTCATGAACATGAGCCTCCAATGACGACTCAGTGCTTTTACTTTTTACAACTGAAGAAGAGGAGGCGATAGAGCTGGAGGCTGAGTCAGCAATGTAAGACAAAACTTTTTCCTGATGCTCTGCCTTTAAAAGCGGTTTGCCAACTCCTAGAAAACTAAGCGTTCGAGGCCTTATGTAGCCAGACGATGACGCAGGGTCAGCACCTCCTGCATTCGGTCCTATTTTGCTCTTGCCACTACCATCAGATCCACCACCAACACCATCATTACCAGCTGCCAACCCCCGCCCAATTCCACGGCCTCTTCCACCAGCCTTCCTCATTTTTGGTAGAAATGTAGACAAAATCCAACAAACTATATAGTAATGTAAAACAAGGTACAAGGTGTCTATAGGACAGGGGAGTTTTAGAATTTCTGCACACACTTGTGGACAGTGGACACTTGTGGATTGTGTGAGGCCCACTGATATCTGAGCGCTATGTGACACGCTCGATGGCACAGCTGCCTGTGACCAAAGTGACGAGAGGATAATGGAGATTTTGAATCTCTGCGTACACTTTTGGACACTGGACACTTGTGGATTGTGTGAGGCCCACTGATATCTGAGCGCTATGTGACACGCTCGATGGCACAGCTGCCTGTGACCAAAGTGACGAGAGGATAATGGAGATTTTGAATCTCTGCGTACACTTTTGGACACTGGACACTTGTGGATTGTGTGAGGCCCACTGATATCTGAGCGCTATGTGACACGCTCGATGGCACAGCTGCCTGTGACCAAAGTGACGAGAGGATAATGGAGATTTTGAATCTCTGCGTACACTTTTGGACACTGGACACTTGTGGATGGTGTGAGGCCCACTGATATCTGAGCGCTATGTGACACGCTCGATGGCACAGCTGCCTGTGACCAAAGTGACGAGAGGATAATGGAGATTTTGAATCTCTGCGTACACTTTTGGACACTGGACACTTGTGGATGGTGTGAGGCCCACTGATATCTGAGCGCTATGTGACACGCTCGATGGCACAGCTGCCTGTGACCAAAGTGACGAGAGGATAATGGAGATTTTGAATCTCTGCGTACACTTTTGGACACTGGACACTTGTGAATGGTGTGAGGCCCACTGATATCTGAGCGCTATGTGACACGCTCGATGGCACAGCTGCCTGTGACCAAAGTGACGAGAGGATAATGGAGATTTTGAATCTCTGCGTACACTTTTGGACACTGGACACTTGTGGATGGTGTGAGGCCCACTGATATCTGAGCGCTATGTGACACGCTCGATGGCACAGCTGCCTGTGACCAAAGTGACGAGAGGATAATGGAGATTTTGAATCTCTGCGTACACTTTCGGACACTGGACACTTGTGGATGGTGTGAGGCCCACTGATATCTGAGCGCTATGTGACACGCTCGATGGCACAGCTGCCTGTGACCAAAGTGACGAGAGGATAATGGAGATTTTGAATCTCTGCGTACACTTTTGGACACTGGACACTTGTGGATGGTGTGAGGCCCACTGATATCTGAGCGCTATGTGACACGCTCGATGGCACAGCTGCCTGTGACCAAAGTGACGAGAGGATAATGGAGATTTTGAATCTCTGCGTACACTTTTGGACACTGGACACTTGTGGATGGTGTGAGGCCCACTGATATCTGAGCGCTATGTGACACGCTCGATGGCACAGCTGCCTGTGACCAAAGTGACGAGAGGATAATGGAGATTTTGAATCTCTGCGTACACTTTTGGACACTGGACACTTGTGGATGGTGTGAGGCCCACTGATATCTGAGCGCTATGTGACACGCTCGATGGCACAGCTGCCTGTGACCAAAGTGACGAGAGGATAATGGAGATTTTGAATCTCTGCGTACACTTTTGGACACTGGACACTTGTGGATGGTGTGAGGCCCACTGATATCTGAGCGCTATGTGACACGCTCGATGGCACAGCTGCCTGTGACCAAAGTGACGAGAGGATAATGGAGATTTTGAATCTCTGCGTACACTTTTGGACACTGGACACTTGTGGATGGTGTGAGGCCCACTGATATCTGAGCGCTATGTGACACGCTCGATAGCACAGCTGCCTGTGACCAAAGTGACGAGAGGATAATGGAGATTTTGAATCTCTGCGTACACTTTTGGACACTGGACACTTGTGGATGGTGTGAGGCCCACTGATATCTGAGCGCTATGTGACACGCTCGATGGCACAGCAGCCTGTGACCAAAGTGACGAGAGGATAATGGAGATTTTGAATCTCTGCGTACACTTTTGGACACTGGACACTTGTGGATTGTGTGAGGCCCACTGATATCTGAGCGCTATGTGACTCGCTCGATGGCACAGCTGCCTGTGACCAAAGTGACGAGAGGATAATGGAGATTTTGAATCTCTGCGTACACTTTTGGACACTGGACACTTGTGGATGGTGTGAGGCCCACTGATATCTGAGCGCTATGTGACACGCTCGATGGCACAGCTGCCTGTGACAAAAGTGACGAGAGGATAATGGAGATTTTGAATCTCTGTGTACACTTTTGGACACTGGACACTTGTGGATGGTGTGAGGCCCACTGATATCTGAGCGCTATGTGACACGCTCGATGGCACAGCTGCTTGTGACCAAAGTGACGAGAGGATAATGGAGATTTTGAATCTCTGCGTACACTTTTGGACACTGGACACTTGTGGATGGTGTGAGGCCCACTGATATCTGAGCGCTATGTGACACGCTCGATGGCACAGCTGCCTGTGACCAAAGTGACGAGAGGATAATGGAGATTTTGAATCTCTGCGTACACTTTTGGACACTGGACACTTGTGGATTGTGTGAGGCCCACTGATATCTGAGCGCTATGTGACACGCTCGATGGCACAGCTGCCTGTGACCAAAGTGACGAGAGGATAATGGAGATTTTGAATCTCTGCGTACACTTTTGGACACTGGACACTTGTGGATGGTGTGAGGCCCACTGATATCTGAGCGCTATGTGACACGCTCGATGGCACAGCTGCCTGTGACCAAAGTAACGAGAGGATAATGGAGATTTTGAATCTCTGCATACACTTTTGGACACTGGACACTTGTGGATGGTGTGAGACCCGATGATATCTGAGTGCTATGTGACACGCTCGATGGCACAGCTGCTTGTGACCAAAGTGACGAGAGGATAATGGAGATTTTGAATCTCTGCGTACACTTTTGGACACTGGACACTTGTGGATGGTGTGAGGCCCACTGATATCTGAGCGCTATGTGACACGCTCGATGGCACAGCTGCCTGTGACCAAAGTGACGAGAGGATAATGGAGATTTTGAATCTCTGCGTACACTTTTGGACACTGGACACTTGTGGATGGTGTGAGGCCCACTGATATCTGAGCGCTATGTGACACGCTCGATGGCACAGCTGCCTGTGACCAAAGTGACGAGAGGATAATGGAGATTTTGAATCTCTGCGTACACTTTTGGACACTGGACACTTGTGGATGGTGTGAGGCCCACTGATATCTGAGCGCTATGTGACACGCTCGATGGCACAGCTGCCTGTGACCAAAGTGATGAGAGGATAAGGGAGATTGGATTGCTTTTAAAAAAGCAGTTTGCGGAGCAGTGGGTAAACAGCAATGCCAGCGTGTCAGGAAGCCTTAAAAGGCAGCCCAACAACCAACACCACTGATACACCACAATATAGCCTCCCCTTGGACTGCACACACAGTGACTTGTGTGTTGTGCAGGCCAAATCGCTAGCAGCAGAAGCAGTTTTTTTGTCTTCTTCCCTGCCTAACGCTCTCCCTACAGAATCAGCAGCAACCTCTCCCTATACTAAGATCGGCAGAAGTAAGATGGCGGTCGGCATGCACGCCCTTTTATACCCCCTGTGACGCCCACCAAAGCAAGCCAATCACTTGCATGCCCTTCTGAAAGATGGTGGTGACCCGTGCCTATGTCATCACGTTGCCCACAGTGTCCGTGGATCCTGATTGGCTGAAAAAGAGCGCAAAACAAACTTTTGAAACGCGACTTTGGCGCGTAAGTCGCCGACCTCGTGGCCGACCTCATCCTAGGGTCGGGTTTCGTTTCATGAAACCCGACTTTGCCAAAAGTCGGCGACTTTTGAATTTTTTCGACCCGTTTCGCTCAACTCTAGACCCAGCCAAGGTACAGGCCATTTATGATTGGGTTCAGCCCACTTCTTTGAAGGCCCTCCAGAAGTTTTTGGGTTTTGCTAATTTTTATCGGAAATTTATAGCAAAATTTTCTAGTATTGCCAAACCATTGACTGACCTGACCAGGAAGGGTGCGGATGTGTTGAATTGGTCTCCGGAGGCGGTTGCTTCCTTTCAGGAGCTGAAGCGTAGATTTACCTCCGCCCCGGTTCTGCGGCAACCTGATGTCTCATTCCCGTTTCAGGTAGAGGTGGATGCTTCTGAGATTGGTGCAGGAGCAGTGTTGTCCCAAAAGGATCCGGTAACATCTAAAATGAATCTCTGTGCTTTCTTTTCCCGAAAGTTCTCTTCATCTGAACGTAACTATTATGTGGGGAATCGGGAACTGTTGGCCATGAAATAGGCTTTGAGGAGTGGAGACTTTGGTTGGAGGGAGCCAAACATCAAGTTGTGGTCCTCACTGACCACAAAAATTTGATTTACCTAGAGTCGGCTAAACGCTTGAACCCTAGACAGGCTAGGTGGGCCTTGTTTTTTACACGTTTTGATTTTGTGGTCTCTTTCCTTCCTGGAACTAAGAATGTCAAGGCAGACGCCCTCTCTAGGAGTTTCTTTGCTGATTCTCCTGTGGTGACCAAGCCTGCTACCATCTTAGGTGAAGGGGTAGTTCTCTCTGCCATCTCGCCCGATTTGAGACTTGCTCTGCAAGAGTTCCAGGAGGACAAACCTGAGCGTTGCCCCAGTGGAAAGTTGTATGTTCCTGACCAGTGGAAGAAGAGAGTGATGTCTGAAGTTCATTGCTCTGCATTGGCTGGTCATCCAGGTATTTTTGGTACTAGAGATCTGGTGAGTCGATCTTTTTGGTGGCCCACCTTGTCTCATGATGTCAGGAATTTTGTGCAGTCCTGTGGGACTTGCTCCCGGTCTAAATCTTGTTCTCGCTCTAGTGGGTTGTTGATGCCTTTGCCGGTCCCCAGGAGGCCATGGACCCATATTTCAATGGATTTCATCTCTGATATGCCGGTCTCTCAAAGAATGACTGTTATTTGGGTGATTTGTGATAGGTTCTCTAAGATGGTTCATCTTGTACCACTCCCTAAGTTGCCATCTTCCTCTGAGTTGGTGCCCCTGTTTTTGCAACAGGTGGTTCGCTTGCACGGGATTCCTGAGAACATTGTATCTGACAGAGGAGTTCAATTTGTGTCTAAATTTTGGAGGACGTTCTGTTCCAAGTTGGGAATTCAGTTGTCCTTCTCCTCTGCTTTTCACCCTCAGACCAATGGGCAGACAGAGAGAACAAACCAGACCTTGGAGTTGTATTTGAGATGTTTTATTTCCGCTGATCAGGATGATTGGGTTTCATTTTTGCCCTTGGCCGAATTTGCTTTAAATAATAGAGCTAGTTCTGCCACTTTGATGTCACCTTTTTTTTGTAACTTTGGGTTTCATCCTCGATTTTCTTCAGGGCAGGTGGAGCCCTCTGCCTGCCCAGGTGTTGACACTGTGGTGGAGAGAATGCACCAGATCTGGGACCAAGTGGTAGATAAGTTATCTCTCTCCCAGGAAAAGGCCCAGCGGTTTTCCAATCGACATAGGACCATTGGTCCCCAGTTTAAGATTGGTGATATGGTGTGGTTATCATCAAAAAATATTGCTATGAAGGTGGCTTCTCCTAAGTTTAAGCCTAGATTTATTGGACCTTACAAGATTTTGGAGATTATTAATCCGGTCTCTTTTCGTTTGGCTCTTCCTGTCACATTTAAGATCCATAATGTGTTACATAAGTCCTTGTTAAAGAGGTTTGTTGAGCCAGTTGTGCCTGAGGTGGCACCTCCGGACCCTGTATTGGTTGAAGGTAACTTGGAATATGAGGTAGAGAAAATTCTGGATTCCCGTCTGGCTAGACGGAGACTCCAGTATTTGGTTAAGTGGAAGGGTTATGGTCAGGAGGATAATTCCTGGGTCTCTGCCTCTGATATTCATGCCAAAAGATTGGTGCGTGCCTTTCATCGGGCTCACCCTGATCGCCCTGGTAGCGTTGTTGAGGGTTCGGTGACCCCTCCTCAAGGGGGGGTACTGTTGTGAGTTCATTTTCCCTTCCGTCACTGAGGCCTGGTGAACTCCCTATTCTAGTGAAGGAAGGTAGTGAGCCTGATTATCAGGCACCTGGGACTAATGAAGACGATTGGCTGAGTGGAGTCACTGACTGGATTTAAGGCAGCCTACGCCCTTTCTGCCCTGCGGGTGATTTCTCTGTGGACTCTTGGACACCAGTCTGATTCCTGCTCTCCTAAAGCTAAGTTTTCTGTTTTGCCTTTTTGCATTTAAGATTTGTTTTTGTTTTTCTTGCTTTTGGATTCTGCCACTCCCTGCTGGAGTGTGCAGTGTTCCGTTAGCTCTGTCTTCTGAAAGTTCCTGAGTGCTGATTTAGTTTTTGAAGCTTAGTTGCTTCAGGGCCATTTTTATATCAGCTTGTTGGCTTTTGTCTCTGATAGGGTTTTGGCAGATTGCAGACAGCAGCCTTCCTATCCGTTCCTATCTAGGTAGTTTTTGGGCCCCGTCTTTGCTCAGCCTGTCTTTCTGTCTGTGTAAGTGTTTTCATCTTGCTTCACCGTCATTATATGTGGGGGGCTGCCTATTGCTTTGGGGTCTGCTCTGGGGCAGTTAGATTTCCCCTTTCCTTCTTTAGGCCTATGTATCTCTCCGGCTGTGATCGAGGGGTCTAGGTCATCGTAGGAACCCCCCACGGCTACTGCTAGTTGAGTTGATAGGTTCAGGGGTCTGCAATCTGATAGTTGCCAACTTCTCTGGTTTTCTGGACTTAGCTAGCATTTCTATTTTTGCCTCCTACGGTGACTCAATCATAACACCCCAACATGTATTGTCGGTGAAATACAGATGAAAACACAAACACAGACAGAAAGACAGGCTGAGCAAACGATGGGGCCCAACTAACTAGATAGGACAGGACAGAAAAGATGCTGGCTGCAATCCGCATAAAACCCTACCAAAAATGTCCCAATTGTCTGATAGGGAAAAAGGCCCTGAAGTCGCTAGACTTCAAAATCACTATATCAGCACTCAGGTATATTCTGAAAACAGAGCAAAGAGATCAACTGATCAGAGACAAAAATGGAATTCAGCCAGTCCCAACCAGGACTGGCTGAATACAAACACTAAGGAAACCAGACAAAATCTCATGGAATAATAGAAGGGCAAAAACTTAGCTTTTAGTAGACAGGAACTAAACTGGATGCAAGAGCTCAGAGCAGAAAGGATCACCAGCAGCCCTGCAGGGCGTCGGCTGCCTTATATCCACTCAGAAATTCCAGATGTCCAATCACACTCCGCCTGTTCAGATGACAGGTTCTTCCCATCCCAATCAATTTCACTACCTCTCTTCACCAGCAGAGGGAGTTCATCAGACATCAAAGGTGAAGGGGAGAATGAACTCACAACAGTCACCACTGTCTTTGTACTGCTGGTCACGGCTGCCCCACAACAGGATACGCTCTTCAACGAGGCGGATCAGGTGCTCGTTGTTGATGTACACTACTTCTTTGTCATCTCGTTGTGGAACCTAGAAAAAATAATATTATAATGTTTTGAATTTTGGAAAATGAAACAGATACAAAAAGAAACAGCGAAAAAGCAAGATAAAAAAAGACAGAAAAAAAAGTAATATATACTAACATTGCATCTCCTCGCCACGACTTGACTACGCTGCTCCCGCTCAGAATCCTCCCGCTCAGACCGCTCCCGCTGAGACCACTCCCGCTCAGACTGCTCCCGCACTCCATCTTCACTGCCAGTGTCCAATGTCTTTAAAGAAAGAAAAAATTAAAACACATTTCTAGAGGCAGATATACTTACCCAAAGGCAGCAAGATTCTCACCTCACGATCAGCTTGGGCCAGTTCTTGCCGAGATGGCGAACATAGTGATCCAGAAGAAGACATGCTGAAGTGAAAACAAAAAATACATTAGTCATTATAAAATTGTACAGGACACACAGACATTATGTTGAAGAATACTCATATTTTGGCTCCTGAAGCTTGAATCCACACTTGGAAGACTCTTCTAGGCTTTTGTCTGCTCTCTGCAAGGCTGTCTGTAGAGTTATTGTCCCTGAAGACACCTTCTTTTATCTACACTCCTCCCAAACAATGTTGCTTATTTAGGGGGAGTTTTAGACAAGTGTCTAGACATTGTTTTCTCAAATCGCATGCGCGCACAAGGCGCTGACGAGCACGCTGCCAAGCGCTCGTCAGCGACCACATAGACTGTAATGCTATTTTTGTGTGCACACCGAGCGCACACGTGCGTGTGCGATTTTTTTAACGATGTAGGCGGACAAAAAATGCAACATGTAGCGTACGGCGCGTCTGGGCACACATCTGTAAAATGCGCAGTGCACGCTAAATGCTGATGAGCGCGTACATTCGCAAGACCCTGCAACCACCATGTTAAAGATAGGGGAATATTGCGAGTGCGCCCGATAGCGCACGATGCTCTGCGTGATCAAACGCTAGTGTGGAACCAGCCTGATATCTGCTGCCAACAATAGACATGACACAACATAACATTATGTTGTAATATTGCTATTTTTGAAAATTTGATCGTGACTTAAATATGTTTAACTTTAACAAAAAAAACATATTATGTGAAAAATATGAGATCAAAACCAGGCAAACTATATACCTAAACAATTCACATCATTACATCACCCCTATACTTTTTTTTTAAACTATCGATTTCATCAATTGGCAGTGAACTACATTAGGTCAGCCTGGGGCAGTTCAGTTGTCTTCTAGCATACAGTACTTCAATAAACAGGAGCAGAATTGAAGGGGTTGGACCATGAATATAATTTATTACCTATCCAAATGTATGATTAAAGGTGTTGTCTCGCCTTAGGCTACAAGTCTGCCGTCACTTTATGTGGCTGCAGACTTTTGAATCTTCACATTGTGCGCACTGCGTGCTGTGAGGACTCTCCTGAGCTGGCACGAGGACTGTGAGGGCAAATATGCGATTTGCTTACATGCCGTCAAGTGCTGACAAGGTGAGTGCAGCTTCGCTCAATGCAAGTGTATTGAGCAAGACCAGAAACAGTCTAGTGGGGTTGTGTCCAGATTTATGCACATCACATACTTGCATTCACATGACTACTGGTCTCAGTGTTGCCACCTTAGAACTCTCACAGCGTGGGATGCACACAATGTTAAGATTCACAGGTCAGCAGTCACATAGAGGGACTGCAGACTTGTAGCTAAGGCCAGACAACCCATATAAATGGAAGACCAGTGCACTTGCATGTCCGCCACAATATACAAATGAGGCACAAGGCAGACGTTTTAATGATCGCTGATTGACCATACATTTATCACCTATCCAATGGATGGGTGATAAATGATGTTTATGGTCCAACTCATTGGAAACATCACTTGTCTGGCTGGGTTCACATTATGTTTCGGTCACATAACATCCATCTTTCAAGTTGGAAGCGACTGCAATATTGTTTCCAACATCAAAGATGGATACAGACAAAAAAATTCAAACAGAGTTCGAAGTTGACTTTATTTGCAAACTAAAGTCTCTGACTCCATTAAGATTACATATGAAACCCATATTTCAGTTCAGACAGAACAAAAGTTACGAATATGTGGCTGAAATCTGCCATGGACAAAGGGGTGTGATTCACATACTAGAGTTGAGGATCAAGCCCCTTTGGCTAAAAATACTAGATTTGATAACAAGGAGCCACAAGAGTGGACCATATCTCAGGAACAAAGCACAGGAACAAAAAAAAAACAGATTCAGGAGGACATTGGCATTGGTTTTGATCAGTGTTTTATTTGATATTCCTATGATTTTAGGTCCATGTGTTGGTTTTTACCATAAATGTAACATCTATTTTTCTAGCATGAAAAAAACTGTTTTCCCATTTCACCTATTACCTATTTAAAAACACAGATGATGTCTGTATCCTTATTTTGAAATAACCCACTTGAATTCACGATTGTGAACCACAAGTTGGACAAAATAAGGCTTGTCTCCATTTTTATTTGTGGCTTGCTAGAAATGTGAATATGGTTATAGACATTCGGTGGAATAAAGTATACAACACGTGTGTGTTTGTAAAGTGGATTCACAGCTCCTCTCTATAGGTTTCAGAGCTATTATGTTCGAAGGTTGAACAGGGCTTTACATTCAGTGAATTAGACCTTAAGCTCTCCATACACATTTGAATAATGTCGGCCAAACCTGCTGATAGGTTCCTTGTTTCCTTATAAACAGGGAGGAAATGGTTGAGGAGGTAAAAGTGGCTGGGACCCTAGGAGGTAGCGACCATGCTCTTTTAGAAATTTGGATAACTAGAGGAGGAAGACCTGTGAAGACTCAGACGTCAAGGTTAGATTTCAGAAAGGCAGATTTTAAGGGATTCAGAAAGAGAATTGGAGGGATCCAATGGCTGGATATCCTTAAGGACAAAAATATCCAGGAAGGATGGGAAATCTTGAAAAATGAAATTCTCAAAGCACAATCGTTAACAATTCCGAAAAGAGGGAAGAATAGGAAGCATTTAAGGAAACCAGGATGGATGAACACAGAACTTAAGCACATGCTAAAAAGGAAGAAAGAAATGTTTATAAAATGGAAAGAGGGAGGCATATCTAAAGAAGAATATAATGCTGTCTGCAGAACCTGCAGGGCATGAATCAGATTATCTAAAGCTGACAATGAATTGAGACTTGCAAGAGACGTCAAAAGCAATAATAAAGGATTTTGGGGATATGTCAAAAGTAAAAGAAAAGTCAAAGATGCTATAGGATTTCTACAGGAAGAAAATGATGAAATGGTAAGACAGGACGTTGAGAAGGCCAAACTTTTAAGTTCCTATTTTGCATCTGTTTTCTCTCAGAAAGGAAATGTAACATCAACTATTCTTCACTGTCCTATTAAGGGAATAGAAGAATCCAGGATAACTATAAACAGAAATATAGTGAGGAAACACTTAGCTAACCTAAATCAATTCAAGTCTCCAGGTCCAGATGAATTACACCCCAGAGTACTGAAGGAGATAGCAGAAGAAATTTTTGAACCGCTCTCCATAATCTTTGAAAATTCGTGGAGAACAGGAGAAGTCCCAGAAGACTGGAGAAGAGCAAATGTTGTTCCTATCTTCAAAAAGAGGAAGGTGGACCCAGGCAACTATAGGCCAGTGAGTCTGACTTCTATACCGGGAAAGATCTTTGATCAAATTAAACAACATGTATGTCAGTACCTGGATAAGAATGAAGTGATTAAATAGAGTCAGCATGGGTTTGAAACTAATAAGTCATGTCAGAGTAACTTAATTTCCTTCTATGACAGAATCACTGATTGGGTGGATCAGGGAAATGCTGTAGATATAGTATATCTTGACTTCAGCAAAGCATTTGACAAAGTATCTCACACAATCCTTATTGAAAAAATGACTAAGTATGGAATGGACAAGGCAACTGTTAGGTGGATTCATAACTGGCTTAGTGATCGGACCCAAAGAGTGGTTGTAAATGGCTGCACATCCAGTTGGAAGAATGTCTCAAGTGGGGTACCACAGGGCTCTGTCCTGGGCCCTGTATTGTTCAACATCTTTATCAATGATTTAGATGAAGGAATTGAGGGTAAACTGATTAAATTTGCTGATGACACAAAGCTAGGAGGGATAGCTAATACTAGAGAAGAGAGAGAGAAGATTCAAAAAATATAAATAAACTGGAGCAGTGGGCAGCAACTAACAGAATGGTTTTTAACAGGGAAAAATGCAAAGTACTACATCTGGGCAATAAAAATGAAAAAAGCGCATGTGAAAAAGACTTGGGTATACTAATAGATCACAGACTGAATATCAGTCAACAGTGTGATGCAGCAGCAAAAAAGGCAAATGCAATTCTAGGATGTATTAACAGAAGCATTCAGTCTAGATCATGTGAAGTCATTATTGCTCTCTACTCCTCTTTGGTCAGACCTCATCTAAAATACTGTGTCCAGTTTTGGGCACCACATTTTAAAAAAGACATCAACAAACTGGAGCAAGTTCAGAAAAGAGCGACCAGAATGGTGACCGGTCTGCAAACCCTGTCTTATGAGGAAAGGTTGCAGGATTTGGGAATGTTTGGCCTGCAAAAGAGGAGACTGAGAGGAGGCTTAATAACTGTCTACAAATATCTCAAGGGCTGTCACATTGCAGAAGGATCATCTTTATTCTCATTTGCACAAGGAAAGACTAGAAGCAATGGGATGAAACTGAATGGGAGGAGACACAGATTAGATATCAGAAAAAACTTTTTGACAGTTAGAGTAATCAATGAGTGGAACAGGCTGCCGTGAGAGGTGGTGAGTTCTCCTTCAATAGAAGACTTCAAACAGAGGCTGGACAGATATCTGTTTGATATCTGTTTGACATTTTAAAAAAGACATCAACAAACTGGAGCAAGTTCAGAAAAGAGCGACCAGAATGGTGACCGGTCTGCAAACCCTGTCTTATGAGGAAAGGTTGGAGGATTTGGGAATGTTTGGCCTGAAAAAGAGGAGACTGAGAGGTGGCTTAATAACTGTCTACAAATATCTCAAGGGCTTTCACATTGCAGAAGGATCATCTTTATTCTCATTTGCACAAGTAAAGACTAGAGAAATGGGATGAAACTGAATGGGAGGAGACACAGATTAGATATCAGAAAAAACTTTTTGACAGTTAGAGTAATCAATTAGTGGAACAGGCTGCCGTGAGAGGTGGTGAGTTCTCCTTCAATAGACTTCAAACAGAGGCTGGACAGATATCTGTCTGGGATGATTTAGCGAATCCTGCTTTGAGCAGGGGGTTGGACCAGATGGCCCAGGAGGTCCCTTCCAACTCTACGATTCTATGATTCTATGAACGGATTCAACCAACAGTTGAAAATGTATGGGGCGCTAGCCAACCAATCATTGGGGAAGATGCCGGGCATGTCCATTCTCAGGCTGACAAACACATTGTTTCCTGGATACAAGTAGTCAGACATAGAGAACATAGGAGCGCTTGATCAAGTGAGCACTTCTGTGTTTAGGAAACACGGCCGAGATTGCTGTCAGCCATGGGATCAACCAAAGCATCATTCGGGCAAAAACTGTCTAATATGTATGGCTGGTTTTACTCTCCCTAAATATTTGCTGTTGGTGATAACTAGTGATGGATAAACCCGAACACTAAAGTTCAGGGTCTGTACTGGACACCTAGTGTCTGTGTATGGACTCCAAACACAAACTTCTCATGGAAATCCAGGTTAATGTTCTGGTTTGGCAGCCCGAAGAAAGCTTGTTGAAAGGCTGGGTTGGCCAGTGCAGCATGTGAAAAAAATTAATAAAAAAAGGATGGATCTCGTTATTTTTCATAACAAGCATAGGTAAAGCGGACAGCTGCAGACTGCAGCCCTCAAATGTCTGCGTTATCTTGGCTGGTTATCAAAAATAGAGGTGCCTTCACGCCATTTAAATAATTAAAAAAAGCGTGGGGTCTTCCCTATTTTTGATAACCAGCCTAGGTAAAGCAGACAGCTGGGGTCTGGTATGGGAAGGTCCATGGATATTTGTCCCCCCAGCCTAAAAATAGCAGACTGCAGCCATCCTAGAGAAGAGGCATCCATTAGATGCACCAATTCTGTCACTTTACCTGACTCTTCCCACTTACCTTGGTACATTGGCAAGTGAGGTAATATTTGGGGTGTGATGTACCAACAAGTGATCTACTGAGAGACAGGTATGTAGCGCACAGACAGAGGTCTGCGGCGATCTGAATCCATGACAGGTTGCTAGGTCTTGCAATCCCACAAACCTGTATTTTAGTAAAGGGCTGGATTTAAGGGTTAACCAGAAAGTGATGTGTGGGACTGGTTAACTACATACCTCCCATGGGGTGTGCTCCTGTGACATCAGGAAGGTCTTCTATATTTTCCTGCTTGCACCACATGCAGGATGAACATGTGTGAGACTGGAGCTGGCTGGAGCTCCTGAAAGTCCAGGAACTACTGACAGGACCTATATGAATCTTGGCAGGGAAAACCGGAAGCATCAGTTAAGCAGGTAACCCAGAGCCTGGGGAACTGTGACCTGACGGGCATCAGGTATGGAACTGTATGAATGCAACTGCAGCTGAAATGGACTGTATGTTGGTGCTGTGATGTTTAAATGCCCTACCATGGTTTATGGTGGTAATAAACCAGGAATGGACGCTATGTTAGATTTGTGATGTTTACATGGCCTACAGTGGTTTATGATGATGTAATAAACCAGAACTGGACTTAAATGAAGAAACGATTGCTGTATGTTTTGAATATCACTGCCAGGTGAGTGGACCCTAACCTGCTTAGTGATCGCTACGTCACAGGGCGTTGATGTTAGCTTTGTAATGTCCGCTAACATCAAATCCAAACATTGGTGATGGGGCAGCATCTATCAAACTGCCCCATTACCAACACAGTAAGTGAATATTTAAAAAAAAAAAAAACACAGTTGCACAGGAAAAAAATACTTTATTTCAATGAAGACTCACCCTCACTCCTTTATTTACCCATTTATTAATTAAAATAAATCCAGAAAGTTCCTACAGTAATCTAAGAATGTAATGTCCCACAATATCTATCAAATTCTAGAGTTTCATTCTGGGAAAGTTCTCGGAACGAAACTTCACAGTTCACTCCCGTTCAGCAGCAGGCACTGAAATTCTCAAGCTCCTGCCTTCCGCTGACCACAAGTAACAATACTGAGACTAGTTTTGAAAACGAATGCCTTGGGATTATCATCGGAGCTTCCTAGATTAATTTTTAGCTAATGAAAGGGTAAACGAGGGAGTTGGGGGGGTCTTTATTCAAATAAAGTATTTTTTTCCAGTGTGTCTGCTTTTTTAACTATTCAATCACCAGGTTATCAATGGGGGGTGTCTTATAGACACCGACCCATTACTAACCTCTGGGCTTAGTGTCAGCAGACATTATACAGCTAACATTAACCTCAAAATATTTGCCCATTTGCAACACACCAAGGCAAGCAGAAAGAGCTGGGCAAAGCACCATAGTTGGGCATCTAATGGATGCGCTTTTATGAGGCACCTGTGGGCTTCAATATTTAGGCTGGGGAGGGCCAAATATCCAGCTTGAGAATAAGAGCCACCAGCTGTCTGCTTTACCTTGGGGGATCCTAAAAAATGATGTGTGGTCCCCCTATCTATATATATATATATATATATATATATATATATATATAATCGTCTTATGGTGTCTGTCTGTAACCGAATTTCTGCGTTGCTGACCGGTTGTGGCCACCAGGCCTCGACCAATCAGCGACAGGTGCAGTGCGCAGACGCAGTCTTCAATTAGAAGCTGGCCGCTGATCTCCTGACAGTTGCCGCGGGTCATCTCCGGGCGCACGGGCATCAGTGGTGACGCAGCCAGGAGATGACCTGCTAGCGGTACCCAGGGTCCAGAGGAGAGGAGACTCCTCCGGACCCTGGGTACCATAAAAAATAGAATTAAGATAAAAAAGAGTGATATTCTCACCTTCCGACGGCCTCCAGACTTTTCCTCTCCTTTCCACTTTCCCGGCATCTTCCGTTCCCAGTAAGGCTTTGCGCCAAAGACCGCTGATGACGTCACGCTCTCACGAGAGTGACATCAGCAGCGGACTTTGGCGCAAAGCATTACTGGGAAAGGAAGATGCCGGGAGCGTGGAGAGGAGGGACACAGTCCGGGGTCCGTCGGATGGTGAGTATATCACTTTTTTTATTTTAATCTCCTGCTGGCCATATTCTAGAGTATCTGATGCTTTAGAATCGGGACAGCAGCTAGTTTTTAATAACCAGCTAAAGCAAAGCAGAAGGCTGGAGCTGATATTAATAGGCTGGGAAGGGTCATGGATATTGGCCACTTCCCGCCCTAATGAGAGCAGTCCACAGCCGCCCCAGAAAGATGCATCCATTAGATTCTGGTGTTTAGCCTTGGTAATCAGGGTAATGGGATTGTGTGGTTGATGTCAGCTGTGTAAAGTCCGCTAACATAAGCTCACAGGTTAGTAATGGAGAGGCATCTATCAGACATCATCATTACTAACCCAGCAAGTAAAAAGAGAAGAAAACACACCAAATAAAATTTTTATTTGAATAAAAAACCTCCCTAATAAGTTCCTATTTTCCCCTATTTATTAAAAAAAATAATCCACACGTCCGCCTTAATCCAATGGAGGTGCCACGGTAATCGAAGTCTTCTTCATCCATGCTAAAAACAACCAAACTCAGACCCGATTCAAATAAAAGGGGGCCCGTACATCTGGTGTTGTCCACACTGTCATTTGCGTGACGGCATGAGAAACATGGGCTTTAAGTTCATTACCACCAGTCAGAGCGCTGCAGTTCTCATGCTCTCACACAAATTATAGCGTGAGCCAGTTTACCCCTGGTCACAGGAATCAGCTGATTTAAAGTACTTGATAGCAGCGAGAGCAGGTGTACAATGATGAGAATATTCACAAGCAGGCGTGCGTGCAATGATTAAATAAATAAAATATAAAAATGCTCTATCTTGCAGCCCCCAGCTTTATATTGGCTGGTTATCAAAAATAAAGGTTTCCCAAGATTTTTTTTTAATTATTTAAATAATTCTAGAAAAACAGAGTGGCAATCAGCTAAGCTAAAACAGACAACTGGGTGCTGATATTCTCAGAGTGGGAAGGGGCCATGGATACTGGCCCTCCGAAGCTTAAATATAGCAGCTTGCAGCCACCCCAGAAAAGGCACATCTATGAGATACCCTAATTCTGGAGCTTTTGCCAGCTCTTCCCACTTGCCCTGGTGCAAGTGGGGTAATATTTGTGTGGTTGATGGCAGTTTTCTAAATTCAGCTGACATCAAGCCCAGGTGTTAGTAATGGCGAAGCATTTATAAGACACCCCATTACTAACCCCGTTGTGAAAATTAATTAGACACACATGAAAAAGTCCTTTAATTAAACAAAACACATAAAAAAAATTATATTTTAAATAAACACTCCACTCCCTCTTTCACCCATTTATTACGGTAAAATTAAAAATAACAAAACACCAGATTCCTCACCTGTCCAACAACAATCCATTTGCGCCATAAAGAGGCCAACTCAGCTACATCTGGACTGCATGGCTGAGCAGTGGCATGATGCGACCGCTCAGCTGTGAATACAGGAGCCAATAGCATGTCATTCCATGGAAGTCTGAGAATACCAGCCTCCAGCTGCCTGCCTTTAGCTTGGCTGGTTGTCAAAAATGGAGGAGCCATTTTTTAGTTATTTAAATAATTGTAAAAATAGCGTGGGGACCCCTCTATTTTTAATAACCTGCCAAGATATCGCTGACAGTTTTGCCTGCTCTGGTTATCAAAACTTGAGGGGAACCCATGACATTTTTTAAATTTTATTTATTGCACAGTTGCCGGCTGATGAATACTCTCATCATCGTTTGCCAGCTCTTGCTGCTATCAGCGAGACGAGGCTTAGGATAATGATAGTAGAACTCTTATCAGGTGACAACCTGTGACTAGAGTTGAGCGAAACAGGTCGGTCAGATTCAAAAGTCGCCGACTTTCGCCAAAGTCGGGTTTCGTTGAGCGAAACCCGACCAAAGCGTGAGGTCGGCCATGCGGTTGGCGACCCGAGCGCCAAAGTCGGATGTCACAGAATGCTTGCACGTGATTTTTTTTTTCAGCCAATGAGCAAGGACGTACACTGTGGGCAATGAGATGACATGTGCAGTGTCCGGGAAGAGAGAGAGAAGATTTTGCGCACTTTAAAATGCGGTCTGGCATGTAGGTGTGTTTACTGTCCTCCACTTCCTGCCAACTTTGCTTCCCCATTGACTTGCATTGCGTTTCGTGTTTCAGTCGGACCTTCGACTTTTCACGATAGTCGGACGATTTCGTTCGACTCGACTTTTGAGAAAGTCGGGTTTCATGAAACCCGACTCGACCCTAAAAAAGGCAAAGTCACTCATCTCTACCTGTGACTAGTGTTAGCCTTTTTACCGTTGGTCACGCTGGCTCACGCTGTCATCTATATGACAGCAGGGAACCGCAGCGTTCTGATCGGCGGTAACTAACCTACTGCCGATCACAGCAGTAAGTCACACTGATGACAGCATGGGAAACGCCGGATGTTCAGACTGCTTAACCCAAACAGTAACATGGACTTCAGGGAGAAGTCTGTGTTCGGGGTCCGTGTAGACACAAAAAATTCTGAACTGACCCGGAACATTACTATTTGACTTCGCCCATCCCTAATGTTGAGTTAAGGTCATGAGTCTCCCAGCCATTCCAGACATCGCAGTTCGTACTTGATTTATGACTGTCGGATATGTTAAACTGGCCTAATAGGGTAAATTCAAAGACAAGGCAAGAAGAAGCCACAGATGATACAAAATAATATATTACAAGATCTGATTTAGACAAAACTCTCAAATGACAGCCTATAAATATGGATACAGGAAAGATGTATATCTTTGTACCGTGTTAGCCAGTGGATAGAAAAATATTCAGGATTGAGAGTCCTCAGTAGTTGATACCTTTTAATGGCTAACTGAAAAGATGGTAATACATTGCAAGCTTTCGAGACTACTCAGGTCTCTTCATCAGGCTACACTAATACAAAATCTGAAGTCACATATTTATGCACAATACAGCCTAGAAAAAATGCAATAGATAAGACAAGTGACGTGAAGCAGAACTATCAATATGGGAGAGGGAGAAACATAAATATAAACATTGGACCAGTTCATAGATAAGGAGTCTGGATGTTTTATGGTCCTCTGATTGGGGTCTAGTTCTGTGTTGCCCCGCAAGGTTTTAAAAGGAAATTCCTTAATTGATGTAAAAAGACATAAATCCATGCGACACATTCATTCCAGCACTGAGAGTGTCAAAGTTCGTCATAAATTTGTACTCCCAAACTCGTCTCTCTCTCTGAGATGTGAAGTTACCTTTCAATACCAGTAATTTCATATCCATGCTGCTGTGATCAGGGATACAGAAATGTTTTGCCACAGGTAGATCCATTCTTTTTTCTCTTATTGTGTGACGATGAGCATTCATCCTTGTTCTAAGCTTTTGCCCTGTCTCCCCCACATACAGACCCCCAGTTGGACATTTAGTACAAATAATTAAGTACACCACATTAGATGTAATGCAGGTGAAAGTACCTGGGATCGTGTAGTCCTGATGTGAGTTGGGGATCTTTATCTTGTCCGTGGTCATTATAAATGGACAGGTTTTACATTTTTTCTGGTTGCAAGGAAAGGTTCCTGCAGCTGTTGGAGAGGACAGGGAGCTTCTGACAATGATGCTTCTTAAATTTGGGGGCTGCCTAAAACACAGCAGTGGGGGGTCTGGAAAAATGGATTTTAATCGGGCATCTTTTTGTAGTAAAGGTTGTAATTTCCGTGCAGCTCCCCTTAGCACCTCCAGATTTGGGTTGTAGGTGACGACTAGAGGCACTCGGTTATTTTCTTCTTTAGCTTTGTAATGTAGCAGGTGATTCCTTGACAATCTGGTGGCTCTTGTAATTTGGTTTTCAATTGTTCTTGGATGGTAACCCTGATTCAAAAAGGTCTTTTTGAGGCGACCAAGGTGTTTGTCTCTATCCATGCGGTTGGAACATATACGATTGTATCTGATGGCTTGGCTATAGATAATAGAGTTCTTTATGTGTTTTGGATGGAAACTGTCCCATTTAAGGTATGTTGGATGGTCAATTGGCTTCTGATACAGGGATGTCTCTATTTCATTGTTTTTTAGCTTAATGATGGTGTCCAAAAAATTAATCTCGGTACTGGAGTAGTTGAGTGTTAAATTGATGGTGGGATGAAATTGATTAAACTGTTCGTGGAACGTCTTTAGCTGTTGCTCAGACTCCGTCCAGATGATTAAAATATCATCAATGAAGCGGTAGTAGGCCAGGGGCCTGATGGGGCATGAGGACAAAAAATCGCTTTCAAGCTTGGCCATGAAAAGATTTGCATTTTTATAAATATGGAGTAACTTTTCCTTGGAGTACTGGATTGTGCTTTCTCTCTGTTCTCAATTTAGAAAATATCCTGTATACATTGATACAATTCTCTGTGTGAGTGAGACATGTCCCTATGCACCACAACTTTACCATCAGTGTTGAAAATGTCAAACTGTGTAGAGAAACATCTTATCAATAAAGGGAATGGTCACATCTAATTGGAAATTTATTAATACAGTATATTACCAAGAGTAATAACAGAGGAACAACACAGTCCAGGGTTCTAAGAAAATAAGTACTGTACCAATATTTGTTATTTCACGATGAATGCACGTATGCTCTTCAATCAGCAATCAAAGCTTAAAGTAAATATTATTTGAAAAGTCGATTGAAAATTCTGCATGGCTGTCATTACAAAGGTCTCATCAAGTATTTTTTGATCCTACCTGAGAAGTGGAGAACAAGTCAGCAGAACAGAAGCAATGACATTTATGTTCAGTTACATTAGTGAATATTTACTGTGGCAGCTTTCTTGAACACTTCAGTGATTCCACTTGAAAATACCATATACCTATTACGATAAAAACGTCTGTGAAATAATTGCTGCAATATAGAGACAAATTGGATCTTTGCTGTAACTACATTATCTGTCTCTAATTAAAGAAAACATTCAGTATAGAAAAATATTCAGGATTGAGAGTCCTCAGTGGTTGATACCTTTTAATGGCTAACTGAAATGATGGTAAGAAATTGCAAGCTTTCGAGACTACTCAGGTCTTTTCATCAGGCATGTCTATTCATCAGCATGTCTATTTATCTTGCGGAGACCGAGCTTCTCCACAAGATAAATAGACATGCTGCGGTCTGGAAAGACGCGCTGCATGTGCGTATACGCAGGGATGCCGGAGGCGTACCTGCACGCATAGTGGAGATGGGATTTCACAAAATCCCCTCCACTAGACTGTACATCTGGCCGCTGCAGATTGGATGCTGCAGCTGTATGCAGTGTCCAATCTGCAGCAAATCCTGACCATGGAAACATACCCTTATAATTTTTAATGATTACTAGGTTTAGTAAAATTATGAAAATGATCGGAGATATGGATATCCTTACAAAACAAGAAGTTCATAAAATCATATAAGTTGTGCACTTTTAACGCATATGATGGAAAACATACAGTACGTATAACTCTACTTAATGTATAAACAGCAGGTTTTCTGTGTCTATAGACTTCAAATAATGGGACAACCTCTGTATCACATCTCCTCCTGGACCCACTCTTGCAACATCAACTTCTGTCTCCAAGTCCCACTGTGTTTATTCTGTTGTCGGAGCTGGTGATTGAGGAAATGTCAGGACAAGAGGTTCTGGGCAGCGCATGTTTGGTCCTAAAGGGACTAATGTGGCTTGGACATGTTGTGCCACCCAGTCTGGCAGTATAGGTGTGCGTGCTGTCCGGTGGGGTAATTAGCTTTCTAAGATGACCAGTTATAATTTACACTAGCTTTGGTTCAGTTTTGTTGCTTAGCTTCTTTTTTCCTATTTTATACTCACTCTAACTTTGTCCCATTTACTGATGATTCTTCTGCCTTATGATTTTGCCACTTATCATCCTTCCAGGTTCTGATCCAGCAAACTGACCATTCCAGCCAGCTCACTCCACCAGCCAGCGCTACTCTGAGGACCCAACCCAGTCCCCCTTGTGTAAGACCACATCCCTATACATGAAGGCTTTGTCTTCACTATCTTCTTTTAACTCTATTCAAAACCTCAGTTGACCATTCTACCATGGGGCAGAGCATGCCAACTCCCTCTCTCTTCTCCCTCAGGTGTCATTCACAGAGCGAAATACACTTGACCTCAGAGCCTATAAACTGCTAAATTGCATGAAAGTACATTGCAGGGCCATAGTGAAGCTACAGTGCCTGTAGAAAATGTGAAATTAATAAAACAGGTTTGCATCTTCACCAAATACAGCTTTTATGAGACATACAGTATATATACTGTATGTCTAAACTTTGCATGGGTTGCAAATAATCACACATCATCTGTATGATGATATCTCACTCAGTCATATCTAAGCCATCAAATTTCAGGATGTAGCATTAGTTACAGCGGATTGTACATAAGATACTTAATTAAATACCGGTGCCCGTCTGCCACATTGTTTTTAAAAGCTTAGCTATCTCTGTCACTATAGGTAACAAACAAATATAATATAATCACTGCAGATGTGCCACATGTTTCCACCTATGAAAATCCCTTACCAATTATACTATGTACACTTGAAATAATGGGGTGCGGCTTGTGCAAGCAATTTGTGTAAAGCTTAGTATACAAGTTAAATTGGTAGTGTGAGCCTTTGATAGAAATATATTGTCTGCGGAGCTTGCACCTACCACCACATGATTACTACAATTGAAGTAACAGAATCCAGCTGTCGTTGCATTGGCCCGATTCTTGGTCAGGCTACATTTTGTCTTTTCACCACCAGTCTATGTTGTGTAGTCAGTGTAATACAGCAAGGCCTCTGGGAAACCGAGTTAAAAGAGAAAACATATTAAATATGTGTGACTCATGGTACATATTCTAAGATCAGGTATCTTGGCACACAATATAATAGCATTGTGACTGTGAAGTTTTAGGACTTTGAAAAGACCTATTTCAGTTCTTGTCACAATTTAATTTTCCAAGTTAATTACCATTGATACATTGTAATAACAGCCTGGGATTTTTGGACTAATAATGACTTGTTTCTTGCAATGCATTGTCAGACTGATCAAGAATTCAAGAAAGATTTAGTAATTACTGTAATAACCTATCATTAGCACAGTATATAGATGGTCGTCTCTACAATGCCAGTCAATGGTGTGAGCCACACAGTAGAACTGTACCCACTAAATGACCCCCAACTGCTAATCAGGAAAAAACAAGAAAATCACCTTAGGTTGTTGGCTTTGGCACACTAATTGAAAGTACTGTACGTTTTCCATGGGACTCCTCTTGACTGAATGGAGTTGGCCTGACCTCGGAGCAGCTGAAGATTAAAAAAAGTTGATTTTTTTAGCGTTCAAATATCCATATGCACACAGCGTGGTATATTTGAATTTTACTTTTACTCTGCTACCCATCAATTCAATTAGTATGGTAATACTGCAGTATCCCTCTAAGTGACAGAACCATAAAGACCAACCTGTCTCCTCAATCTCTTAGGCCTATCCATGGCCAATGCTACAGTTGGTATGGAAAGTATTCAGACCCCTTTACATTTTTCACTCTTTGTTTCATTGCAGCCATTTGGTAAATTCAAAAAAGTTCATTTTTTTATCATTAATGTACACTCTGCACCACATCTTGACTGAAAAAAACAGAAATGTAGACATTTTTGCAAATTTATTAAAAAAAGAAAAACCGAAATATCACAAGGTCATAAGTGTTCAGACACTTTGCTCAGACACTCATATTTAAGTCACATGCTGTTCATTTCCTTCTGATCCTCCTTCAGATGGTTCTACTCCTTCATTGGAGTCCAGCTGTGTTTAATTAAACTGTTAGGACTTGATTTGTAAAGGCATACACCTGTCTATGTAAGACCTCACAGATCACAGTGCATGTCAGACCAAATGAGAATCATGAGGTCAAAAGGAAATGGCCAAGGAGCTCAGAGACAGAATTGTGGCAAGGCGCAGATCTGGCCAAGGTTACAAAAGAATTTCTGCAGTACTCAAGGTTCCTAAGAGCACAGTGGCCTCCATAATCCTTAAATGAAAGAAGTTTGGGACCACCAGAAGTCTTCGTAGACCTGGCCGTCCAGCCAAACTGAGCAATCGTGGGAGAAGAGCCTCGGTGAGAGATGTAAAGAAGGACCCCAAGATCACTGTGGCTGAGCTCTACAGATGCAGTAGGGAGATGTGAGAAAGTTCCACAAAGTCAACTATCACTGCAGCCCTCCACCAGTCAGGCCTTTATGGCAGACTGGCCCGATGGAAGCCTCTCCTCAGTTCAAGACATATGAAAGCCCGCATATGTTTGCTAAAAAACACACAAAGGACTCCCAGACTATGAGAAATAAGATTCTCTGGTCTGATGAGACAAAGATAGAACTTTTTGGTGATAATTCTAAGCAGTATGTGTGGAGAAAACCAGACACTGCTCATCAACTACCCAATATAATTCCAACAGTAAAACGTGGTGGCAGCATCATATTATGGGGGGTGTTTTTCAGCTGCAGTGACAAGACGACTGGTTGCAATTGAAGGAAACATGAATGCAACCAAGTACAGAGATACCCTGGATGAAAACCTCTTCCAGAGTGCTATGGACCTCAGACTTGGCCGAAGGTTCACCTTCCAACAAGACAATGACCCTAAGAGCACAGCTAAAATAACAAAGTAGTGGCTTCAGAATAACTCTGTTACTATTTTTCGACTGGCCCAGCCAGAGCCCTGTCCTAAAGGCAATTGAGCATCCCTGGAGAGACCTGAAAATGGCTGTCCACCAACATTCACCATCCAACCTGACGGCACTGAAGAGGATCTGCAAGGAATGATGGCAGAGGATCCCCAAATCAGGTGTGAAAAACTTGTTGCATCATTCCCAAGACGATTCATGGCTGTACTAGCTCAAAAGTGTGCTTCTACTCAATACTGAGCAAAGGGTCTGAATACTTATGACCATGGGATATTTAATTTTTTTAATAAATTTCTACATTTCTGTTTTTCCAGTCAAGATGGGGTGCAGAGTGTACATTTAATGAAAAAAATGAACTTTTTTGAATTTACCAAATGGCTGCAATGAAACAAAGCGTGAGAAATTTAAAGGGGTCTGAATACTTTCCATACCCACTGTATACTATCACTTGCCTTTCTGAAACTAGAAGATCAATGGCGTATAAACAGTCACCATTTGATCTATAAAAGGTCCAAACTTTGGGATGCCCAGCAGTCAGCAGAATGAAGAGGCTGCACATCTTTTGTTTATTAGTTACACAATCATACCACAATTGTGTCTGGTACTGCAGTTCATTAACATTCCCAAAATTCTGCTGATCTGTGGCTAAATATTGATGGCATATCCTTAGGATAAGCTATAAATATTTAATTCCTCACCAAAAAACTTTAAAGTGAACTTTTCACCATTTTTTTCATGTTGAACTGGATACACTACATAGTAGTGCCTGCAAACTGTAATAAACCATGTTTTTTTCTATTTCACCTATGTGACCAAGATTGAATCAAAGTATTTGGCACCTAATGAGTTAACTTTTGCTAAGTTCAAGGGGTTATCAGAGAGTTTTCACTGGAGGTGAGTACTTCTCCTTGTCTAATGTTTCTCAACTATAAGCAGCCAGCTACACTTATAGCAGCAAGTAAGAACACTCCTTCACCATACCTAAGATCAGGCCTCTCATTGTGAGATGTAATCACACTTATGTCTACTGTGCTCAGGAAACTTGTACTCTCTCTGTATTGAGATCAGGGCTGTCATGTCTCATACGGGAGTAATCTGCCTGTTTTTGACTACTCCTGTGTGAGATGTAATGACACTGACACCCTGCTTTGATCTCACTGCAAAGTGATTATAAGTTGCCCAGCATACATTTGTGTATTTGCAGTACAGCAGAAGTGACAGTGCAATGAAAAGTGAGCTGATAATAGAAAGCTTTTTTAATGTGACACAGCTAAACTCAGCTGTGCTGCCTCTAAAATCATAGAGACCTCATTTGAAGGGTGGTAGTCACCTGTGCTCTTCATACAGAACTTTCTAATCATGCAGGAGCTTAGGCTAGGAGATTAGGGTTGTCTGCCATACTTCTAACATGATGGGAAAATCGCACTAAGCTATTCTGGTGGCGGCCTGTTCTTTCCTGTGATTGTTGCTGCTTGTTTATGATTGGTGCACATCATATAGGGGGAAGATATTCACAGCCCCAAAGAAAACTATCTGATAACAGCCAAATACTTTGATTGCTAATATCTCTTACCAACTACTTTTACCACCTTCTCCAAACATTAGCTCTCATTTTTTCCACTGCATAAATATCATTTTGTTCACATAAGAGGTACTAATGTGTTAACTTCTCAGTTACATTTAAAATTACCTAGATGCAATACTATCCCTAAACTGTTCCCTTACCATTAAACCAATGATTTACTTCTTAAATTTTATCAAGTTTTGGGGTCACCTTGCCTCACTCATGGCTCTTTACTTCTAAGTTCTTGCTCATTCACCGCTTTGTATTATTCAAAGTGTATTCCAATGGAATGCCACTATCACGTGATTTCACTTGTTGAGAACCAACACACAGCAGAACTGGCAAATCTCCAACCTTAGACAGAAATGTGTGCCGATGTATGCAAAGCAAATCCACAACACAGTAATGTGACAATCTCACTGTAGGAACAATGTATTCACAGTGACACTTCTCATGCAGGCAATAAATCACAAGTACTGGATGTTCAGAGTTTGGCAAATGAACCCCTGAAGTTTCCCACTTCTTTCATGCTACAGTTTAGAAATCCCTTCTGATACCTCCTCTGCATCATAACAATATTTCATGTCTGTTTCTGGAAGGCTGACAGAATTTGGCAGCTGGGATAAACTGGCAGCTAGGCTGTGCCGAGGAAGATGTCATAGGCCCGTTAACCTGATCAGGAAGTGATTAGAAAGACGGAGATACTGTGCATTCTGAAAATCTTCACAATAAAAAGCAATCGCGAAACAAAACACAACAGGGGAAAATTGATTTGAACTAAGACAGCTGCAATTACTGAATAGACTCTTCGTTTTACAGAATATTTTCTCCTGATGACCTTTACATTTTGAATTTATTTTTCAATCAAACCTCCTGCCTTGCCGTGAATGCTTTTGTTCTTTACTCTGAATGATCATCTCACCCCCGCTGACTGTATCTTCACATTTTGGATATTTTTTTTATTGAGTCTTGCATACTTTGTGAGTTTGGTTATCATCGACTAATTAAGCCATCACAAATTCACAACCGACCTGGGCTTGTATGTTTCCTAATGCGGAGAATATGTGATAAATTGTCTGCGAGCGACTTATGTTGTTTAATGTCAGGCAATTAGTTCTGGGGCAGGAAAAATTTATGCCTCCTACTTACAGGTGTAAAGTTTTCAAAAGAGAGCCGAATTGCACTCGGCTGGAAAGAAGCCATAAATATCACTGAAATACTTGCCTTTGGGAGAATTCTTTGAGACAAGGGAGGAAAATGAAATGATAACATATATTATCCATCATAAATATACACACCTCATCGTAAAGCATATATACAGTGTAAATTCTAAACCTCAGGATGTCATGGGTGATACTTTATATGCAAAGTCTTTTTGTAACACAATGACAGGTCATAGACAATAGAAATACTGTATTTGTTAAGTAAAGCGGATTTTAATCGAGAGAATGTATAAAAGGCAATATAAAATGGTCCCAATTAGGTTAGGTTCACAATTATACATTTTTCTACATCGAGCTCCACTTTGGAAACCCCAACACAGCCATTCACTTGAATTAAGTCAATGGAGTCATTGCCTCTGTCTTGGCAGTATTTGTTTTCTTCAGACATGCACAAAAATGTGGATAACCATGAATAAAACTGTGAATGAAGCCAGACAATGCCCATAGTGACTCTATTGACTTTGTTCAAGTGAATGCCTTCTTTGGGGCTCTAGTCAGAAGACAGTTTTGTAGGAATTCAGGATGGAAAATCCAAGGTTGTGCTCAACGGAGAGCAATGTATAAGTAGGAGTACCCTTTTTGGTGTTTTACGGCAATAATATAACCCACCTTTAGAATTGGTGGGGAGAGGTCTAATTACTGAGAACATTGTTGATCACCAGAATGGGAAATTTAGTAAGGACTGCCAGAGACAGCAGAGTGCTGTACTTGTCAATTTCTGTCGGTCCCATAGAAAATGAGTGGAGCAGATGTACTTGTGCTTGACCACAGCGCCATTCAAATAGGAGACAGACGTCCACCATTTTAATGATCAATGGCACTCTAAGGCTATGTGCACACGCTGCGGATTAACCCGCGGATTTGTATCTGCAGATCCGCAGGTACAACCGCAGCTAAAATGACCTGCGGTTTTACCTGCGGATTGGCCAGCGGTTTTCCCCTACGGTTTGACACCTGGACAATGGAATAGGTGGCAAACCGCAGCGGAATCCGCAGAAAGAATTGATATGTCAATTCTTTCTGCGGATTCAAAACCGCAGCTTTTCCGCAGTTGAAAAACCGCAGCATGTGCACAGTGGACTGTAAATCCCATAGACTTACATTGTACTGTACATTGTCTGCAGAACTGCTGCGGATCCGCAGAGGCCAAACCCGCAGCGGATCCGCAGCAGAATCCGCAGCGTGTGCACATACCCTTAGAGGTCAGTCACCAAATGATCTACCACTTAGAATCTATTTTAAGGATAGCTTCTAACTTCTTAACAAGCAAACTCCTCTTAGCTAAGCTAAAGTAGTGCTGATTAAGTGCTACAGAAAAATTTACAAGAAGCCCTAAAAATGCATTAAAACAATACTGCCATTATAATAAACTTGCTCATTGATAGTGTATTTAATATGGTCTAGCTAGTGATGAGAATTATTTTTATTGAGCAAGGATCTCAAGATTTATGCACCAATAAGTTAGCCAGAGTGCATTGTACATTTATTTTAGCTCCTCCACTACTAACTTCAGCCTAATAATAAACTGTTGTAAAGAAAAAAAATTTGGACCACTAAAATCCATCTGAAGTTAAATTTCTCAATTCCACTTCCAGAATGATAGCTGAAAACTGTCAGGATGCTATGGTTCCTACTAATGTAATGGTTTGTCACCCTATAGAGAAAAGCCCTGACTGCATGTTTATCATTGTTGATGATTGTGTAATGCATGTCTCGTCAGTGCGAAGCGCGGCTTCCTTTCCCACTGTTTTTTGCATTCCACATTGGGCCGCTCGTACGACCTGAAACTCCTCAGTGACATCATTTTCCAAGGCCCATTTGGACACATTTCTGAAAACTAAGAATAATGTATTCAGTTGCTGTTTGCTACCATCCAGTGTCTTCTGTTATATTGATTTTTGCAAAATGCTGTCATTTCTGCAAACCATCTGACCTGCTGGTTAACTTTCCTCTTGTTAGTTGCTTGTTAACCTATCATTTGCTGTAGCATCACAAACTGTTATTATAAACTGTTCACATTGCCTCCCTCCACCAACATGATTGCTGCTTCAGACTTGCCCTTTTCTCTGCATTTGCCTTTCTTGTACTGTGACCACCAATGAATCCTACCTCTATTGCTTGTCTATCATCTAGCTTGTTGTCCAAGTTCTCGCTGTTCCATGTGCCTCCCAGCCTGCTATACCAGTGTCAAGAACCGTGAGTCCACTTGGTCCTGCTTCTTTGTGAATCAACCTCACCACGTGACCCTAACAGGTTGAAGCAGTCACTATGGCCATTTACATGGAGTCATTTTCCAATGATCCAATATGCTGGCCTGTCGTAATAACTTCTATATGTAATGCCATCAAACAGGGAACTGCAACTGAACCTTAGGTAAATAAATCTACAGAGAAGTGAACAATGACTTGTAATACCCAATTCTTCATAGTATTATAGCAGGGAATGTAATCCATTATAATGTAGTTGGATCTCCAGTACAGCATCCAGTTTTAGACTTATTTGCACTATTACATTTGCACTATTACTTATCTATTAAGGCCCCTTTACATTTAGCGATGCACCAGCGATCCCGACCACGATACAACCTGGTCAGGATCGCTGGTGCATCGCTAAATGGTCGCTAGTGAGCTGCCACACAGGAAGATCTCACTAGCGATGCAGCGATGCTCGGCGGCCATACTTACCTTTCAGACGAAGCGATGACCGCCGTCTTCCGCCAGCGTCCATAGCTCGCTCGTCGGCGCCAGCAGAAAGCCGGCGACGAGAAATGGACCAGGCTGATCTCGCGCGATCAGCGATAGCCAGCGGGGGAGCCGGTCGGAGGTAAGTATCACATGTAGCAATATCGCTATGTGTAAAGCCCCCTTTAGACTCTGTTCATACACTCAAAGTCCTTTTACTATTTTGTTTAAGGTTGTCTTGCCAAAAGGTCCATGGAAAGCCTGCCATTGGGCAGATTTTCAACATTTTTCTATGTATCTGCTGATAATGAAAGGTTTCACTATGTATATTATGAAAAATATATGTATATTTAGCAAGTCTTCTTCTTACATCCTTACAAAGCTCCTATAATCATCGCTTGGACTGGAGTAAAATTGAGAGATTCTATGAAATAAAAGGAGGAGAGGTCACAGACGACACATTGATGAGCCTTGGCAGAAACTGTGCCATCATATACAGGCGATTGTACAAATTTTCCCACGGGATTATCATATTTATGTCAGGAACAACACTGCACATTATACTCTGGAATGATATAATGTTTAATGAGACATACATAGCATAATAAGTTGCCTTCATAGCCATAAGGCCCGCACACTGTGGAGATGTCAACAAACTAATGATGCATGGTGTACATACCTTATGATGAAAGAAGAATCTCCATGTGATGATACATACAAACCTTTAATACAGCTAACCTCAAGATTCACGCAAAAGTTGCGGCCAAACCCATTAGTATAAACATAACGAAGGTCCCAGTGTCCTGTTGCACATTAGGATCAGCAGGACAACTTAATATGGTACTCTACATGTGAGGTAGTAAAGGAATCCAGTGTTCGAGCTACAAGCTACTAAATCTGTCCTGTATTTATGCACTGAGTTTCCACTGCATTTGAATGGCACAGTCTCCGGCACTATTTTTAATGTCAAAATACTTAAAACCTGGCATACCCAAATTAAAGTTAAAGGGAATCTGCCAACTCCCCAACACTTCTTGTACCACCATAACTTTATATAAGCCTATTCCTGAGTAATAAGAAGGTCCTTTATGTGCCATACACTTATTTCTAAGTCTGAAAAGCCATGTTCTAAATCTGATCAGGAACAGCTGAAATGTTCCCGAAATAGCCACGTGTGGAATCACCATCCACCAGTGGTTATTAACCAGTGAAATGCCGCTGTCAAATGCTGACAATGGCATATAACTGGCGCCTCGGCAATTGCGCCAGAAATACGGACACCTGCGTCACGTGATCGTGGGTCATCGGTGGGTCGGTATGACAAACTGAGGTCTCCTAGAGACCTCTATGGTTGTCAATGCTGGGTTGCTGTGAGCACCACCCCGTGGCCGGCACTCATAGCAAGTCTGTAATTCTACTACATAGAGGCAATCTGACCATCCCCTCTATGTAGCAGAGCCGATCGAGTTGTGGCAGCTTCTAGTCTCCCATGGAGTTTGGCAGTGGGTCAGTAATGGTGTGGGAGGCATTTCTTTGGAGGGCCTCACAGCCCTCCATGTGCTAGCCTGACTGCCATTAGGTATCGGGATGAGATCCTCAGACCCATTGTGAGACAATATGCAGGTGCTCTGGACCCTGGGTTCCTTCTGATGCATGGCAAGGCTAGGTCTCATGTGGCTGAAGTGTGTTAGCAGTTACTGCATAATGAAGCTGTGGGGAGGGTGACTTGATGGACAGACTTGACTGGAAGTAGGAGGGGATGATTTGTGCACTACAGACAGAGATTGGCAATGACAGAAAGGTAACAGCAGGGAAAGACAGAAAAGGGAGTGCAGTACCGAGATTTGACCACAAGATGGCAGGGAGGAGTGTAGTTCAGGACTTAACATCAGCTTACAGCTATAGAAACTGCTTAGTCATGGGGGGCGGGGAGATAGGAAACCAGGAGGGAAATTCCCAGTGAGAGAGGGGATAAATAGGACAGGTTGGGGTTCCAGAGGCTAGGCTTGTCCCGGGATGAGCACAAAAGAGGACTCAGGACAGAAGACGGAGAACGGTGAAGAGCTCGACCAGGGGACTGACAAGAGAAGACAGTCAGGGGGTGGCCCTGACAAAGTGGACCGCAGGACAGACGAGGCCCTGGGGGTACCGATTGGACGACGACCTCGGGCAGGTGAAGCGCTGGCGGTAGATTGGTCTAGGACAGCCCCAGCGAAAGATCAGCGAGGGACGTCATCATGACTGAAGGAAAGGTGAAGGTACCCGGGCCTGGAAACGGAGAGCTGTAAACGTGCTGCGGTGTATGGCTAAGGTCGTCATGAGGACGGCCAATAAACTCGGACCTGTTACAATTGGAATCTGCCTCTGTCTTGTCTTTGCATCGTCTGGTCCTGGTAAGCAGTGGACCACCCCCCAATCCGGGCCCCCACCACATTGGCATTGATGCTATGGACTGGCCTGCTGGTTTCTCAGACCAGAATCCAATCGAGCACATCTGGGACATTATGTCTCGTTCCATCCACCAACGTCACGTTGTACCAGACTGTCCAGTGTTATGAATGGGACACCAAGGAGGAGAGCACAATACGCTATGCCACCAGAACACCAAAGAGATTGGTCGCTCAGCGGATTGCTGAGGGGCAATACCCCGAAACAGCTGTCTGTGGATGGATACCATGTTTTGGCATAGGTGGTTTCCTTCATTGGAGACTGCCCTTCCCGTGGTTGTTCTTTCCCGGTGAAAGACCTGGCTAGTCATTGCTTGCGTTGAGAAACATGTGATGGTGTCTCCGCGGCTGTTGATTTACAAGTTCGTTCTGTAGAGCAGAAAGCTCAATTTTCCGGCATGTATTTCTGGAGCTGGGCCTCAGCCTCCTGCTCAATCTAGAGCTCTCGGAGAACTTTTTCCCACTCTCCTGCCAGGCAGTGTCACTTGTCCTCTCTCTGGAGAAGCTCCCGCTGATGCTTCTCATGGGCCTCTCTGATGCATGTGTTCTTCTCCTCCAAGTCGGCGGACAGTTCCCAGAGGACTTGTTCACTTTGTGTCTTCACTTTTCTTATTGAACTTAATTTTGAGTCCAAAGCTGCGATTTCCTCAGATTTCTGTTCTTTCAGACGCTTTAATTCGGCCTGTAAATCTGCCACTTTTTGCTTCTCACGAGAAAACTCTTTTGCGAGGTCCTGGAACTCCTGTGCTTTGTTGCAGCAGGTCAATTCCAGCTGAGACACATGTTCTGCATCCTCCTATCAAGCAGAGCGCAGCTTCTCCTCAGTGGTGCGGATAGTATAAAACAGCTTCAGCTTCTGCACTTCCTTCTCTCCGAGCTGAGCCCTGGCTGTTGAGAGATCGGACTCCAGGTGACGCATCTGATCCAGCTGCGCGGAGATGGCATCTTCCATACTCGACAACTTCAACCTTTCATTCACCAGCTGTTGATAGACCTCATCGGGCTCTTTCCACGGGCATATTTCCTTTGTCAGTTTGTCGATTTGATCCTCTCGCTGTCGGGTGGCAGTGGTCGACTCGGACAGCTTTTCCTACAGGCTCTGCTTTTTCTCGGAGTTCTTCTCCACCTGCGATTTTATCTGTTGGATCCCTACCACCACCCTGGGTCCCTTTTATGTTCCCCACTTCATCGACTACCTCAGTGCTGGGGTTTGTCAGTGGTAAAGTAACCTCCTTCTCAAGGACATTAACCTCATTTGCCCCTGTCTCTCCTTCACCCCTCTTATCAGAGGGTGTAGTCTGTCCTGCCTTTTTATGACCGCTGTGTCCCCGGCGACGAGGGGAAGACTTGCCATCTGTACCAGAGTCCACCTTACCACACTCTTTTCCCCTTGCGTCACAGTCTGCATGGGAGTCACCACTACTCACCCTGTCACCCTAGAACAACAAGTTCCCACTTAAACAGGTATCGACCCCATTTCCTGGAGCTACTCTGTTTTTAACAGTCACACTGTTGATCACCTCTGCTAAATCCCAGATTTGGTCAGACCAAAACTTTTCCCCAGTCACCCCTAACTCTGAGAAATCGACCTTAGGGGGTGCGACCTCCTCCTTTTTATGCAACACACCATCAAGAACCCCTACCGTCCACTGCGGTGTGGCTCCCATAGGGTCATTCCGGCTCCCCTCTGAGCAATCAGACATTCCCCTTTCCTCCCACAAGTCCCAAAACCAGGACAACAGGGACATCATGGCTGAAAATAATAGTGGGCATCTCAATTATTACCCTTGACACCGGATAGTCCCTAGCGACCCCATGGATGCAGTGGTCTTCCATCTTCCTTCCGTGAATCAGACAGGGAGTGTGGAACTCACCAGGGTCACCGGGCTCCCTGAGTCCAGAAGTTCAGCCATGCCCTCCCCATTGACCTCCACAGAACACCTCTGTGACGTCTTCAGATGGATAACTGAAACAGGATGTCAGATATGCACTGAAAAAACACTGTTCCCTGCAACAGTTCTCTGGCGCATTCCCTGCCTCCCCTTTTTGGGCTACCACCCTATTTGGGTCACCATCCCCTTTTGCGACTCCCCCCTCTTTCTTGGCAACCATCCATGTATGGTTTACCGCCCCCTTTTGGGACTCCACCCCCTTTCGGTCAACCATCCCTCCTTGGTGTGCATGCCGTGGACTCTCCATGCCCTCTCAGGCCCCTCACCTCCTGTGTATGGCAGTCTATCCACCCCAGCAGTTCCTTCACAGTGAGGCTCCGCACTGCTCTGCAAGGCTCTGTCTGGCTCTGTAAGGCTCTGCACAACGAGGCTCCGCACGGCTCTGCCAGACTCTGTGCGGCTCTGCACCTCTCTGCACGGCTCTCATCTCTCCGCACGGCCCTGCACAGCTCCACACCTCAATCCACGACTCTGCACAGCTCCACTCTGCAGACTTCGTGGACCTGCCTGCTATGATTGGGTCACCGAGGAGGAAAGCAAGACCAAGCTAAGCCACAGAAAACCAGAGAGGTTGGTAACTAAGTGGATTGCAGACCCCTGATCCTATCCACACAACTAGCAGTAGCCGTGGAGCGTACCTACGATGATTCTAGATGCCTCAATACAGCCAGAGAACTAAATAAGCCTAAAGCAAGAAAGGGGAAATCTAAACTGCCCCAGAGCAGACCCCAAAGGAATAGATAGCCCCCAACATATATTGTCGGTTAGACAAGATGAAAACACAAACGCAGGTAGGAAAATAGGCTGAGCAAGCGATGGGGCCCAAACTAACTAGACAGGACAGGAAGAGAAAGACGCTGTCTGCAATCATGCAAAAAACCCTGCAAAAAATGCCCAACACGTCTGATAGAAAAAACACTGAAGTCACTAGACTTTGCCCACTATATCAGCACTCTGGTATATTCTGAAAACAGAGCAAAGAGAGGCCAATCTAATAAGGGACAAAAACAAACTGGCACAAACAGTAACATAAGGATGGAAATTCAGCACAGCCCCAGCAGGGGCTGGCTGACCACACAAAACTGAAATAAACAAAACCAAATCAAATGTGAACAATAGCAAAAGAACACTTAACTTGAGCATGCAGGGACTGAGCTGGAAACTAAGACCTCAGGAGGCAGGAAAAATCACCATCAGGGATTGAGGGAGTCGGCTGTCTTAAATCCAATCAGAAACTCCAGATGTCCAATCGTCCTCCTCATTATCAGGTGGCAGACCTCTGTTAATTAGATCAGCTCCATTACCTCCTGTAACCACCAGAGGGAGTCCGGAACGAGAACTCGCGACCCCTCTGTCAATATAACCAGCTCCACTACCTTCACTAATAACGAGAGGTAGGCCAGAAAGTGAATTCACAACACCCGCCGATCCACAGCAGACCGCCTGGAGTTCGTGGACCCACCGATCCACAACAAGCCGCCCGGAGTTGTGGACCTGCCGATCCACAGCAAGCCGTCTGCTGCAATCCTCCCAGGCACCTCCTGGACCAATGCCCGCATTCTCCACCAAATGTAGGGTTTTACTCACTTGGCCGCTGGTTGAGGTAAGCAAAGGAAGCGCTTTTTATAAAAGTGTCCATCAGGTTTATTGGCTTCATAAACCTGCTTAAGTTCAGTAAACAAAGATGACCTTCTGTAGCATAAAAATGGAAACAAACAGTTCAAATAGCACAGCGGCTCCGTCCGCTGAGGTCAGTATCGCAGGAGAGCACACACTGGAAGCCTTCATGCCTCCAGTCACAGACTTTAGAGCAAGCACAAACAATGCTTAAATGTCCCTAGCAGGGCTCTGCACCACCAGGCCTGTGAGCGCACAGGCTGGGGGTAATGTCCAGTACGCAGGCTGTCTGGATCCACGCACTCAGGAGGCATTCTCCCTCTCAACACACAGACCATGTGCCAAATAACAGTCTCCATTATGTGGGCTGTACCCACACCCACAGGTAAGGTATATGGGTAGCCCATCTCCAATAGCTACCTGCAACCCGGACCCAGGTGCACTAAACAACATCCTAATGCTTTGCGTGCACTAAAGAAAAATACTTCAGGTTACATCACAGGGAGCAGCCATCCCTGTGACACATACCTTCCATTGATTATGTGGCCATTAGCCTCCTTACAATGTATCAACACATTGTGACTGTAATGAAGACGATCAGTCATATTAAGTAGAGAAAATTCAACCATACATGATATCACAGCCTGTGGTTCATTAATAAAGCTGCTGATTGCTATGAAAGAGGCTGGGTGTTGAAATTGTGGGGGAAGACCAGACTTTAGGAAAAGTGAAGAATTAGTTAATTAAATAAATACAAGCATACACAGAGCACGAATATACTGTATGCCAGGTTCTCTCCCAGAGTCAGAAGAGAGGAACTAACTACTGAGAAATGAGTTCCCCGGCACTGACTGACACTGGGTCTGCATTAGGGCTGGCTGTCAGTCAGGTCCGGGGGAGCGGTTACAGCCGTCACTCTTTATACACAGAGCAGTGATTGAACCCACGGTAGCACTGCCCCTGTTACTAAAATCAGAATGTTGATGGGGGAATAAAGTTATTTTATTCCCGCAGCATTCGGTTAAGTGCAGGCGCTGGTCAGGTTAATAATGCTATTAATCTGCAGATTAATCCCGTATATGCAGGATAATAGCACTTTTTCTTGTGACAGATTCCCTTTAAAAGGGTATTTCCAAAACAACAAATTATCCCTAATTCATATGATAGGTAATGATATGCTGATCTCTGGGGCTCCGACTGCTGCGATCCACAGCGGTTCCAAGAACATGGGCTCTATAGTGCCCCACCTTGAAATTCTATGAATTTGGGGTATTTTGCTTTGTGGTAATAACCCTTGTCATAGGTTCCTTCTCCGATATCGCACAATCTACAGAGCGAGGGAAGTGTAAACAATCCAAAGACCTTTATTTTAGGAAAACTAAAAGGTCCATAAATAATCCACCACACTGAGGATACAATAGTCCAGAACACGGATGCAGTTAAGCAACAGGATGAATGTCCAAGAAGATGAGAGTCCAAAAATCCAGCAGACAGAGGATAAAATGGGTCCATATGCTTTCCTGTTATGAATGGGTCACCGAGGAGAAAAAAACAAAACAAGCTAAGTCACAGAAAAGCAGAGAGGTTGGTAACTATGCAGATTGCAGATCCCTGATCCTAACCACACAACTAGCAGCAGCCGTGGAGCGTACCTACAATGATCCTAGACGCTTCGTCACAGCAGGAGAACTACATAAGCCTGAAGCAAGAAAAGGGGAAAACTAACTGCCCCAGAGGAGACCCCAAAGGAAAAACAGCCCCCACACATGTATTGACGGTGAAACAAGATGAAAGCACAAACACAGGCAGGAAAATAGGCAGAGCAAACGATGGGGCCCAAACTAACTAGAAAGGATAGGAAAGGAAAGACACTGTCTGCAATCTGCAAAAAACCCTAAAAAATAATGTCCAACACTTCTGATAGCAAAATTAACCCTGAAGTCACTAGACTTCTCCCACTATATCAGCACTCTGAACTATTCTGAGACAGAGCAAAAAGAGGCCAATCTAATAAGGGACAAAAAGTAAATTGGCAAATACAGGTAAATAAGAGTGGAAATTCAGCACAGCCCCAGCTGGGGCTGGCTGACCACACAAAAAACTGAATAGACCAACAAAATCACGTGTGAACATTAGCAGAAAAACTTAGCTTTAGATGACTGGAACAGAGCTGAAAACCAAGACCTGACAAGCCAGAAGGAATCACCAGCACCAGAATAGGGAGTCGGCTGTCTTAAATCCAGTCTGAGATTCCTGAGGTCCAATCGTCATCCTCATTATCAGGTGGCAGATCTCTACTGATTAAATCAGCCTCACTACCTCCTGTTACCACCAGAGGGAGCCTGACAGGAGAACTCACAACTGGTGGACCAGAAAATGAATTCACAACAGTACCCCCCTTGAGGAGGGGTCACCGAACCCTCATCTACGCCACCAGGCCGATCAGGATGGGCCTGGTGAAAAGCACAAACCAATCTATTGGCATGAATATCAGAGGCAGAGACCCAAGAATTATCCTCCTGGCCATAGCCCTTCCATTTGACCAAATACTGGAGTCTCCGTCAAACCAAACGAGAATCCAATATTTTCCCTACCTCATATTCCGCATTGCCTTCAACCAACACAGGGTCAGGAGGTGCTGCCATAGGCACCACTGGCTCAACAAACCTCATCAACAGAGATTTGTGAAATACGTTATGGATCTTGAACGTAACTGGAAGAGCCAATCGAAAAGAAACAGGATTAAGAATCTCCAAAATCTTATAAGGTCCAATAAATCTTGGCTTAAATTTTGGAGATGCAACCTTCATAGGAATATTCTTAGACTACAACCAAACCATATCACCCACTTTAAACCGGGGACCAATGGTCCTATGCCGGTTGTAAAATCGCTGGGCCTTTTCCTGAGAGAGTGACAACTTATCCACCACTTGGTCCCATATCTGCTGCATTCTCTCAAACACAGTGTCAACACCTGGGCAGGACGAAGATTCCACTTGCCCTGAAGAGAATCGAGGATGAAATCCAAAATGACAGAAAAAGGGTGACATCAAAGTGGCAGAACTAGCTCTATTGTTCAGTGCGAATTCGGCCAAGGGCAAAAATGAGACCCAATCATCCTGATCAGCAGATATAAAACACTCAAATAAGACTCCAAGGTCTGGTTTGTTCGCTCAGTCTGTCCATTGGTCTGGGGATGAAACGCGGAGGAGAAGGATAACTGAATTCCCAGATTGGAACAAAAGGCTTTCCAGAATCTGGAAACAAACTGGACTCCTCTGTTGGACAGAATGTTCTCAGGAATCCCATGTAACCGAACCATCTGTTGTAAAAACAAGGGCACCAACTCAGCGGAAGATGGCAACTTTGGGAGTGGTAGAAGATGGACCATCTTCAAAAATCTATCACAAATCACCCAGATAACAGTCATCATCTGAGAGACAGGAAGATCAGAAATAAAATCCATTGAGATATGGGTCCATGGCCTCTTGGGCACCGGCAGGGTCATCAGCAACCCACTAGAACGAGAACAGGGTTTAGACTGAGAACAAGTCCCACAGGACTGTACAAAATTCCTGACGTCACAAGATAAGGCAGGCCACCAAAAAGACCAACTCACCAAATCTCTGGTACCAAAAATACCTGGATGACCAGCCAATGCGGAGCAATGAATTTCAAACATCACTCTCTTTCTCCACTGGTCAGGAACATACAATTTTCCCAAAGGGCAGCGTTCAGGTTTATCCTCCTGAAATTCCTCCAGGGCGCGTCTCAAATCGGGCGAAGTGGCAGAAAGAATTACCCCCTCACCTAGGATGGTAGTAGGCTCGTTCACACTAAGGGAATCGGCAAAGAAACTCCTAGAAAGGGCATCTGCCTTAACATTCTTAGTGCCCGGAAGAAAAGAGACCACAAAATTAAAACGCGTGAAAAACAAGGCCCATCTAGCCTGTCAAGGATTCAAGCGTTTGGCCGACTCCAGATAAATCAAATTTTTGTGATCGTGAGGACCACAACTTGATGTCTAGCTCCCTCCAACCAATGTCTCCACTCCTCAAATGCCCATTTCATGGCCAACAATTCCCGATTCCCCACGTCATAGTTGCGTTCAGATGGGGAGAACTTTCGAGAAAAGAAGGCACAGGGATTCATCTTAGAAGTCACAGGGTCTTTTTGGGACAAAACAGCTCCTGCACCAATCTCAGAAGCATCTACCTCCACCTGAAATGGAAGTGAGACATCAGGTTGCCGTAAAACTGCAGCTGAAGTAAATCTCTGCTTAAGCTCCTGAAATGCTGAGACAGCCTCAGGAGACCAATTCAGCACATTAGCGCCCTTCTTGGTCAGATCAGTCAGTGGTTTGACAATATCAGAAAAATAACCTATAAATTTACTTTAGAAATTAGCAAAACCCAAAAACTTCTGGAGGGCCTTCAAAGAAGTAGGCTGAACCCAATCATAAATGGCCTGTACCCTGGCCGGGTCCATTTCAATAGTCGATGGAGACAAGATAAATCCCAAAAGTGAAATCCTCTGTACACCAAAGAAGCATTTTGATGCCTTAACAAACAGGGAATTCTCCTTCAAAATCCGGAACACAGTCTGGACGTGTTCCACATGAGAATCCCAATCACTAGAAAAGATCAAAATATCATCCAGATAGATGATCAAAAACTTATCCACAAAGTCACGGAAAATATCATTCATAAAGGACTGGAAGACAGAAGGGGGCATTAGTGAGCCCAAAAGGCATCACCAGGTACTCAAAATGTCCCTCCGGAGTATTAAACGCCGTCTTCCATTCATCCCTGTTATGATTGAGTCACTGAGGAGGAAAAAACAAAACACAAGCTCAGCCCAGAAAATCAGGGAGGTTGGAAACTAGCGGATTGCAGACCCCTAATCCTATCACACAACTAGCAGTAGCCGTGGAGTGTTCCTACGGTGATCCTAGACACCTCGTCACAGCCGGAGATCTACATAAGCCTAAAGAGAAAAAAGGGAAAAACTGACTGCCCCAGAGCAGACCCCAAAGCAATAGGCAGCCCCCAACATATAATGACGGTGAAGCAAGATGAAAACACTAACACAGATAGAAAGATAGGTTGCGCAAACGATGGGGCCCAAGCTAACTAAAAAGGACAGGACAGAAAAGCTGCTGTCTGCAATCCGAGAAAACCCTGCTAAAAGTATTACCAACACAACTGATAAGCAAAAAGGACCCTGAAGTCACTAGACTTCAAACCCTCTATCAGCACTCAGAATATTCTGAAAGCAGAGCAAAAGAGAACACTGATCAAGGAAAAAGAATCCAGCACACCCCCAGCCGGGGATGGCTGAACTCAGGAAACAAGAAAAACAAAACCAAAACTAATAAGTTCAATAGCAGAGCAAAAACATATCTTTGGGAAGCAGGAATCAGACTGGTCTCCAAGAATCCAGCAGAGAAATCACCAGCCACTCAGAAGGGCGTCGGCTGCCTTATATCCAGTCTGAAGTTCCCATTACCCAGTCACAATCCACCTGATCAGGTGTTTGGTTTCTTTCATACAAATCAGCCTCACTACCTTCCTTCATCAGAAGAGGGAGATCCTCGGACACAAAAGGTGAATGAACAGATGAGCTCACAACAGTACCTCCCCCTTGAGGAGGGGTCACCGAACCCTCATCCAAGCCACCAGGCCGATCAGGATGAGCCCGATGAAAAGCACGCACCAATCTTTCGGCATGAATATCAGAGGCAGAGACCCACGAATTATCCTCCTGACTATAACCTTTCCACTTAACCAAATACTGGAGTCTCCGTCTAGCCAGACGGGAATCCAGTATCTTCTCTACCTCATATTCCATGTTACCTTCAACCAACACAGGGTCAGGAGGTGCCGCCATAGGAACCACTGGTTCAACAAACCTCTTCAACAAGGACTTATGAAACACATTATGAATCTTAAATGTGACAGGAAGAGCCAATCGAAAAGAGACCGGATTAATAATCTCCAAAATCTTGTAAGGTCCAATAAATCTAGGTTTACATTTTGGAGAAGCCACTTTCATAGAGATATTCTTTGATGACAACCAGACCATATCACCCACCTTAAACCGGGGACCAATGGTCCTATGCCGGTTAGAAAACCGCTGGGTCTTTTCCTGGGAAAGAGACAACTTATCCACCACTTGGTCCCAAATCTGCTGCATTCTTTCCACCACAGTGTCAACCCCTGGACAGGCAGAAAACTCCACCTGCCCTGAAGAAAATCGAGGATGAAACCCAAAGTTACAGAAAAAGGGTGACATCAAAGTGGCAGAACTAGCTCTATTATTTAAAGCAAATTCGGCCAAGGGTAACAATGAGACCCAATCATCCTGATCAGCAGATATAAAACATCTCAAATAAGCCTCCAAAGTCTGGTTTGTTCTCTCCGTCTGACCATTGGTCTGAGGGTGAAATGCAGAGGAGAAGGACAACTGAATTCCCAACTTGGAAAAAAAGGTACTCCAGAATCTAAAGACAAACTGAACTCCTCTGTCTGATACAATGTTCTCAGGAATCCCGTGCAAGCAAACCACCTGTTGCAAAAACAAGGGCACCAACTCTGAGGAAGATGGCAACTTAGGGAGTGGTACAAGATGGACCATCTTAGAGAATCTATCACAAATCACCCAGATAACAGTCATCCTCTGAGAGACAGGCAGATCAGAAATAAAATCCATTGAAATATGGGTCCATGGCCTCCTGGGCACTGGCAAGGGCATCAACAACCCACTAGAACGATAACAAGACTTAGATCGGGAGCAAGTCCCACAGGACTGCACAAAATTTCTGACATCACGAGACAAGGCAGGCCACCAAAAAGACCGACTCACCAAATCTCTAGTACCAAAAATACCTGGATGACCAGCCAACGTGGAGCAATGAACATCAGACATCACTTTCCTCCTCCACTGGTCAGGAACATACAACCTACCACTGGGACAACACTCAGGCTTATCCTCCTGAAACTTCTCCAGAGCACATCTCAAATCAGGCGAGATGGCAGAAAGAACCACACCCTCACCTAAGATGGTAGCAGGCTTGGTCACAATAGGAGAATCAGCCAAAAAACTCCTAGAGAGGGCATCAGCCTTAACGTTCTTAGTGCCCGGAAGAAAGGAGACCACAAAATCAAAACGTGTGAAAAACAAGGGCCACCTGGCCTGTCTCAGATTCAAGCGTTTAGCCGACTCAAGGTAGATCAAATTCTTGTGGTCAGTGAGGACCACAACTTGATGTCTAGCTCCCTCCAACCAATGTCTCCACTCCTCAAATGCCCACTTCATGGCCAACAGTTCTCGATTCCCCACATCATAATTGCGTTCTGAAGGAGAGAACTTTCGGGAAAAGAAGGCACAGGGGTTCATTTTAGATGTTACAGTATCCTTTTGGGACAAAACAGCTCCTGCACCAGTCTCTGAAGCATCCACCTCCACCTGAAATGAAAGTGAGACATCGGGTTGTCGCAAAACCGGAGAAGAAGTGAACCTCCACTTCAGCTCCTGAAAAGAAGAAACAGCCTCTGGAGACCAATTCAGCAAATCAGCGCCCTTCTTAGTCAAATCAGTCAATGGTTTGGCAATAACAGAAAAATTGGCTATAAACTTACGATAAAAATTAGCAAACCCCAAAAACTTCTGGAGAGCCTTCAAAGAAGTGGGCTGAACCCAATCATAAATGGCCTGTACCTTGGCCGGGTCTATTTCAATAGTTGACGGAGACAAAATAAATCCCATAAATGAAATCCTCTGTACCCCAAAAAGACATTTCGATCCCTTAACATACAGGGAGTTTTCCCTCAAAATCCGGAACACAGTCCGAACATGTTCCACATGAGAGTCCCAATCCCTGGAAAAGATCAAAATATCATCCAAATAGATGATCAGAAACTTATCCACAAAGTCCCGGAAAATATCATTCATGAAGCACTGGAAGACAGAAGGGGCATTAGTGAGCCCAAAAGGCATCACCAGGTACTCAAAATGTCCATCCGGAGTATTAAACGCTGTCTTCCATTCATCCCCATGCTTAATGCGAATAAGATTATATGCCCCCCTGAGGTCATGCTTGGTAAACTAGCAAGCACCTTCAACTCTAGAAAATAGGTCAGAAATCAGGGGTAACGGATACTGATATTTAACAGTAATTTTGTTAAGGGAGCGATAGTCAATACAGGGCCTTAATGAACCATCCTTCTTGGCAACAAAAAAAAAACCCAGCACCCAAGGGTGAAGAGGATGGTCTAATATGACCCTTCTCCAACGACTCCTTAATATAAGAATGCATAGCCTCATCTTCGGGTACTGATAAATTAAAAAGTCGACCCTTGGGAAATTTACACCCCGGACTCAGCTCAATTGCACAGTCATAACTCCTATGAGGAGGCAAAGACGCAGACTTACTCTCACTAAACATATCATAAAAATCAACCAAATAGTCAGGAACCTTATGCGACTGGGGAGAGGTGGAGAAAACAGGAGTGTTACTAAGAGCACACTGACAACCCCAACTCACCACAGACACAGATTTCCCATCCAAAACTGGATTATGGATTTGCAACCAGGGGAACTCCAGAACGATGGTATCATGCATCAATACCCCTCAAAGGAATAGGTGTCCACAGGGGTGTCATAGGGAAGCCACAATGTTTACCAAAATCCAAATTCATTAGGTTCAAGGCCGCTCCTGAGTCCACAAAGGCTTTAGCGGAAAATGTAGACAGGGAGCAGATCAGAGTAATTGCCAGAAGAAACTTAGGTTGTACACCACCTACAGCAAATGTGTGTGCAAAATGTTTCTCTCGTTTAGGGCAGACAGAAATAATATGAGAGGCATCTCCACAGAAAAAAACACAGCTTATTACATCTTCTAAACTCCTGACGTTGCGCCCTAGACAAAACTCTATCACATTGCATAGGTTCAGACATTTGTTCAACAGGTGGCAGTGCCTCCCGTGTAGTTTTACGTTCACGTAAACGCCGATCAACTTGAATGGCTAATAACATAGAATCATCCAGACCAGAGGGAACAGGAAATCCCACCATAACATCTTTTATGGTCTCTGATAAACCCTTCCGAAAGAGAGCTGCCAATGCACTATCATTCCATGTAGTAAGGACAGCCCACTTTTGGAATTTTTGACAGTATAACTCTGCAGAATCCTGACCCTGGTTTAATGCCAAAAGGGTTCTCTCAGCTTGATCAACAGCATTAGGTTCATCATAAAACAACCCCAAGGCTTGAAAAAATGCATCCACATTAGTCAGAATAGGATTTTCAGGTGTCAGAGAAAAAGCCCAATCCTGGGGATCGCCGCGCAGCAAGGAGATGACAATTTTAACCTGCTGCACAGAGCTCCCCGATGGTTTCAAGGCAAGAAAGAATTTACAATTATTCTTAAAATTCAGAAATTTAGACCGATCCCCAGAAAACACATCAGGAGTAGGGATCTTAGGTTCAGCAGCATGTGACTGAATGAGGTAGGTGGAAATTCCCTGTACTTCAGCAGCAAGTTGCTCCTCAGACAATTGCTTAATCTCCATTAGGAAAAAAAAAATCCTCCTACGGCCCCAGAGAAAAAGAGGAAAAAATATAAAAAAAAAAATTCTGACACTTTTTTTTTTTTTTAACAACTTCTGCGGTATGGCTGGTGATTCTGTTATGAATGGGTCACCGAGGAGAAAAAAGCAAAACAAGCTAAGTCACAGAAAACCAGAGAAGTTGGTAACTATGCAGATTGCAGATCCCTGATCCTAACCACACAACTAGCAGCAGCCGTGGAGCATACCTATGATGATCCTAGACGCTTCGTCACAGCCGGAGAACTACATTAGCCTGAAGCAAGAAAAGGGGAAAACTAACTGCCCCAGAGCAGACCCCAAAGGAAAGACAACCCCCACACATGTATTGATGGTGAAACAAGATGAAAGCACAAACACATGCAGGAAAATAGGCAGAGCAAACGATGGGGCCCAAACTAACTAGAAAGGATAGGAAAGGAAAGACACTGTCTGCAATCTGCAAAAAAACCCTACAAAAATAATGTCCAACACTTCTGATAGCAAAATTAACCCTGAAGTCACTAGACTTCTCCCACTATATCAGCACTCTGAAATATTCTGAGACAGAGCAAAAAGAGGCCAATCTAATAAGGAACAAAAAGCAAATTGCAAATACAGGTAAATAAGAGTGGAAATTCAGCACAGCCTCAGCCGGGGCTGGCTGACCACACAAAAAACTGAATAGACCAACAAAACCAAGTGTGAACATTAGCAGAAAAACTTAGCTTTAGATGACTGGAACAGAGCTGAAAACCAAGACCTCACAAGCCAGAAGGAATCACCAGCACCAGAATAGGGAGTCGGCTGTCTTAAATCCAGTCTGAGATTCCTGAGGTCCAATCGTCATCCTCATTATCAGGTGACAGATCTCTACTGATTAAATCAGCCTCACTAGCTCCTGTTACCACCAGAGGGAGCATGGCAGGAGAACTCACTACTGGTGGACCAGAAAATGAATTCACAACAGTACCCCCCCTTGAGGAGGGGTCACCGAACCCTCATCCACGCCACCAGGCCGATCAGGATGGACCTTGTGAAAAGCACGAACCAATCTATTGGCATGAATATCAGAGGCAGAGACCCAAGAATTATCCTCCTGGCCATAGTCCTTCCATTTGACCAAATACTGGAGTCTCCGTCAAACCAAACGAGAATCCAATATTTTCCCTACCTCATATTCCACATTGCCTTCAACCAACACAGGGTCAGGAGGTGCTGCCATAGGCACCACTGGCTCAACAAACCTCATCAACAGAGATTTGTGAAATACGTTATGGATCTTGAATGTAACTGGAAGAGCCAATCGAAAAGAAACAGGATTAAGAATCTCCAAAATCTTATAAGGTCCAATAAATCTTGGCTTAAATTTTGGAGATGCAACCTTCATAGGAATATTCTTAGACGACAAAAAAACCATATCACCCACTTTAAACCGGGGACCAATGGTCCTATGCCGGTTGGAAAATCGCTGGGCATTTTCCTGAGAGAGTGACAACTTATCCACCACTTGGTTCCATATCTGCTGTATTCTCTCAAACACAGTGTCAACACCTGGGCAGGACGAAGATTCCACTTGCCCTGAAGAGAATCGAGGATGAAATAAAAAATGACAGAAAAAGGGTGACTGTTATGATTGAGTCACCGTAGGAGGCAGACACAAAAATAGAAGCTACGTCCAGAAAACCAGAGAAGTTAGCAACTATCAGATTGCAGACCCCTGAACCTATCAACACAACTAGCAGTAGCCGTGGGGGGTTCCTACTATGCCCTAGACACCTCGATCACAGCCGGAGCGCTAAATAGCCTAAAGACAGAAAAGGAAATCTAAACTGCCCCAGAGCAGACCCCAAAGTAAAAGGCAGCCCCCAACATATAATGACGGTGAAGCAAGATGAAAAAACACTCAAACTGATAGAAAGATAGGCTGAGCAAACGATGGGGCCCAAGCTAGCTAAACAGAACAGGAAAGGAAGGTTGCTGTCTGCAATCTGCCAAAACCCTATCAAAGACAAAAGCCAACAAGCTGATATGAAAAAGACCCTGAAGCAGCTAGGCTTCAAAAACTAAATCAGCACTCAGGTATTTTCAGAAGACAGAGCTAAAGGAATTCAGCACACCCCAGCAGGGAATGGCAGAAATCCAGAAAAACAAAGCAAAACAAAGTCTAAGCACAAATGCAAAAGGCCGAGCAGAAAACTTAGCTTTAGAGGAGCAGGAATTCAGACTGGTCTCCAAGGATCCCAGAGAGAAATCACCCGCAGGGCAGAAGGGCGTCGGCAGCCTTATATTCAGTCAGTAACTCCACTCAGCCAGTCATCATCATCAGACTCAGGTGTTTGATAATCAGGCTCACTACCTTTCTTTACCAGAAGAGGGAGTTCCTCGGGCCTCAGTAGTGAAGGGGAAAATTAACTCACAACAGTACCTCCCCCTTGAGGAGGGGTCACCGAACCCTCAACCACGCCACCAGGGCGATCAGGGTGAGCCCGATGAAAGGCACGCACCAATCTTTCGGCATGAATATCAGAGGCAGAGACCCACAAATTATCCTCCTGACCATAATCCTTCCACTTAACCAAATACTGGAGTCTCCGTCTAGCCAGACGGGAATCCAGTACTTTCTCTACCTCATATTCCATGTTACCTTCAACCAATACAGGGTCTGGAGGTGCCACCCCTGGAACAACAGGTTCAACAAACCTCTTCAACAAAGATTTATGGAACACATTATGGATTTTAAATGTGACAGGAAGAGCCAAACGAAAAGAGACCGGATTAATAATCTCCAAAATCTTGTAAGGTCCAATAAATCTAGGCTTAAACTTAGGAGAAGCCACCTTCATAGCAATATTTTTTGATGATAACCACACCATATCACCAACCTTAAACTGGGGACCAATGATCCAATGTCGGTTGGAAAACCGCTGGGCCTTTTCCTGGGAGAGAGATAACTTATCCACCACTTGGTCCCAGATCTGGTGCATTCTCTCCACCACAGTGTCAACACCTGGTCAGACAGAGGGCTCCACCTGCCCTGAAGAAAATCGAGGATGAAACCCAAAGTTACAAAAAAAAGGTGACATCAAAGTGGCAGAACTAGCTCTATTATTTAAAGCAAATTCGGCCAAGGGCAAAAATGAAACCCAATCATCCTGATCAGCAGAAATAAAACATCTCAAATATGACTCCAAGGTCTGGTTTGTTCTCTCTGTCTGCCCATTGGTCTGAGGGTGAAAAGCAGAGGAGAAGGACAACTGAATTCCCAGCTTGGAACAGAAAGTTCTCCAAAATCTAGACACAAACTGGACTCCTCTGTCAGATACAATGTTCTCAGGAATCCCGTGCAAGCGAACCACCTGTTGTAAAAACAGGGGCACCAACTCAGAGGAAGACGGCAACTTAGGGAGTGGTACAAGATGAACCATCTTAGAGAACCTATCACAAATCACCCAAATAACAGTCATCCTTTGAGAGACAGGCATATCAGAGATGAAATCCATTGAAATATGGGTCCATGGCCTCTTGAGGACAGGCAAAGGCATCAACAACCCACTAGAGCGAGAACACGATTTAGACCGGGAGCACGTCCCACAGGACTGCACAAAATTCATGACATCACGAGACAAGGAGGGCCACCAAAAAGACTGACTCACCAGATCTCTAGTACCAAAAATACCTAGATGACCAGCCAAAGCAGAGCAATGAACTTCAGACATCACTCTCTTCTTCCACTGGTCAGGAACATACAACTTTCCACTGGGACAACGCTCAGGTTTGTCCTCCTGGAACTCTTCCAGAGCACGTCTCAAATCGGGCGAGATGGCAGAAAGAACTACCCCTTCGCCTTGGTCACCACAGGAGAATCAGCAAAAAAGCTCCTAGAGAGGGCGTCTGCCTTGACATTCTTAGTTCCAGGAAGAAAAGAAACCACAAAATCAAAACGTGTAAAAAACAAGGCCCACCTAGCCTGTCTAGGGTTCAAGCGCTTAGCCGACTCTAGGTAAATCAAATTCTTGTGGTCAGTGAGGACCACGACTTGATGCTTAGCTCCCTCCAACCAATGTCTCCACTCCTCAAATGCCCATTTCACGGCCAACAGTTCCCAATTCCCCACATCATAGTTACGTTCAGATGGAGAGAACTTTCGGGAAAAGAAAGCACAGGGATTCATTTTAGATGTTACAGGATCCTTTTGGGACAAAACAGCTCCTGCACCAATCTCAGAAGCATCCACCTCTACCTGGAACGGAAGTGAGACATCAGGTTGCCGCAAAACCGGGGCGGAGGTGAATCTTCGCTTCAGCTCCTGAAAGGAAGAAACAGCCTCCGGAGACCAATTTAACACATCAGCACCCTTCTTAGTCAAATCAGTCAATGGCTTGGCAATACTAGAAAATTTTGCTATAAATTTCCGATAAAAATCAGCAAAACCCAAAAACTTCTGGAGGGCCTTCAAAGAAGTGGGCTGAACCCAATCGTAAATGGCCTGTACCTTGGCCGGGTCGATTTCAATAGTTGACGGGGACAAAATAAATCCCAAAAAAGAAATCCTCTGTACTCCAAAAAGGCATTTAGATCCTTTGACATACAGGGAATTCTCCCTCAAGATCCGGAACACAGTCCGAATATGTTCCACATGAGAATCCCAATCCTTGGAGAAGATCAAAATATCATCCAGACAGATAATCAAAAATTTATCGACAAAATCTTGGAAAATATCGTTCATGAAGCACTGGAAGACAGAAGGGGCATTAGTGAGCCCAAAAGGCATCACCAGGTACTCAAAATGTCCCTCCGGAGTATTAAACGCCGTCTTCCATTCATCCCCGTGCTTAATGCAAATAAGATTATACGCCCCCCTGAGGTCAAGCTTGGTAAACCAGCAAGCACCTTTAACTCTGGAGAATAGATCAGAAATCAGGGGTAACGGATACTGATATTTAACAGTAATTTTGTTGAGGGCACGATAATCAATACAAGGTCTTAATGATCCATCCTTTTTGGCTCCAAAAAAAAACCGGCACCTAAGGGTGACGAGGATGGTCTAATATGACCCTTCTCCAATGCCTCCTTAATATAGGATCACATAGCCTCGTGCTCGGGTACAGATAGATTGAAGAGCCGACCCTTGGGAAATTTACACCCCGGGCTCAGTTCAATTGCACAGTTATAACTCCTATGAGGAGGCAGAGACGCAGACTCATTCTCACTAAATACATCATAAAAGTCCGCCAAATAATCAGGAACATCATGCGACTGAGGAGAGGTGGAAAACACCGGAGCCTCACTAAAGGCATTCCGACAACCCCAACTCACCACAGACACAGATTTCCAATCCAAAACTGGATTATGAATTTGTAACCAGGGAAACCCCAGAACAATAGTATCATGCAGATTATGCAACACCAAAAATATGCAATTTTCTTGATGGTCTGGGGCGACCCGCATTACCACCTGGGTCCAAAACTGAGGTTTATTTTTAGCCAAAGGAGTAGCATCAATCCCCCTCAAAGGGATAGGCGTCTGCAGAGGTGTCATCGGAAATCCACAACGTTTAGCAAAATCCAAGTCCATTAGGTTTAGGGCTGCTCCCGAATCCACAAAAGCCTTGGCGGAAAATGTGGACAGGGAGCAGATCAGAGTAATAGCCAGAAGAAATTTAGGTTGAACACCACCAACAGAAAACGTGTGTGCAAAGCATTTCTCTCGTTTAGGACAGACAGAAATAATATGCGAGGCATCTCCACAGAAAAAACACAACTTATTACGCCTTCTGAACTCCTGATGCTGCTCTCTGGAAAAAACTCTATCACATTGCATAGGTTCAGACATTTGTTCAACAGGTGGCAGCTCTCGTGCAGCTTTGCGTTCGCGCAAACGCCGATCAACCTGAATGGCTAATGACATAGAATCGTCAAGACCAGAGGGAACAGGAAATCCCACCATAGTATCTTTTACGGCTTCTGACAACCCCTTCCGAAAGAGAGCAGCCAAGGCATTATCATTCCAGGTAGTAAGTACTGCCCACTTTCGGAATTTTTGACAGTACAATTCTGCAGAATCACGACCCTGGTTCAATGCCAGCAGGGTCTTTTCAGCCTGATCAATGGCATTAGGTTCGTCATACAACAACTCCAAGGCCTGAAAAAATGTGTTCACATTAGTCAGAATAGGATCATCTGGTTTCAAAGAAAACGCCCAATCCTGGGGATCGCCAAAGAGATGACAATTTTAACCTGCTGCGCGGAGCTCCCTGACGAGTTAGGCTTCAAGGCAAAAAATAATTTACAATTATTTTTGAAATTCAAAAATTTAGACCGATCCCCAAAAAATACATCAGGTGTAGGAATCTTTGGTTCAGCAGCATGTGAATGAGCAAGGTAGGCGGAAATTCCCCACACTTCCGCAGCGAGCTGCTCCACACGATCAGACAATTGCTTTATCTCCATTGAGAGAAAAAAAAATTCCCCCTACGGCCTCAGAGATATAGAGGAAAAAATATACACACTTTTTTTTTTTTTTTTTTACAATTCTTTCCTGCTATTGAGTACCCTAGGATCTGCGGTATGGCGGGTGATTCTGTTATGATTGAGTCACCGTAGGAGGCAGACACAAAAATAGAAGCTACGTCCAGAAAACCAGAGAAGTTGGCAACTATCAGATTGCAGACCCCTGAACCTATCAACACAACTAGCAGTAGCCGTGGGGGGTTCCTACGATGCCCTAGACCCCTCGATCACAGCCGGAGCGCTAAATAGCCTAAAGACAGAAAAGGAAATCTAAACTGCCCCAGAGCAGACCCCAAAGTAAAAGGCAGCCCCCAACATATAATGACGGTGAAGCAAGATGAAAAAACACTCACACAGATAGAAAGATAGGCTGAGTAAAGGATGGAGCCCAAGCTAGCTAAACAGAACAGGAAAGGAAGGTTGCTGTCTGCAATCTGCCAAAACCCTATCAAAGACAAAAGCCAACAAGCTGATATGAAAAAGACCCTGAAGCAGCTAGGCTTCAAAAACTAAATCAGCACTCAGGTATTTTCAGAAGACAGAGCTAAAGGAATTCAGCACACCCCAGCAGGGAATGGCAGAAATCCAGAAAAACAAAGCAAAACAAAGTCTAAGCACAAATGCAAAAGGCCGAGCAGAAAACTTAGCTTTAGAGGAGCAGGAATTCAGACTGGTCTCCAAGGATCCCACAGAGAAATCACCCACAGGGCAGAAGGGCGTCGGCAACCTTATATCCAATCAGTAACTCCACTCAGCCAGTCATCATCATCAGACTCAGGTGTTTGATAATCAGGCTTACTACCTTTCTTTACCAGAAGAGGGAGTTCCTCGGGCCTCAGTAGTGAAGGGGAAAATGAACTCACAACAGGTGACATCAAAGTGGCAGAACTAGCTCTATTGTTCAGTGCGAATTCGGCCAAGGGCAAAAATGAGACCCAATCATCCTGATCGGCAGATATAAAACATCTCAAATAAGACTCCAAGGTCTGGTTTGTTCTCTCAGTCTGTCCATTGGTCTGGGGATGAAACGTGGAGGAGAAGGATAACTGAATTCCCAGATTGGAACAAAAGGCTTTCCAGAATCTGAAAACAAACTGGACTCCTCTGTCGGACACAATGTTCTCAGGAATCCCATGTAACCGAACCACCTGTTGTAAAAACAAGGGCACCAACTCAGCGAAAGATGGCAACTTTGGGAGTGGTAAAAGATGGACCATCTTCAAAAATCTATCACAAATCACCCAGATAACAGTCATCCTCTGAGAGACAGGAATCCAGTCTGAGATTCCTGAGGTCCAATCGTCATCCTCATTATCAGGTGGCAGATCTCTACTGATTAAATCAGCCTCACTACCTCCTGTTACCACCAGAGGGAGCCTGGCAGGAGAACTCACAACTTGTGGACCAGAAAATGAACAACACTTCCCCTTCTCTCTGGCGTGCTGTCCTCACATGATCATCACCACACAGGGTCTGACTTCAATAGCTCCTGTCCTCCCCAGCCCCCTCCTTACGTCCAGGGGCAGTCAGATAGGTTAAGGCGATTTTCAGGCCTCCCAGACCTGACAGAGGTGCCTTGGGGATTAAGGCACTACAGGGCGTCATCAAGAGGCATAGATACAGTCAAGCTGCAGACAGAAAGTGAGCTAATTCAATTATCAAACTTTTGGAAGGTAATTGAGACTCTAGACAATATGGGGGATACACGGAATGATACCGGGCAACAAGAGAACACTATGGAAATACGTAAAATATAAATATACACAAAATGATACCCACATAACATATCACACCATCACAACTCTATAAACTGGATTTCTGCTAAAACACTAAAAATGGTTTTCTAAGGGGTGGTAAATACAGTTGTGGCCAAAAGTATTGACACCCCTGCAATTCTGTCAGATAATACTCAGTTTCTTCCTGAAAATGATTGCAAGCACAAATTCTTTGGTATTATTATCTTCATTTAATTTGTCTTAAATGAAAAAACACAAAAAGAATTGTCCTAAAGTCAAATTGGATATTATTCCACACCAAACATAAAAAAGAGGGTGGACAAAAGTATTGGCACTGTTCGAAAAATCATGTGATGCTTCTTTAATTTGTGTAATTAACAGCACCTGAAACTTACCTGTGGCACCTAACAGGTGTTGGCAATAACTAAATCACACTTGCAGCCAGTTGACATGGATTAAAGTTGACTCAACCTCAGTCCTGTGTCCTTGTGTGTACCACATTGAGCATGGAGAAAAGAAAGAAGACCAAAGAACTGTCTGAGGACTTGAGAAACCAAATTGTGAGGAAGCATGAGCAATCTCAAGGCTACAAGTCCATCTTCAAAGACCTGAATGTTCCTGTGTCTACAGTGCGCAGTGTCATCAAGAAGTTTAAAGCCCATGGCACTGTGGCTAACCTCCCTAGATGTGGACGGAAAAGAAAAATTGATAAGAGATTTCAACGCAAGATTGTGTGGATGTTGGATAAAGAACCTCGACTAACATCCAAACAAGTTCAAGCTGCCCTGCAGTCCAAGGGTACAACAGTGTCAACCCGTGCTATCCGTCGGCGTCTGAATGAAAAGGGACTGTATAGTAGGAGACCCAGGAAGACCCCACTTCTTACCCCGAGACATAAAAAAGCCAGGCTGGAGTTTGCCAAAACTTACCTGAAAAAGCCTAAAACGTTTTGGAAAAATGTTCTCTGGTCAGATGACACAAAAGTAGAGCTTTTTGGGCAAAGGCATCAACATAGAGTTTACAGGAGAAAAAAAAGAGGCATTCAAAGAAAAAAACACGGTCCCTACACTCAAACATGGCGGAGGTTCCCTGATGTTTTGGGGTTGCTTTGCTGCCTCTGGCGCTGGACTGCCTGACCGTGTGCATGGCATTATGAAGTCTGAAGACTACCAACAAATTTTGCAGCATAATGTAGGGCCCAGTGTGAGAAAGCTGGGTCTCCCTCAGAGGTCATGGGTGTTCCAGCAGGACAATGACCCAAAACACACTTCAAAAAGCACTAGAAAATGGTTTGAGAGAAAGCACTGGAGACTTCTAAGGTTGCCAGTAGAGTTGAGCGACTTTGGTCGGATCGGGTTTCGTGAAACCCGAATGAAACAAAATAAGTTTCAGATGAAACTCGTCCGACTAGAGCAAAACAAAGTCGGAGTTTCGTCCGAAACCCGACCCCAATGCAAGTCAATGGGAAATACAAGTCGGACGAAACTCCGACTTTTTTTGCTCTAGTCGGACGAGTTTCATCTGAAACTTATTTTGTTTAATTCGGGTTTCACGAAACCCGATCCGACCAAAGTCGCTCAACTCTAGTTGCCAGCAATGAGTCCAGACCTGAATCCCATAGAACACCTGTGGAGAGATCTAAAAATGGCAGTTTGGAGAAGGCACCCTTCTAATATCAGGGACCTGGAGCAGTTTGCCAAAGAAGAATGGTCTAAAATTCCAGCAGAGCATTGTAAGAAACTCATTGATGGTTATCGGAAGCGGTTGGTCGCAGTTATTTTGGCTAAAGGTTGTGCAACCAAGTATTAGGCTGAGGGTGCCAATGCTTTTGTCTGGCCCATTTTTGGAATTTTGTGTGAAATGATAAATGTTTTGCTTTTTGCTTCATTCTCTTTTGTGTTTTTTCATTTAAGACAAATTAAATAAAGATAATAATACCAAAGAATTTGTGTTTGCAATCATTTTCAAGAAGAAACTAAGTAATATCTGACAAAATTGCAGGGGCGTCAATACTTTTGGCCACAACTGTAATACCGTAACAACAATGTCTCTATGGTAGAACACTACTATAATATGTCATGCATTCAATCATAATACGATTTTATTTCTTACAGATTGTATATGAATTAATTCATGCGTAAAATCAGAGGCATAGCAGGCTATAGGTGCTCTATAACAGGTCAATAAAGATGTGTAAAAAGGGGTGAAGATTATGAACTATCATATAACTTTTAGTGGGTTTCCCCTTTAAAGGGAATCTGTCAACAGGTTTTTGCCACCTAATCTGATAGCAGCATAATGAAGAGATGTTGTGACCAACTTTTTACTATTGATGCTGCCTATGCAGCATCAATAGTAAAAGATAGATGTTAAAAATAATAAAATAAATAAAAAATATGGATATACTCACCTCCTGGCGGCCTCCGATCTCCTCAGCGGTGATCCTGGTCCTCAATGGCGCTGCCGGCAAGTTCCATTCCCAGGTGTGCTTTGCGAGAATGACCTTTGTGACGTCGTGGTCGCGTGAGCGCTAAGTCATCAGAGATCATTCTCGCAAAACACGCCTGGGAACGGAACTTGCGGGCAGCGCCGCTGAGGACTCCTGGGGGACGACAGAAGGTAAGTGTCAGAGACATCGCACCACACTTGCTCATAGAGCCAGTGCGCGTGTCCTGAGTACAGAAGCCGTGCTAAAAGATACCTGTGGAGTGGCAGCAGCGGTGACAATGCGTGCTTCAAGCTAATAATGTCAGGGACCAGTCAGTGCTGGAAAGTAAAGAGGCACGGGACCTGCGGACACTGAAAATGAGCAAGCATGCACAGGACCTATGGTACAGTCAAACGAGGTACAGGAGGGATAAACAGACGGGAGGTCAGACAAAGCCAAAGGTCATACACAGGATCACAGTACCGTACCAGGGAGGAGACAGAGCGGATAATCAGGGCCAAGCAGAGATCAAAACCAAACAGACATAGGAAGTACCAGGAAGAATCCAAAGCGATATCCAGGGAACAGACCGAGTCATACACAGAGAATCAAGTAACCAGAACACAGCACTAACACACTCAGGGGTCACCACACAATGCCAAGGGCGAAAGTATAACTGACAGGGATGGGAGCGTCCAGAGGCTATAAGAAGCCTCCCCCAGAACCAGGAAGAGGCCACAATCATAGACCCAGGTGTGCAGGTAAGCCTGCATCGGGATCACAACCTTTAACCCCAGAAAAGCCAGTCATCAGCACTGGTTCCATACATTAACCCCACGTGTGCGAGTCAAACCCGCACTGAGATCATGACAGTAAGTATATCCCTATTTTTTCCTTTAATTCTATTTTTTACAGGAATATGGTTCCCAGGGCATGGAGGAGAGTCTCCTCTCCTCCAGACCCTGGGTACCATCCGCACATGAAGCGCTCACTTTACGCATGTTGGGCATAGCCACATGCGTAAAGTGAGCGTTTCAATGCAATCCTATGGCGGCCGTGATTCCACAAAATTAATCCGCATTATTGGCACAGCAACTGTGGAATCCCATAGGATTGCATGGGATGCGTTTTGTTAGCGTTTTTTAAGCGTTTCTGCAGCGGCAAAAACGCGGAGGAAACGCTTAATAAACGCAACTTGGGCACACAGCCTAACAGTAATACCCCCACACAGTAAATACCCACACACAAATACAAAACCACATAGTAAATACCACCCCCCCACACACACACAGTAATCACCCAAACCCACACCCAATCTTAGGTGTCTTTAGCTCCACTTACCACCAATGTGCACCTCTGGGTGCTGGAGAGTGACGTCAGCAGCGTGAACACATGACCTGATCTCGCAAATGGAGTAGCTCTAAGTCGTCGTACAATTGAATACTGGGAGCCGGCACGCTGCAGCTCCTCTGTGCCGCATGTCAGCTTGACAGCTGGCACAGAGATCCTGCAGACTCCCAATCTGGTCGGCCGCAGTTCAGCTGATATAAACCACTGCAGTTGGCGGCCCCCTGGACCAGGCAGGGATCACCAAGGGGTCTACAGTGCCTGTGGGCCGTATGAAGCAGCCTCAGTGGCCGCATGTGGCCCGCGTGTTTGAGACCCCTGCTTTAAAAGCTGCTGCAGATCGAGTCGTACTATAGATTAGTCAGACAGGTGACGCAGTGTCTCAGAATCAAACATACCTGGCTAAAATCATACAGTCAGTGCCAGATACATGCAGCCTGTGGATTGGCGTGAAGCATCAGCTGACATGTTCCCTTTAACAAAGAAAACTATATTTAGTCTTTTACATTTTTATAACTGCTGATGTATAAAAACAGATGCCATATGGTTGTCACATGGATGAAAATTCAGATGAAAAACATGTCCGTATTTTAACACACTCATGAATTTAGACTAATATAGACTACTAAAAGATGAAACCTTTGAGCTTCACAGAACTACAACTTTCTGACTTAACTCTTGTAAATGGAAATGGAAACTGATCTATGTTCCATATGTGATATTGTATACCCCAGAATCAATGTGAAATGAGCCAAGCACCAAAAAAAAAAAAAAATACCACATTCTGAAAGAACTGTATATCCTCGGGTACCACTTTAAAAAGAACCTGTCATCTATCTTCTAAACTTCCAGACAAAGCACCTCTGAAGCCGAGAAGCACACACCTGGCTTCAAAAACGCACTGACACTGCTGGAATGTGCAGTGAGCAAGCTCTACATTGACATGAGTGGAGATGATGTTGCTCTTGCATATTATGTTACGACGCCCACAGGGGCATGATAACAAGGAAAGAGGGCTGACTAGTCTTGGGCAACTAACGCACCATCGACTACTCAAAGCCTTCATTAGCATAGGGAACGGGCACATTATAAATGCATTTTTATACCTTGTTTTCACTCAATAACGTTATACAGAGCGGGTTAGGCAAAGAATTTGCTCATACATAGGTTGGCAGGCATGGGGAACCAGACAGGTTCCCTTTAAGATGGATATACAGTGTTACACCCGGTCCCTGTCCTGGCTCTGCGCCTCGGTCTGCTGCTGCTACCCGTTCAGGGCACTCACCTCGTGCCTTGCACGCTGTGCCTGTGCAGCAGCCGGCTCCCTGTGTGTCCCATACTGCTTCTCAGCGTTCAGTTCTCTCCCTTTTCCCCACCTCTTGGCGTCCTGTGGGCAGGTCTTCAGCCAGAGCTATTAGGGCACCCGCGCATGCCCCCCCTGGCTTCTTAAAGGGACAGCGTGCATTTTTCAAAATAAGCAATTATCCAATGGCAGCGCACTGGCTGCTATTTCTGGCCTCTCCTCTATAGGGAGAGCGCCAGAGCAACAAGTATCAATCATTGCTATATCCGGTTCTGTTGCTAACCTGTCTGCGCTGCGTAGCAGTCTCTGTGCATTTTCTTATGCTGTCTCCACAGAAATATCTGTATCCTGATAACCCTGGTTATACCTGCAATCATCTGGGCGAAAGCCATCTCGTTCTGCCAACAGCCATCCGAGTCCGAGAACTGAGTCAAGGTTACCGGAGCCAGCTACACATCATCTACCCGGATCCAGGACCCATCTCATTATGAACTCTGCTGTCATTTCTGTTATCCCTTTTGGTCCCACTGGGACAGCTGCCACGTGTCCGGGGTCTAACTGGAGGTAGCACCTGTGTCCTCCGGGTATTCCATTCTGGTCTTGTCTGAGAGGCTTTACTACGGGTACCCGGGGCTCACTAGTTACGCCCCCTTCGGAGCCCACCGGACCATGGTCCCGAGATTCCACTTTAAAAATAAAAACGAATGTGAACTTCACCATCTCTGCCTCCGCTTCCATTCGTTACAGATTGCTCCGGCCATGGGATCCACTGGACCCCAGAGGCCTCCGTCTATGGAACTGTGCCAAGAGGTGACCTGTTTAAGAGATCAACAGGACAAGATCACAATATATCTACGTAACCTGTCCACCCGCATGGATTCTCTGCTGAACCCAGCTGCTCCAGATTCATCTACCAGCATCCAGGTATCTGCAGTCACAGCAAGCAAGGGCCCTCGCCTGGCGGCTCCTACCCGCTTCCACGGTGATCCCACTCAGTGTCGGGATTTTCTCAGTGTACCCTACACTTTAAAATCTTGGGGCACATGTTTGCTTCTGACCATGCCAAAGTGGGCTTCATTATGTCACATCTAGCAGGAGAGGCTCTCGCCTGGCTAAACCCGTTATGGGAGAGAGAACCGCTGGTTAATGATCTTCAATGTTTCCTAGAGACTTTTTGCAGGACTTTCGATGAACCTGGCCGGGTCACGTCGACCACTTCTGCCCTGCTTCACTTACACCAAGGAACCCTCACGGTGGCTCAGTATGCTGTTCAGTTCCGCACCCTCTCGTCTGAGTTATCCTGAAACAGTGAGGCCTTGCTGGCTACCTTCTGGGAGGGCCTATCTGGAAAAATCAAGGATGAGCTGGCAGGACGGGACAGATCTACCACCTTGGATGATCTGATATCCTTGGCAACCCGGATTGACTTGTGCTTTCAGGAGAGTTCCATGGAGATCAAGCGAGACAGGAGGTCCTACCACCCGGACTCTAGTTCTTCCAAAATGACTACCTCACCTCCTTCTCCCGAAGCTATGGAGGTTGACCGAGTAAGTTCGGGCAGCCGCCGCCAGGAGGCGCGTCACAAGGAAGGAAGCTGTCAATATTGTGGCACTTCCAAACACCTGATCCGCTCCTGTCCAAAGAAGTCGGGAAACTCCAGTGCCTAGGCTCGGCAGGAGAGGCCACCCTAGGTAGAGAATATTCCTCTCCGTTGCAGATCTCGGTCTCCGTGTCCTGCAGGGCAATAACATTTTCTGGACTCTTGGATTCCGGAGCCGCCGGGAATTTTATCCAGCAGACGCTTGTGGATCATTACCGCTTACCAATCCAGGCTCTTCCCAATCCGTTGCTGGTGACCGCTGTCGATGGCAAGCCACTGACCGAACCCGTCCAGCTGAGCAAGTGGAACTCCGGGTAGGTCTAATGCATTCTGAAAGAATCCATTTTTATGTGTATCCTGGTTTGTCTCACCCCTTGCTTTTAGGTTTACCATGGTTCCGGAAACATGAACCAGTCCTTAATTGGAGAACAGGCGAGATTCTGCGTTGGGGAGATTCTTCCTCGAACCGATGCTCAACCCGGTTTGAACCAGTTTCACCCCCTGTCCAACCAGCTACCCTGCCTGGGTTACCATCTGCTTACTGGCCCTTCTCGGATGTATTCGGGAAAAAGGAGGCTGAGAGACTTCCTCCCCACAGGTTGTATGACTGTCCAATAGATCTTCTTCCTGGAACATCTCCTCCCCATGGGAGAGTCTACCCTCTTTCCCAGGCAGAGGCTCAAGCTATGACGGACTACATCCAGGAGAATTTGGCCAGAGGATTTATCCAAAAATCATCATCACCAGCAGGGGCAGGATTTTTCTTCGTGAAGAAAAAGGACGGATCCATGTGGCCCTGTATTGAATACTGACGACTAAACCAGATCACGGTAAAAAACAGGTACCCCTTGCCTCTCATTTCAGAACTGTTCGACCGCCTCCGAGGGGCCAAAATCTTCACCAAGCTGGATCTCAGAGGTGCCTACAATTTGATCCAAATCCGGGAAGAAGACGAATGGAAAACAGCCTTCAACACCCGTGATGGTCACTACGAGTACCTGGTAATGCCGTTTGGCCTAAGCAATGCACCCGCTGTTTTCCAAGAGTTCATCAATGACATTTTCAGGGATCTGCTCTATACCTGTGTTTCTGTCTACCTGGATGACATTCTGATTTTTTCCACTAAGTTGGCCATGCACCGGAAGCAAGTACACCTAGTCTTACAGAGGCTCAGAGAAAACAGACTGTATACCAAGTTTGAGAAATGCCTCTTCGAACAATCCTCTTTGCCTTTCCTCGGTTACATTGTTTCCTCCACAGGATTGAAAATGGATCGGGAGAAGTTATCAGCTGTACTCAGGTGGCCTCGTCCATCTGGGCTGAAGGCCATACAGCGATTCCTGGGCTTCGCCAACTACTACAGATAATTAATTCCTAACTTTTCCACCCGAGTGGCGCCCATCTCAGCCCTGACCCGGAAAGGTACAAATCCCAAGGATTGGCCTCCTGATGCAGAGGAGGCTTTTGCTTCGCTCAAGAAGGCCTTTGCTGTCGCACCTGTGCTCCATTGTCCTAACTCTAATGAGCAATTTTTTCTTGAGGTCGATGCTACCTCCGAAGGTGCAGGAGCAGTACTTACCCAGAAATCGTCAACTGATCGAATGAACTCATGTGTTTTTTTTTCCAAGGTTTTTTCTTCTGCAGAGAGGAATTATTCCGGTGAAGATTGGGAATTGCTGGCTATCAAATTGGCTTTGCAGGAGTGGAGGCATCTTCTTGAGGGAGCTCTTCATCAGGTAGTTATATACACCGATCACAAAAACCTTGCTTACCTTCAAACCGCGCAGAGGCTGAATCCCTGTCAAGCCCGCTGGGCTTTGTTTTTTGCTCGATTTAATTTTGTTCTTCATTTTCGTCCAGCTGACAAAAATGTCAAGGCAGATGCACTTTCCAGAGCCTTTTTGCCTCCTGATCAAGAGGAGGAACCTCAGCACATCAATGAACCCTCAAGGTTAGTCGCTGTCGCTTCTGCTGATCTTACCCCGCTTCCCCCTGGGAAAACTTTCGTGTCTGCTCCTGAACGTACTTGTGTTGTGAGTTCATTTTCCCCTTCACCATTGAGGTCTGATGAACTCCCTCTTCTGGTGAAGGAAGGTAGTGAGGCTGATTACCAAGCACCTGTGCAGGATGATGATGACTGGGTGACTGGAATTGCTGACTGGATGTAAGGCAGCCGACGCCCTTCTGCCTTGCGGGTGATTTCTCTGAGGGATTCTAGGAGACCAGTCTGATTCCTGCTCCTCAAAAGCTAAGTTTTCTGCTCTGCTTTTTGCATTTGTGTTTTGGTTTTGTTTTGCCTTGTTTTTCTGGATTTCTGCCATTCCCTGCTGGGGTGAGCTGAATTCCTTTTTGCTCTGTCTTCAGAAACTACCTGAGTACTGATAAAGTCTTTTTGAAGCCTAGAGTCTTCAGGGCTTTTTTCCCTATCAGTCTGTTGGCTCTTGTTTTGATAGGGTTTTGGGCGGATTGCAAACCGCAGCTTTTCTATCCTGTCCTATTTAGTTAGCTTGGGCCCCATCATTTGCTCAGCCTATCTTTCTATCTGTGTGAGTGTTTTTTCATCTTGCTTCACCGTCATTATATGTTGGCGGCTGCCTTTTGCTTTGGGTTCTGCTCTGGGGCAGTTTAGATTTCCCTTTCTGTCTTTAGGCTATTTAGTTCTCCGGCTGTGATCGAGGGGTCTAGGGCACCGTAGGAACCCCCCACGGCTACTGCTAGTTGTTGTTGATAGGTTCAGGGGTCTGCAATCCGATAGCTGCCAACTTCTCTGGTTTTCTGGACTTAGCTAGTATTTCTGTTTTTGCCTCCTACGGTGACTCATTCATAACATACTTGTGTCCTTCGGTGGGGTCACGCTTCCAAGTTGGCTGGTCACGCCGGTCAGAGGAAGACTCTGCAACTCATCACCCGATACTACTGATGGCCTGCTGTGGCTAAGGATATAAAGGAGTATGTTGCAGCCTGTCCTTCCTGTGCCCATAACAAGACTGTCAAACGTGTACCTGCTCGTAGGCTTCAGCCTCTACCAATTCCGTCGGCCTCCTGCCAGCACATCGCGATGGACTTCATCACAGATCTTCCAATCTCATCTGGCTGTTCTGTGGTGTGGGTAGTAGTGGACCGTTTTTCTAAGAAGGCTCACTTCATTCCGCTACCCGGTCTTCCTTCCGCTCCATCTGACACATCTTCCGTCTCCATGGTTTCCCTCTCCACATCGTGTCCGACAGAGGAGTCCAGTTCACCTCAAAATTCTGGAGAGCAGTTTGTAAACTCGTAAGAATTGAACTGAATTTTTCCTCTGTATACAGTCCCCAATCCAATGGTCAAGTGGAGAGGACTATTCAGATCCTGGCTGGATTCCTGCGTCACTTCGTCAACGCGCATCATGACGGCTGGGTAGACTTACTGTCCTGGGTTGAATTTTCCCACAACAAGTGAATCTTCTGGAAAGTCTCCATTTCAGATTGTCTTTGGACTGCAACCCGGAATACCTCTTCCCATCTCCGGATCATCTGGCGTTCCGGCTGCCAATACTTTCTCTGAAGATTTTTCTAAGGACAGACACCAAAACTGCTCTGGAGAAAGCCTCCCAGCACCCCGGAGACAAGGTATGGCTCTCCTCCAAGTATATCCGTCTGAAGTTGCCATCCTACAAATTGGGCCCCTGGTTCATTGGAGCATTTGAAGTCTTGAAACAAATCAATCCAGTCTCTTATAAGCTGGATTTGCCTTCTTCTTAACGTGTGCCTAACTCCTTTCGTGTTTCTCTCCTCAAACCAGTAGTTTTGAGCCCCTTCTTTAAGTATCCGGGTACCACTCCTGACCCTGTCTCGGAGGATGATTTTTTGAGGTAAAACATATCCTGGCCATTAAGAAAGTAAGGGTTAAGACCTATTACCTGGTGGACTGGAAGGGCTTTGGTCCTGAGGAGAGATCTTGGGAGCCTAGGGAGAACATCCAGGCTCTTCTTCTTAAAAGATTTTACGCAGGCTTGAAAAAGAGGGGGCGTAAAGAGGGGGATACTGTTACACCCGGTCCCTGTCCTGGCTCTGTGCCTCGGTCTGCAGCTGCTTCCTGTTCAGGGCACTCACCTCGTGCCTTGCATGCTGCGCCTGTGCAGCAGCCGGCTCCTGTCCCATCCTGCTTCTCAGCGTTCAGTTCTCTCCCCTTCCCCCACTTCCTGGCATCCTGTCGGCAGGTCTTCAGCCAGAGCTATTAGGGCACGCATGCACGCCCCCCTGGCTTCGTAAAAGGGACAGCTTGCATTTTTCAAAATAAGCAATTATCCAATGGCAGCGCACTGGCTGCTATTTCTGGCCTCTCCTCCATAGGGAGAGCACTGGAGCAACGAGTATCAATCATTGCTACATCCGGTTCTGTTGCTAACCTGTCTGCGCTGCATAGCAGTCTCTGTGCATGTTCTTATGCTGTCTGTCTCCACAGAAAAATCTGAATCCTGATAACCCTGGTTATACTTGCAATCATCTGGGCGAAAGCCATCCTGTTCCGCCAACAGCCATCCGAGTCCGAGAACTGAGTCAAGGTTACCGGAGCCAGCTACACACCATCTACCTGGATCCAGGACCCGTCTCATTACGAACTCTGCTGTCATTTCTGTTATCCCTTTTGCTGGGACAGCTGCCACGTGTCCGGGGTCTACTTGTAGGTAGTACCTGTGTCCTCCAGGTATTCCATTCTGGTCCTGTCTGAGGGGCTTTACTATGGGTACCTGGGGCTCACTAGTTATGCCCCCTTCTGAGCCCCCCGGACCGTGGTCCCGAGGTTCCACTTTAAAAATAAAAAACGAATTTGAACTTCACCATCTCTGCCTCCACTTCCATTCGTTACAAACAGACTACTTAGATGTACTATTGCTCAGTAATAAGAAGCTCCTTTTGTCACTGCTGTCATCTTTATAAGCTATAAACAACAGCCAAGCTAGGAACAATCAAGAATAGCCAAGGCCTAGCTCCGCAGATTCGCAGCCAACAATCATTCTGATGTTTTGTAGAAACTATTGATGATCATGCTTCATATATCAATACAATAATTCTTATTATCTCTATGTCCTAAAACAACCGCCGGAAAACCGAGGACACAAACTTTCCAAAGAACGTTTTCTTCCGAGAGTTCTCCTTAGGAGTGTAGGTACATATCCTTTTTTTTTCTTTGCGCTTGATTGTTTTATCCTTTTTAAATAATGTGATAAAAGATCCAGTCTACATGTCGCGTCTCCCAAGGCCGAGAGAGCGGAGGATTAACAACGGCTAAGAAGGAGAAAATGACAGAGCACCAAATTAAAAGACAACATAACTGAGCAGACGCTGCCATGTTACACTGAGACGATTGTACATTTCCTCCGGAAAATTCCCCGATTATTCTTGTGCTAAATAATTACAAAGTTGAGGAAAAAGTCTGGTGATCTAAGGTGGGTTTGTGGGCAGTAAACACCAGAGGCTAGTTAAGCGTGATATAAATGTGTCCGTTCCACATAACGCATACCTCAATACCACAAGTTAAATACCAAGTTATAAAAATATCTTGGAGGACGTAAATGAAGCAAGTAATGGTAAAAATGCATGACTGCAACGATTAGACTAAATCTTTCATGACTCCCGTACATAGGTTTATCCAATTTAATTGACAATTTAGGAGAAATATGGGACAATATCTGGCTTTTAGCCTTGATCAATGTCCTCAGCCTCGTTCCTCTTCCAAGATCTTGTCAAACATTTATCATTTTCTTTATGTTGCTATGAACGGCTATTGCGAGTTTTCGGTCTACTGCGGTCAAATTTGGATTTTCTTCTGCTTATTACATTCGAAAGGGAAACACATCAGTTTTAGGTAAAGTGGGTAAGGGGCCGTAATCTGTCTGAAATTAGAAATGTTGTCAAGTCATCTGCGGACTAAATAAGCAGAGAGCAGGAACACTATTTGGAGGCAGTTCAGTTTGGGGCATGGCAATATTTTAGCAGGCATTGTTAGTTGCTTGGTTACTAAGGGTGAATTGAGGTGCAATGCTATTTTTATTTCCTAACATAAAAACACAGCAACTTTGTTTGAACACTTTTTTTAAGGAATGGAAACTAAGCGATTTCCATATTGCATGCTAAAGCAGCTAATAATCCATTTATTTCTAATGGCTCTTACTTACTTTTCCTGGATCCAACATTGGAAGCTGAATCTTCTTCTCGCTGCACCTTCCCGACTCCACTGTTCTACAGCAACCTGATACACCTATATGACATCACTCTCTCCCTGGGCCATATAGATATTTTCAGGTGGAGGGACACTACCTAAGCCATTGCTGTGGTAGCTTTTCTACACAGGACTCTGCTAGATATTCAGCTCTGCTACATTGAAAAGTCATCTCTACTGTATTACAATGCTAGCACTTGTAAATCACACTCTGCTAAAAACTTAGCTCTGCTACATTACTGTGCCAGCTGTACTATATCCCTGGGTCAGCTCTGCTATATACTCCGCTGTACTACACTGCTGAGTCAAATCTGCTATCGGCTTTATTATTAGATTAGCTCTGCCTTTGAATCTCCTTTGCTACTCAGCGCTACTAGTTCTGCTCTTTGATGCTGAGTTAACTCAGCTGCTTTGTTGGACTAGTTCTGTCAGTCTCTAAACCTCCTGTGCAACTCACCTCTACCACTCCAGATCCAAAACATTAAGTCACCTTTGCTGGACCTACTCTACTCATGAGACTCCTACTCAACTCAGCTCTGCTACACTGGTTCTTCATAGCAGTTTTATAATTTCCCTTGAAGATTAGAACTCTGCTATGCACTGGTGAATACAGATATATGAGGGCCCCTCTGCAAGAACAGTACTGTATATTGGCCCTTTGCAGTCCAATAGCTCATCATAATGCACAATTTCACCGACTTTGGAGGGGGTAATGGGCCTCCATAGCTCTTGGGTCCCTTTGCGGGTGTAAGGGGGTGAGATAGAATTACCTCCTTGCTTCCCTTCCTCTAATTGTTCACAGTGTATTGATGTTTACATATGCTAATGTTTGTAATGTTTATGTTAATATTTGTGGTACTGCTACATAGTAATATGTATTACCGCTCACATTTATGGTACTGCCACATTCATACATGTGTTACCATTCTTTGTAGAACTATATTATATTAAGCTGTGGTCCTTTTATGTAATATAATAACGTGTTGTCATGCTCTTCATTGTATAAAATACAGTTTAGGGAAAGTGAAGTGTACCGTTCGGACAATAAAGAGGGGCATTATTATGTTTGCAGTTCTTTATTATTAAGGGTAACTGTAGTACTTGTGGCAACCACTAGATGGGGGCATATAAGTGTGCAGGTATAGTTCATAGTATGGTTATAGAGGGTTAAGTGTAAGAGGGGCTGTCGGGTGGTAAAACAGGAGTTTTTAGGAAGTTAGTTCAGACAGGACCAGGGTACCCAAAGTGTCCACATGGGCTATAGACCCGGACAGCTCGGGAGCCATGTAATGTTAAATAGCTGCAGCCCACGTTATCCATGGCCACTGGGCTTCATTGCAGTGGACCAGAACAGGGCAGGAGTCGGTTGGACTGAGGACTGAGGAATTGAAGGAAGTTGGAGCTTCCACGAGAACAGTACAGACGGGCCACATGCTTTACCAGAGTGTTGTGAGCTCATCTGTTCATTCATCTTTTGTGTCCGAGGATCTCCCTCTTCTGGTGAAGGAAGGTAGTGAGGATGATTCAGATGAAAGAAACCAAACACCTGATCAGGTGGATCGTGACTGGGTAACGGGAACTACAGACTGGATATAAGGCAGCCGACGCCCTTCTGAGTCGCTGGTGATTTCTCTGCTGGATTCTTGGAGACCAGTCTGATTCCTGCTTCCCAAAGATAAGTTTTTGCTCTGCTATTGAACTTATTAGTTTTGGTTTTGTTTACCTTGTTTTTTGAGTTCAGCCATCCCCGGCCGGGGGTGTGCTGGATTCTTTTTCCTTGATCAGTGTTCTCTTTTTTGCTCTGCTTTCAGAATATTCTGAGTGCTGATATAGGGTTTGAAGTCTAGTGACTTCAGGGTCCTTTTTGCTTATCAGTTGTGTTGGTAGTATTTTTTGGCAGGGTTTTCTCGGATTGCAGACAGCAGCTTTTCTGTCCTGTCCTTTTTAGTTAGCTTGGGCCCCATCGTTTGCTCAAACTATCTTTCTATCTGTGTTAGTGTTTCATCTTGCTTCACCGTCATTATATGTTGGGGGCTGCCTACTGCTTTGGGGTCTGCTCTGGGGCAGTCAGTTTTTCTCTTTTCTCTCTTTAGGCTTGTGTAGATCTCTGGCTGTGACGAGGTGTCAAGGATCACCGTAGGAACACTCCACAGCTACTGCTAGTTGTGTGATAGGATCAGGGATCTGCAATCCGCTAGTTTCCAACCTCTCTGATTTTCTGGGCTGAGCTTGTGCTTTGTTTTTTTCCTCCTCGGTGACTCAATCATAACACAGAGGCAATCAAACCAAGTGGCTGATGATTTCGAGTCTGGGGCGAAACAGGCAGAAGGAATTGTCATCATGGTGAGGTCAGGCCAGGAAGGAACTGGGGAGCAGTCTAAGATGGTCCAGTTTGGGCGTGTGCCGCACAGAAGAGACAGCAAAGCAGGGAAAGATGAGGAGACAAGTGAAATTCATGATGTGCCAACTGTGGATGTAACGTGTGAAGTATTGAGTAAAGAGAATGTTCAAGTTATCCTGGACCGTGTCTCCATTACTGAGGGTCGCCTGGAAGTGCCCGGGGGGACCTAAACCTGTAGATGCAGATACACTGAGAAGACGAATACAGTTTTCTGTGAGTGAAGGTCAGAACAGAGATGCTGCAGTGTCTCTGGCCATGACTAAAGTCCTGGCCTCCCCTTACAGCTGCACAGGTTGCACAAATGGTATGTCCGCCCTCTGCTGCTATGCCAGTTTCCATCCTGCTGCTACAGTGCTCATTGTTCCAACTGGACCACATTGCTGCATCAGCACCACCTGTCTGGGCTGCATAATATATCCTCATCAAGACTAAGGGCTTTGAGGCTCCATCTCACTAGGCAAGACACATGGAGAGGTAGGACAATAGTGTTAGGGTCCATCCAAATTTAGGTACACTTTGACGCTTTTGGCTTTTGCGGTCTTTGATTAAAAATTGATACGTACCTTACATTTTTACCAGCGATAGTGGAGTTCATAAATCGCAGTATGCTGACACATAGCGCATGTATAATTTCATTCAGAGGTATCCATGTCGTTAATGAATTTGACGCATCTCTGTGCTCCAGAGACAGAATGTACTTCAGTGAGGCGACAGCGTATATTTCTTTCAGAATTTATGACACTTCTTTGGAGTAAATTATGATGAATTTGTCAGGCGTGCTTGGCCATGCCCTGACCGAGTTTACTACACTTTTCAAAGAGTTGGCAGAGCTGTCAAGGACGTAAAAACGCTAAAATTTGCAACAATTTTACGTAAACTTTCAAGCTGTGCAAAACAATTTGGACATTTCAGAACTCTGGTGAAAACCACGTAATGAATCAGACAACTGGATTATTCCCTGAAGCATTACCGGTGAGCATGCCTGATATTTTCGTGGTGTGGCACTACGTCGCATAGGTCAAGTATCGGTGGTGGGCCGGATAATGAAAAAATACCACTTAATGGGGTTGTCTGGTACTTTTATATTGATGGCCTATCCTTAGGATGGGTCATCAATATCTGATCAGTGGGGGTGCAACAAGTGGCAACGCCACCAATGCAATGATCCAGTGAGGGCTGGATGTGCTGAGCTGCAGAGCTCCATTAATGGAAAAGTGGCTGCGGCTGGGTATTGCATGTCCGCCACCTATTTAAATCAATAGGGAGTGGTGGTGCGATACCCGACTACAGCCACTATGCAATTGATGGACTTATGCTATGCAACTCCGCAACACAGCAAATCCAGCCACCAGAAACAGGTAATTGGTGGGGGGTGCCATGTGTCAAACCCACACCGATCAGATATTGATGACCTAACCTAAGAATAGCTACGTTGTATGAAAAAGAACAAAAGGGAAGGCACTCACTGTTCTGAAGAAGTGAATTTATTTTCAGATAAAAAGCATAGGCTCGGGAGAGATGTGAGAACTGTGGACAACGGCCGTTTCACGTCAACTGCGCTTCAACGGGTCCTTTATCTGAAAATAAATTCACTTCTTCAGAACGGTGAGTGCCATCCCTTTTGTTCTTTGTCATACATCGTAGCCATGCATGTTTTTCTTTGGATTGAGCACCCGTTCTGTGCGTAGCTGGCGTGCAGCCCAGGTGTGTGTTTGTACCGCACTATAGTGCACATCAAGGTGGCGGCAGTGGTGCCAAATTTTCTTCTTTTTTTAACCTAAGAATAGGCCATGGTTGCTGAAGGGTGGCGTGCTCCTTAAGATTGACTGTTTGCATCATCAAGGTGGTCACTCTACTGATCTAAACTGTGCTAAACCTATGCTGAATGGGAAAAGCTCAAGCAACTAAAGCCAGCCATCATAGAGCAGCGCCATTAGGCTCTAAAGCACTGAGCCCGCAAGTGCCACGCATTCCTTGCCTAGGTGACTGTAGGGTGGCCTGTAATTAGGCAATGAGCTGTACACTATAAAATTAAAAATCCCTCCATTCTTCAAAACAGAGAGGATTTTTAAAGAAAAGTGGATTGCAAAGTTGCTTGTTTTGCAATTTTAACAATTTGAGCCAACTCCTTTACTCCCTTACCAACCTATGTCGTACATTTTTGTCACAGCTCTGTAATAAATATATGAAGCTGACTCAGGGGGGAGATTACTTCTTACCAGGTAGATGCTGGAACTTGATCTGATCGCCGCAGTTTAACCAATTAAATGCTGTTGTCAATCTCTGACAGCGGTATTTAAAGGGAATCTGTCAGGTGATTTTTTAGCACCATACTAATGGTATTGTGAAATAAGGCTTGGTCATCCCTTTCAAAATATGCAACTTTTATTGCTCAACTTCTCAGAACCACCATCAGTGCAGTAAAATATCACCATAACCACCGTGAGTGCAGCAAATCAACACCATAACCACCATAAGTGCAGTAATACATCACCAGAACCACTGACAGTGCAGTAATACATCACCAGAACCACCGTCAGTACATGAAAATATTGCCAAGATAAGTACAGCAATCAACTGTAGTGTCAAGTCTGTTCCATATAAAATTGCATCACAATAGCCTACAACTTCCACTAATGTCCTTAACAACAGTAAGGAGATGCTTGAAGTTGTTGTTACCAGCCATCATCAGACTGTGGACCATACAGGAACCACAGCACTTTGTGGTTCTTGGAAGGAGCTTTATTAACCCCTTTCTGACATGAGACGAACTATCCCGTCCACGGTACCCGGGCCCCTATGACCGGGGATGGGATAGTACGTCCAAGCGATCAGCGGCGCTCCCGGGGGGGGGGCGCTGCTGATCGCAGCCGGGTGTCAGCTGATTATCACAGCTGACACCCGGCACTGATTATCACAGACCGCCCCCGAAAATGAGGTCATTCCAAAATGAGGTCACTTGTGGGGAGGTTCCACAGTTTAGGCACATCAGGGACTCACCAAAGGCAACATGACACCCGCAGACCATTCCATCAAAGTCTGCATTCCAAAACGTCACTACTTCCTTTCCGAGCCCCGACGTGTGCTCATACAGTAGTTTTCTCCCACATATGGGACATCAGGGTATTCAGGACAAATTGGACAACAACTTTTGGGGTACATTTTCTCCTGTTACCCTTGGGAAAATTAAAAAATGGGGACTAAAAGATCATGTTTGTGGAAAAAATATGATTTTTTTATTTTCACGCCCGGGCATTATAAACTTCTGTGAAGCACTGGGGGGGTCAAAGTGCTCACCACACATCTAGATAAGTTCCTTGGGGTGGGGTCTAGTTTCCAAAATGGGGTCACTTGTGGGGGGTTTCCACTGTTTTGGCACATCGGGCTTTCTAAACGCGACATGGCGTCCGATCTCAATTTCAGCCAAAAAAGTCAAATGGAGCTGCTTCCCTTCTGAGCTCTGCCCTCACCCAAATAGTGGTTTACCCCCACATGTGGGGTATCAGTGTACTCAGGACAAATTGCACAATAACTTTTGGGGTCCTGTTACCCTTGGGAAAATAAAAATTGGGGGTGAAAAGATCTTTTTTTGGAAAAAATATGATTTTTTAATTTTACGGCTGTATGTTATAATCTTCTGTGAAGCCCTTGGAGATTCAAGGTTCTCACCACATATCTAGATAAGTTCTTTGGGGGGTCTAGTTTTCAAAATGCCTGCAGTCACACTGTGTGCGAGTTCACAATGACACTCAGAGCGATACTGTGCTCCACTAATGTCAGGGCCCAAGTGCAGAAATGTAAAGTTACTTTAGACAGCACTTACTCTCAGCAAAGGACCTCTGTCAATTATAACAAGGGAGAGGCTTTAATATGCAAATAACAGGGTTTAACGGTGCATGAAGGCATAAGGCCACGCGAGGGTGCACAGAAATGTCCTCATTTGCATAAAAAAATAAAATACTGTAAATAGTGGCGAATGTGGGCCTGACTCTAAGGCCACGTTCACATGTTCAGTATTTATTCAGTGTTTTACCTCAGTATTTGTAAGCCAAAACCAGGAGTGGGTGATAAATACCGAAGGGGTGACATGTCTCTATTATACATTTCCTCTGATTGTTCCACTCCTGGTTTTGGCTTACAAATACTGAGGTAAAATACTGACCAAATACTGAACGTGTGAACATGGCTGAAATCAATCGTAGGCCGGGATCAGACCTGCGAGAAACTCGCACGAGTCTCGTACTTCAATACCCGGCACTGCCGCCGGCACTCGGGAGTGTGCACTTGCATGTATTTCTAAGCAGCTGAGTGCTCCGGTCCCGAGTACCGGAGGCAGTTTCTCTTATTCATTCTCATCTCAACTATTGTAACTCTCTTCTAATCGGTCTCCCTCTTACCAAACTCTCCCCTCTCCAATCTGTCTTGAATGCAGCAGCCAGGATCATATTCCCCGCCAATCGTTACACCGATGCCTCTACCTTGTGCAAGTCATTACACTGGCTACCTATCCACTCCAGAATCCAGTACAAACTTATTACCCTCACCCACAAAGCTCTCCATGTCTCAGCACCACCCTACATCTCCTCCCTTGTTTCAATATACCACCCTACCCTTGCCCTCCATTCTGCTGATGACCTGAGGTTAGCATCCTCAATAATCAGAACCTCCCACTCCCGTCTCAAAGACTTTACACGTGCTGCGCCAATTCTTTGGAATGCACTTCCCAGGTCAATACGATTAGTCCCCTTGAAAACGCATTTATTCAGGCTGGCCTATCGCCTCAACACATTAACCTAACTATCCCTGTGTGGCGCAGTCAAAAGTTTTACCATAACCAGGTTCCCCGCATCATGTTACCACATGCTTTATGCATCTATTAGCCCTCTGTGTCTGTACTGTTACACACTTATGTGCTGTTCCGTCTAAAGTTATGCATATATGGTTTCATAGACTGTGTTATTTTTCATGCCGTGTATAATAGTCCTGCATTTGCTCTGCTGCCACCTGCTGTCCTTTTTCTGTATAGCAGCCTACAGCTAATTAATTCTAGTACATGCCTTCCACTTCCGGGTCAGTCATGACTTCTTAGCAGCCATTCTTAGTTTCATTTTCTGTGGGAGAGACACACTTGTACCGAGCTGTGAAAGGCATCAGTTTTTCGACCACATTGCTGAACCACCTTGCTTCACAAATTAGCTGTATCACCTTGGTTGTTACACCTGCATTTCTGGAGAAGTAATGCATTACCAATCATATGCTGTATGTCCAGATTTCCAAATAAACAAGTCTGGACTTCACAATCCCTGGTGTGTATCATCTCTCCGGACGCTGAACAGCAAAACAGCAACATGGTCCTGTCTGCTCTGCATTGAGGAACGGAAAGTGAGAATCTCTCCCAACCCCAATCAACTACACCTCCATTCGCCTCATGTGGGGACAGAACAGTCGAAAAACTGCCTTGAAGCCTGGCCAGAATAACCCTAAGGCCGGGGTCACACTGGCGAGGAATACGGGAGAGTGAGAGGCGCAAAAAGCACGCATTAGACACGGACAAATGATTTTCTATGGGGTCCCTCGCACCAGCCGTATATTTCTCCTCAGTATCCTACGCTCCATGCCACTCGCAGCATGCTGCGATTGTCAGCGTACTACGCCCGTAATACGCCAATGCAAGTCTATGGGTGCGCAAAAAATACGGATTACACACGGACCACACGTGTGACTTGCGAGAAATACGCACCAGGTGTCTTTTAGCAAAGCCGGCAATTCAGTGTGCTTTACAGTAAACTCACACTGACAGTTTTAATAAAGAAATGAAAGAATAGATATAGACACATAGAATGCATATATATATATGCATTCTATGTGTGTATATCTATTCTTTCATTTCTTTATTAAAACTGTCATAGGGCTCCATTATATGTCCATTTTGCAAGCCTGCGAGAAAATCTCACCATACGGATGCCATACGGATTACATACGGATGCTGACATGCGCAAAATACGCGACCACACCTTGATTACGGATGACATACGGAGCACTGTTTAGGGGTCATTCATCCGTATTACGCATGTAAAATACTGGCCGTATTTTGCGCAGGTTAGTGTGACTCCAGCCTTATATCCTAACCCGTCTGCCTGCTCACACACTGCAGCCCTGCTCTGCTAAGAAACTCTGCAGCGTCACCCCAGACCACATTGTGCATGGAGACTCTCTGTATATTATACAACATCGCTGCAGATTGTCGGACTGCAAAACCCCACAATTCTCTAAAAACACATTGGGAATCTTATCAGGAGGTCTTAACTAAGCTGCACTGTGATTTCCAGCCCCCAATTCAAAAGTTCAGTTTCTTAAAGAGACAGCGCACCTTAAATCAAAATGGCCGAAAAAGACTCTGCATTGTCTCCCACTAATGAAACAGATCAAATACAACCCGATACTGTCCATTATGAAGAGGGGGAAACAGAGCCAGCTTCACAAACAGACCAAGACTCACGACTAGAGTTGAGCGATACCGTCCGATACTTCAAAGTATCGTATCGGATGGTATCGGCCGATCTTTAAAAAAAGTATCGGTATCGCCGATTCCGATACCGGAAGTCCCATTCAAGTCTATGGGACTTCCGGTATCGGAATAAGAAAAACCCTTTCCTGCCCTTGTACAGCCTCTCTGGGGTCTGTACGGGCCTTTCGGGGGGCTGTGCCGGCCTGCCAGGGGGTCTGTGCAGGCTCCGGTGGTCTGTGCCGGCCTGCCGGTGGTCTGTGCAGGCTCCGGGGGGCTGTGCCGGCCTGCCGGGGGGCTGTGCCGGCCTGCCGGGGGGCTGTGCCGGCCTGCCGGGGGGCTGTGCAGGCTCCGGGGGGTCTGTGCAGGCATCGTCCGATGGGACTACAAGTCCCATCGGGCGATGCCTGCTACCATGACAGTGATTGACACATTAGCCAATGATGGGACAGTAGTAGTCCCATCATCCGGCTAATGTGTTAAATGTAAAAAAAAAAAAAATAAAAAAATTACATGCTACATACATACAACATGCATACTACATACATGCTACATTCATACTACATACTACATACATGCTACATTCATACTACATAAATACTACATGCAACATACATACTACATATATACTACATGCATGCTACATACATACTACATGCATGCTACATACATACTACATGCTACATACATACCACATACATACTACATATATACTACATGCATGCTACATACATACTACATGCTACATGCATGCTACATACATACTACATGCTACATACATACCACATACATACTACATACATACTACATGCATGCTACATACATACTACATGCTACATACATACCACATACATACTACATACATACTACATACATACTACATGCTACATACATACCACATACATACTACATACATACTACATACATACTACATGCTACATACATACTACATATATACTACATGCATGCTACATACATACTACATGCTACATACATACCACATACATACTACATACATGCTACATATATACTACATGCATGCTACATACATACTACATATATACTACATGCATGCTACATACATACTACATGCTACATGCATGCTACATACATACTACATACATACTACATGCTACATACATACCACATATATACTACATACATACAATACATTCATACAATACATACATAGACATACAGTACATATAACATAGAGTAACATACTTACCAATACTTGTCACATTGTTCCCCGAAGCCATTGTCTTTTCCGGAATAAATATTAACATAACAAACCACAAAAATACTCACCCACGATCCGAAGCAGTCCACGAGTGTGTCCCACGACGATCTTGGGTAGAGAACTGCAGCATCAGATGATGCTGCCGTTCTCTACGGGCTGCAGGAATCCAATGACGGAAGGTAGGTATCCTTCCGCACTGTATTCCTCCGCCACTTAAAAAAAAAAAGTCCCTAGTCTCACTTTATGCCATTGCTGTGTGGGAATTTCCCACGCAGCAATGGCATAAAGTGAGACTAGGGACTTTTTTTTTTTTAAGTGGCGGAGGAATACAGTGCGGAAGGATACCTACCTTCCGTCATTGGATTCCTGCAGCCCGTAGAGAACGGCAGCATCATCTGATGCTGCAGTGCTCTACCCAAGATCGTCGTGGGACACACTCGTGGACTGCTTCGGATCGTGGGTGAGTATTTTTGTGGTTTGTTATGTTAATATTTATTCCGGAAAAGACAATGGCTTCGGGGAACAATGTGACAAGTATTGGTAAGTATGTTACTCTATGTTATATGTACTGTATGTCTATGTATGTATTGTATGAATGTATTGTATGTATGTAGTATATATGTGGTATGTATGTAGCATGTAGTATGTATGTAGTATGTATGTAGCATGCATGTAGCATGTAGTATGTATGTAGCATGCATGTAGTATATATGTAGTATGTATGTAGCATGCATGTAGTATATATGTAGCATGTATGTAGTATGTATGTGGTATGTATGTAGCATGTAGCATGTATGTAGCATGCATGTAGTATATATGTAGTATGTATGTAGCATGTAGTATGTATGTAGTATGTATGTAGTATGTATGTGGTATGTATGTAGCATGTAGTATGTATGTAGTATGTATGTGGTATGTATGTAGCATGTAGTATGTATGTAGCATGCATGTAGTATATATGTAGTATGTAGTATGTATGTAGTATGTATGTGGTATGTATGTAGCATGTAGTATGTATGTAGCATGCATGTAGCATGCATGTAGTATGTATGTAGTATGTATGTAGCATGCATGTAGTATGTATGTAGTATGTATGTAGTATGTATGTAGCATGCAGTATGTATGTAGCATGTATGTAGTATGTATGTAGTATATATGTAGTATGTATGTAGCATGTAGTATGTATGTAGCATGCATGTAGTATATATGTAGTATGTATGTAGCATGCATGTAGTATGTATGTAGTATGTATGTAGTATGTATGTAGCATGCAGTATGTATGTAGCATGTATGTAGTATGTATGTAGTATATATGTAGTATGTATGTAGCATGCATGTAGTATGTATGTAGCATGTAGTATGTATGTAGCATGCATGTAGTATGTATGTAGCATGTATGTAGTATGTATGTAGTATATATGTAGTATGTATGTAGCATGTAGTATGTATGTAGCATGCATGTAGTATGTATGTAGTATTTTTTTTTTTTTAACATTTAACACATTAGCCGGATGATGGGACTACTACTGTCCCATCATTGGCTAATGTGTCAATCACTGTCATGGTAGCAGGCATCGCCCGATGGGACTTGTAGTCCCATCGGACGATGCTTGCACAGACCCCCGGACATCAGCACAGCCCCCCGGCAGGCCGGCACAGCCCCCCGGCAGGCCGGTACAGACCCCCACAGGGTGCACAGACCACCGGCAGGCCGGCACAGCCCCCCGGCAGGCCGGTACAGACCCCGGGCAGTCCACACAGCCCCCCGGCAGGCCGGCACAGCCCCCCGGCAGGCCGGCAGAGACCCCCGGAAGGCCCGAAATGACGGCGCATCATGATGCGCACACACCGCGCATCATGATGACGTCAGGCCGTCAATCAACTGAACTTCCGATTCCGATACCGAATTCCGATATTGAAAAAATATCGGAAGTCGGTATCGGAATTCCGATACAGCAAGTATCGGCCGATACCCGATACTTGCGGTATCGGAATGCTCAACACTAGTCACGACCAAGACGCTCTATGAAACCAACCATAAAGGCTGTTGAAAACTATCACAATACGAAGGATGAGTTCAATGACAACCTGGACGACCTATGGGAACGAGTCACCTCCCTCATGTCAAGCATCCGACGCCACAAAAATGATGCAGCGAGTCTACAGGACACTATAAAACGGCTAGACACGGCCCACGGAAGATACAAGAGACTTTCCACAAGGTACGTTGCCTTCCTAAAAGACTCTAATATTGATGAAGCCTCATCAGAATTAAGCAAAGTAGATTCCATAGAAAGAGAAAGGGACACCGCCGTGCAAGACGCCAAAGGTCAGGCTCATCCAGACACTCTTCTCAGTCATACAAATCATCCTGCTCAAGGACTTCAACTCTTAGTGACAGAATCCTAGAGGCCCGTTTAAACGCAGAGCGATCCAAACTAAGACATTCCTACACAGAAAAGAAAGCAGAGGCAGAAGCCAAGAAAGCAGAGGCAGAAGCCAAGAAAGCTGAAGCACAGGCGGAAGCCAAGAAAGCTGAAGCAGAGGCAGAAGCCAAGAAAGCTGAAGCACAGGCAGAAGCCAAGAAAGCTCAAGCACAGGCAGAAGCCAAGAAAGCAGAAGCAGAGGCAGAAGCAAAGAAAGCTGAAGCAGAGGCCAAAGCCAAGAAAGCAGAGGCCCAAGCAAAGATTCTTCAAACAGAAATGGAGGAAAAAAAAATTGCATTAGCTAAAGTAAAAATACTCGAACAAGCATTGAATCAAAACCTCGACCTGATTTGCCTACCACCACTGGAAGAAGAGGACCCAGCTGTTCGTACCAGTGATTATGTGCAGAAACAGATAGCTGCAGCACACACCTTCTCCAGCGACATTCAACCCAACAATGTGGAAACGTCCAAGTCAGCTCAACTTACAGTGACAGTGCAGAGACCCAAGACCAACGCCAAAATGTGTCCCCTCAGGAGCAGCAATCATCACAAGACCACAAGACGCACTCCAGTCCATCTCCACAGTTCAAGTCGCAGTCATCAAAATCTCCAGACGTTAAACCACAGCTCAACCCTACAGCAACCTCATTCTACCTGGGAACAATTCACCCTTCCACTCCACACAGCTTACGCAAAGGATCAGACATGTCCGAGTTTGCCAGGTTTATGGTGAGCAAAGATCTAGTCAGCACCAGCCTCTCAAAGTTTGACGACTGTGCAGAGAACTACAGAGCCTAGAAAGCAACATTCAAGGCCACCATTGCTGACTTCAACCTATCCACAGAACAGGAGCTCGACCTCATGGTAAAATGGTTGGGTCCTGACTCCACAAACCGTATCAAGAGTCTTCGGACCATCTACGTGAGGCAAGCTGAAGCAGGTCTCGCTGATGCCTGGCTGAGACTCCAAAGAACCTATGGCAGCGCTGAAGCAATAGAAAAGTCCCTATTCAAGAGACTGCAGAACATTCCAAGGATCCACCTTAAGGAATCCCACAAGCTTCTGGACTTAAGCAATCTGCTTATGGAGCTGGAACTCGCACAAAGAGACCCTCATCTGTCTGGATTGTGCTACCTGGACACCGCCCGTAGGGTAAACCCAATCTGTTATGAATGAATCACCGGAGGAGGAAAAAGCAAAAATGCAAGCTAAGTCCAGAAAACCGGAGAGGTTGGTAGCTAGCGGATTGCAGACCCCTGATCCTATTCTCAACAACTAACAGTAGCCGTGGAGCGTTCCTAAGGTGGTCCTAGATGCCTCTTCACAGCCGGAGAACTAAATTAGCCTAAAGAAAGGGGAAATCTAAACTGCCCCAGAGCAGACCCCAAAGCAATAGACAGCCCCCAACATGTATTGTTGGTGAAAACAGATGAAAACACAAACACAGACAGAAAGACGGGCAGAGCAAACGATGGGGCCCAATTAACTAGATAGGAAAGGACAGAAAAGATGCTGGCTGCAATCCGTAAAAACTCTACCAAAAATGTCCCAACACGTCTGATAGGAAAAATGGCCCTGAAGTCACTAGACTTCAAAATCCCTATATCAACACTCCGATATATTCTGAAGACAGAGCAAAAGAGATTTAACCAATCAGGGACAAAAATGGAAATTCAGCAGAGCCCCAGCCGGGGCTGGCAGAACACAAAACTAAGCAAATCAGACAAAATCTCATGGAACAATAACAGAGCAAAACTTAGCTTTAGAAGACAGGAACTGAACTGGGGCCAGAGCTCAGAGCAGAGAAATCACCAGCAACCCTACAGGGCGTCAGCTGCCTTATATCCACTCAGAGATTCCGGATGTCCAATCGCAATCCACCTGTTCAGGTGACAGTTTCACCATCTCCTTTCACCAGCAGAGGGAGTTCATCGGACATCAAAGGTGAACGAGAAAATGAGCTCACAACACTAATCGTCTCAAAGCTGCCACACAGTCTGCAAAAGAAGTGGGCAGTATGCGTTTCCAGGTACAAAAGGTCACATGATGTCACCTTTCCTCCGTTCAATCAGTTCTGCAAGTTTGTCGACGAACAGGCCCAAATGAGAAACGACGCTAGCCTAGGCTTCCTGGAGTCTAACACTACAGCTCCAGCAACACCGTCATCAAGGTATGAAAGCGTCACACATAGATGCAAGGACTTGAGGAGCAGTATAAGTGTCAGAAAGACTAACCTGCCACCACCTGCAGTAACTGCTGATAAACAGTACACTAGTCCGTCGAGAGATAAGTCTTTCAATCGTGAGTGTCCCATTCAGAAAAAAACACACTCATTGAACAATTGTAGAGGCTTCAGGTCCAAAACCATGCAAGAGCGCAAGAAAATCCTCAGTGAACTTGGGGTGTGTTTCAAGTGCTGCGCCTTATTAGAACACATGGCCAAGGACTGCAAATCTGCCAATAAGTGTGAAGAGTGTCATAGTGACAAACACCCATCAGCTTTGCATCCAACCTCAGCCACCAGCGATCCAGCAGTCGCAGTTACCTCTAGTCTGGCTACAAGCCACAGCGGGTAGCCACAGAATAACGCCAAGTCTACCATGGCTGTCTCCTGCTCATGCTCAGAGGTATGTGGGGAGAGCCAAAGTGATAAATGCTGTGCCAGGATATGCCTAATCAGAGTTTATCCAGAAGGGCAACCAGAGAAGGCAGTAAAAATGTATGCCATCATTGACAATCAGAGCAGTCGATCCCTAGCTGGACCTAAGTTCTTTGAAGCCTTTGGAATCAAGGGACCAGTAACGTCCTATACTCTGAATTCTTGCTCAGGTTGCACAGAGACTAGCGGCAGGAGGGCACAAGGTTTCATTGCTTCTCGTGTCAACGGAGGCATAGAAATACCCCTACCTATGCTAATCGAATGCGATCAAATACCCAGCCAAAGGGATGAGATTCCTACCCCGGAAGCTTTGCTCCACCAACCACACCTAAGGCACCTAGTCAGCATTATCCCACCTATGGACACAGATGCTGAAATCCTACTTCTGCTTGGCAAAAACAATTTAAGGATACATAAGGTCCGCCAACAGTGCAATGGTCCTGACTATGAACCCTACGCACAGAGACTCAACTTGGAGTGGGTAATCATAGGAAATATGTGCTTGGACCGAACAAGGGTTGATTCCTTTAAGACCTACGTACGCCGAGACGGATGAACTACTTTCTGCAAACCATGCCATCATCACTATGAGGTGAAAGAGAAGCCTCCAGATCCCGTACAGCTGCCTGATGTCATTCCTTTTCCCTATGCAGACGACTTGGGAAGATCAGTGTTTCATACAACTAAGGATGACAACACGGTAGCCCCATCAATGGAAGACAAGGAATTTGTCAGGATAATGGACAATGAGTTCCTTAAGGACGAGACTAGTCACTGGGTTCTTCCCCTACCAAGCCTGAACAATGGCACTATATCCCATCTGAACTTAATCCAGCTGACCATGCTACTAGACCTACAGTATGTCTATAAGGTCCTTTGCTAACTCTTCTTGGCTTTCAGGTCCTAAGTTTCTGTTGGAACAGAAGGGAAGTGAACGTGTCCAGGAACTCTTCAGCATCCAGGATCCTGAAGGCGATCCAGAGGTCCGCTCCAAGGTCAGTGCTTTGGCGACGAACACTCAACCATCCTCCAGCCTCGGTTGCCAGCACTTCGAACGCTTCTCCAATTGTATGAAACTTGTCAAGACTATCGCAAGGTTAGTCCACATCGCGAGATCTTATCACAACTCATGTGGAGACAAAGACTGTCACGGTTGGCACGTCTGCCATAAATCACTCTCTGCCGAGGACATTTCTCACTGTGAGTCTCTTACAATACGCTATGTCCAGCAGAGCATATTCAGTACTGAATGGGAATGCCTATACCACAAACAGCAGATCCCTCTGAAAAGCTCCATTGCCCATTTGAATCCAGTAATGGACAGCTACAGTTTGCTGAGAGTCGGTGGTCATTTAAATCAAGCCAAGATTGTGGCTTCAGAGCAACATCCTTGCATCATTCCCAGTAAACGTCATATCACTGATCTACTGATCCGACACTTTCATGAATGGACCGAACACCAAGGCAGGCAGATCACAGTGGGCATGTTATGGTCTGCAGGGCTTTGGATCATAGGTATGCAAAGACGCATAGCGGGATTACTACATCGCTGTGTGCAATGTCAGAAAACCAGAGGAAAACAGGCACATCAACAAATGGCCGACCTGCCCTCTGACAGAGTGCCGAACCGCCTTTCACCTACGTTGGCCTAGATGTCTTTGGGCCATGGATGGTATCTGCACGCAGAACTTGAGGTGGCCACGCCAACAGCAAACGATGGGCCATACTATTCACTTGCATGAGTGTCCGTGCCGTCCACATAAAAGTAATAGAGTCTATGGACACATCCAGCCTGATCAATGCTCTCCGGCGTTTTCTAGCGATCAGAGGACTGGTAAAGCAGATAAGTTCCAACCACGGAAGCAACTTCATTGGTGCAAGTCGAGATCTGGATATCAACATCAAGCCAATTCAGGATCAACTGGCAGAAAGAGGCTGCACCTGGATCTTCAATCCACTGCATAGTTCTCACGTGGGAGGTTCCTGGGAAAGGATGATCAGGATCTCGCGCAATATCCTGAACTCTATTCTTATGGACGTAAACTCTTCAAGGCTTACGCATGAGACCTTGGCTACTCTTCTGGCTGAAGTTTCTACTATAATCACCTCAAGACCACTTGTCCCAGTGTCAATGGATCCTGAAATACCGACCATTCTTACATCAGCTACTCTTCTCACTCAAAAGACCAGGAACCCACTAACAGTCAGTGGAAAGTTTACTCATACAAACACCTACCAGAAACAGTGGAAACGTGTGCAGTACCTTGCTGATTACTTCTGGAACCGGTGGAGAAAGGAGTATCTTGTGATTCTCCAAGGAAGAAGGAAATGGCAACAGAGTAAACCGAACTTGAAAGAAGGAGACGTGGTGCTTATGAAAGAACAACAAGCCCAAAGGATCGACTGGCCTATGGAAATCGTTACAAACACTTTCCCTAGTCAAGACGGTAAGGTCCAAAAGGAGGAGCTGAAGGTCCTTAGGAAAGGCGAGCCTAAGACATTTCAGAGGCCAATCCATGAGCTCGTACTGATACTACCAATTGAGGACATTCCGGTAGGATGAACCATGAACAGAACACTGCCCTAGTACTTCGTCCATTGGATTACCATTGGGTCGGAGATAGTTTGGCCTAGTGCGGCTTCTCCGATCCGAAGATGGGTATCTTTGGATTGTCTAAGGAACTCTCTGTCATCTACCTCGTTTTGGAGTTATTATTGCATTTCATGCATATTTGTGTTTGTTTTTCAGGTTATTGAACTTTACTTAAAAACAAAAACAATAAAAACATTAATATAGTGAAATCCTTTATGGAATTTCAGACGGGGAGTGTGCTGTTCCATCTAAAGTTATGCATATATGGTTTCATAGACTGTTATTTTCCATGCTGTGTATAATAGTCCTGTATTTGCTCTGCTGCCACCTGCTGTCCTTTTTCTGTATAGCAGCCTACAGCTAATTAATTCTAGTACATGTCTTTCACTTCCGGGTCAGTTCACGCCTTCTTCATCCTGCTAGCAGCCTTTCTTAGTTTCATTTTCTGTGGGAGAGAAGCGCTTGTACCGAGCTGTGAAAGGCATCAGTTTTTCAACCACATTGCTGAACCACCTTGCTTCACAAATTCGCTGTATCACCTTGGTTGCTACACCTGCATTTCTGGAGAAGTACTGCATTACTATTCATATGCTTTATGTCCAGATTTCCAAATAAACAAGTCTGGACTTCACAATCCCTGGTGTGTATCATCTCTGGGGCGGCACGTTGGCTCAGTGGTTAGCGCTGCAGCCTTGCAGCGCTGGGGTCCTGGGTTAGAATCCCACCAAGGACAACATCTGCAAGGAGTTTGTATGTTATCCCCGTGTTTGCGTGGGTTTCCTCCGGTTTCCTCCCACATTCCAAAGACATACTGATAGGGAATTTAGATTGTGAGCCCCATCGGGGACAGTGATGATGATGTGTGCAAACTGTAAAGCGCTGCGGAATATGTTAGCACTATATAAAAAATAAAGATTTTATTTATCTCTCCGGACGCTGAACAGCAAAACAGCAACATGGTCCTGTCTGCTCTGCATTGAGGAACAGAAGGTAGGAATCTCTCCCAGCCCCAATCAACTACACCTCCATTCGCCTCATGTGGGGACAGAACAACTTAACATTATGGCTGGTCCATACAATCAGGGCAATTGTTACCACCCACTGTAATGAACTCATTTTCTGATCTACCAGTTGTGAGTTCTCCTTCCGGGCTCCCTCTGGTGGTAACAGGAGGTAGTGAAGTTGATTTAATTAGGAGAGATCTGCCACCTGATGATGAGGATAACGATTGGATCTCTGGAATCTCAGACTGGATTTAAGACCGCCGACGCCCTATTCTGGTGCTGGTGATTCCTTCTGGCTTTTCAGGTCTTTGTTTTCAGCTCTGTTCCAGTCATCTCAAGCTAAGTGTTTCTGCTAATGTTCACACTTGATTTTGTTGGTCTATTCAGTTTTTTGTGTGGTCAGCCAGCCCCAGCTGGGGCTGTGCTGAATTTCCACTCTTATTTATCTGTATTTGCAAATTTTGCTTTATGTCCCTTATTAGATTGGCCTCTTTTTTGCTCTGTCTCAGAATATTTCAGAGTGCTGATATAGTGGGAGAAGTCTAGTGACTTCAGGGTTAATTTTGTTATCAGAAGTGTTGGACATTATTTTTGTAGGGTTTTTTGGGCAGATTGCAGAGTGTCTTTCCTTTCCTGTCCTTTCTAGTTAGTTTGGGCCCCATCGCTTGCTCAGCCTATTTTCCTGCCTGTGTTTTCATCTTGTTTCACCGTCAATACATGTGTGGGGGCTGTCTATTCCTTTGGGGTCTGCTCTGGGGCAGTTAGTTTTCCCCTTTTCTTGCTTTAGGCTTATTTAGACCTCCAGCTGTGATGAGGCGTCTAGATTCATCGTAGGAACGCTCCTCGGCTGCTGCTAGTTGTGTGGTAGGATCAGGGATCTGCAATCTGCATAGTTACCAAACACTCTGGTTTTCTGTGACTTAGCTTGTTTAGTTTTCCTCCTTGGTGACCCATTCATAACAACCCACCTTTCGTGTCTACCTTTTTCCTCATAGATTGTAAGCTTGCGAACAGGGTCCTCTTTCCTCTTGGTATCTGTTATGATCTATGTGATTATTGTTATGCTGTAATGTCTATCGTCTGTACAAATCCCCTCTGAAATGTAAAGTGCTGCGGAATATGTCGGCGCTATAGAAATAAAATTTATTATTATTATTGTATTGAGACCCGAGACTTGTGCCATTTTCTCGCAAGTGTGACCCCGGCCTTACAAGGAGCCTGTCATGTAACTTGCAGATATGGGGGTAACCTGACAGCGAGGTGCCGACACTGAGAGCCCGGCTGCCAGGAGGAAATGAGTGTTATCCCCCCAGTAGTGATCGGCTTCCAGCCATGGGGGTAGGGGTGGCTGTAACCACACCCCTGCACTGACTGACAGCGGGATCAGCATTGTGGACAGCTGTTGTTGTTTTTTTTGGGGCGGGGTATTTGCAATTTCACCCCACGAGGAATCTTTTTCCTGGTTTTTTTTTTGGCTCTTTTGGAAGAAGTGGAGGATAAAATGAGAGCGCAATAATGAAAAATTCTTGGTTCACTAATGGGTTAATACATACAAGTATGAGGCTGCGATCACACGACGCGGTTTTTTTCGCAGCGTTTTTTAAAGCGCGATTTTTGCCGCGAAAACGAAAAAAAAAAGCATCCTATGCATTCCTATGGGATTCCGCAATGCTGTGCTAATGCTGCGGATTTTCCTGTGGCGGGAATTGCATCACGGAAAAATCCGCAGCATGCTCAATTATTTGCGGAATCGTGGCAATTGCGCCCACATAGGAATGCATTGTCCTGCTTACTTCCTGCATGTGGCTGTGCCCACCATGCGAAAATTAAGCAGAACATTTGCGGATGGTACGGAGGAGAGGAGACTGTCCTCCAGGCTGTGGGTACCATATCCCTGTAAAAAATAGAATTAAAAAAAATCGGGTTTTATTCACCTTCCGACGTCCTGCGCCGCGTCCACAGGCTTCAGCGATACACGCGGCAGGTCCCGTTCCCAGTGATGCATTGCGAGAATGACCTTTGCTGACGTTGCTGTCTCACGATACTGTAGCGTTCTCGCGAGACCGCGACATCATCAAAGGTCATTGCCGCAATGCATCACTGGGAACAGGACCTGCCGTGTGTATCGCTGAGGCCTGGGGACGCTGCAAGGGACATTGAAGGTGAACATAACCCGATTTTTTATTTTTTTATTATTTTTAACATTAGATCTTTTTACTACTGATGCTGCATAGGTGGCCTCAGTAGTAAAAAGTTGGTCACACTCGTTAAACACTATGTTTGACGAGTGTGACCAACCTGTCAATCAGTTCTCCAAGCGATGCTACAGATTGCTTGGAAAACGCTAGCATTCTGCAAGCTAAATACGCTTGCAAATCGCTAGTTTTTCCACGGGAAACTCGCGGGAATTTAAAATGCGATTTTCCGCTATGTGTGAACTTAGCCTGAGTGTTTTCTGCTCCCAGCAGCCTCTGCAGCCAGTCACTGGTTTGCGACAGTTTCCGGGACTTCCTATAAAGTCACGCAGTCTCCAGTGTTTTGATCTTTGTGAGCTTCCGTAGTCAGACCTCGGTCATGTGACTGGACCCATCCAGGAAGCAGGGTGACAGCTGCAGAGCGTGTTTACGTCCTGGAGATCAGTAGTGCTGCTGCCGCCGCCGCCGCCCACCTGTGAGTTGCTCCATGTCCTCCTGTTACTGTGCTTCCATTCTGTGTGCTGCAGCCTCAGTATGACACTTTCCGGGCCCATATCAGTAGGGCATTGTGGGACTTGTAGTCCCACAGCAGTTTCCCTGCAGGATGTGATGCGAGCTTTGTGTTTCTTCGTGGGGCTCCGAGTTCAGAGCAGGAACCACGTGCAGATGTGCAAGGTCACGTATGCAAATCCGTGTCAGCGCTGCCTACAGCTGCCAATCACCGGTCTTCTTTCATTTTCAACCTGAAGTGGAAGAATGTAGGCTGGAATCTGATTGACTGCCATTGCACTGAGGTGATTTCCTGAAGTAATAATGGCTGTAATTGTGACTTATTATGAAGTTTTTCGTCCCTCCAGTTCCCTGTACAGTGTGTTTGGTTATTCCCAGTTCTTCCTGTGAGAGACATGTTGGTAATTGTTGGCCCCCCTGTATTCTTGGTGGGCACGAGGTGTGTGTGTGTGAGTGAATGTATTCCTTTTTATTTTGTGCAGTTGAAGACAAATGTGATGGGTTCATGCAGCATTTACTATAAAGAAGGTGTGAAAGAATCCTAAAAAATCAGCGTCTCTGCACCTGTGCCTGTTCTTCAAACATTATGCACCCATATGGATGAATTTGGTGCAAAATTCACCAGCGGGAAAAAGACAAAACATGACTTTAAATGAATTGCCTGCAAAAATAAACCTGAACAGAAATAATAGAAATAAAGTATAATAGCGTTTTCCTATTTATGCACAGACAGAACGACATACCATGCTTATACAGAAAAAAACAATCAATCCTCCAGATAAAGGCCGGGCAGGATACACGTGTCAAACACAGCTGAAAAATAAGAGAACAATATTTATTATAAATAGGAAAATATGATATGAAATTAGCAAGGTGGAGGTTAAAATAGGGTTAAAGTGGCACAAAGGGAAAGGTAACATGATGATAACCTCTAAGGCTGTGTGCACACGCTGCGGAAAAGGTGCGGATTCATCCGCGCGGATTTTGTACAATCCGCAGGTGAAACCGCAGGTCAAAAGACCTGCGGTTTTACCTGCGGATTGCTCTGCGGTTTTGCCCTGCGGTTTTTCATCTCCTCAATGGAGGAGATGGCAAACCGCAGGAGAATCCGCAGAAAGAATTGACATGTCAATTCTTTCTGCGGATTGAAAACCGCAGATAATCTGCGCGGAAAATTCCGCACCGTCTGCACTGCGGTTTTTGATTCCCATAGGGAATCATTGTACTGTACACCGCAGCAAAAACTGCAGCGTGTGCACACAGCCTAAAGATATCTTCCACACTGACTGCAGACTCCTAGCTGATGCCGGGGTGGGGGAGAGAGACCCTGATCCTGTTGGCGAACACGTCCGGATTCCGTTTTACAGAGGATTTCAGGCTATAAGAAAAAGTATGCAAATATGAATCGGATCCTATATTTATATACAGGGTAGGGGGGTGGATCTCCGGGATGGACAGGAACTAAAAACATCCCCAGATTCATGAACAGTGCAATTTACACCAGGTAAAAAATGACTCGTGGCAAATGAGGTGAGCGATCATCTTTCAGGCTCTCATTAGAGAGACTGCTAGTCCGATGTTGAGGTCTGTGGATTTCTGTGCTAAACAGATGGTACAATACTTCTGTGTGCGGTTCCTTTAGTACCATCTGATACAGTGATGGCACATTGTTACTGTGCTTGGATTTTGGTTGGTGACGATCGATGTGAGATCCTACTGATCTTTAGAATCACTGGGCGAATATGACACTGTATTTCCTTCATTCAGTCCTTCCCTTCATAGTGATTCTCAAGGTCTCAGTCCCATTCTACAGGGAAATAGGAGTACAGCTCCATTCAAGTACTGCATCCCCTAGCTTTCTGGATTGGAGGGGGTCCTAGAGATTGGACCTCCACTAAGCATAAATTAATCACAATATTCAAGCACCGGAATGAGAATAACCCTATGGGGAGTCACATAACTCATGTAACTCGCACGGTGGTTGCAATGCTTGGACTGTCTGGTGGCTCTCCCAACAGGAGCATGGCGGCATGTATTTCTATGCAGCTGTTGGGAGAGCAGATGGCCAGTCAGAGTGATCAGATCCTCGTATGAGTTATACGGCCATCTGACTCTGCTGAGACACTTCTCAATTGGGGAATCGGCCACAAGGTTTAATCCATATATGATGCCGATCTAAACCTTCCTATATCTTATGTACCATAGTCTTATCTTTTCCTGAATTGTGTAAATCTATGATCAGTGGCGGCGTTTAGGACATTAGAATTAGGCCTAAGTCAGACATGGGGCTTATAGTTTTGAGTCACTGATATCACATAGGGTGGGTACAGTTGTGATACCAAGAGCTGTGCTGTTCTGCTCTGCGTTTACGTTGGGCTGGTAACGGAGCTAATAACCGCTAAGGATAGGTTTTCAACATTTTATGCCCACGCAATCCCTTTAAGGTTCCCATACGTCCTCAATAGCAATCAGTTCAACGGACTGCCATATTTCCTCTCTCCCACATATACATGCATGTCTGTATTTTCAGAAAGCAGAGGGGAAAGTGTAGGTGGGGGGAAGCTACCCTTGAAATGACACATTGGGGGGTCGCCATATGGGTTAGATTAGACTTCGAAATAGTCTGGTTCATCCAATAGTGCTATAATGTGCGTTGTCAGCTTTATTATTAAAGCCGACTTCCTGCTAGAAACACTTGTAACTAGTGTTGAGCATTCCGATACCGCAAATATCTGGTATCGGCCGATATTCGCGGTATCGGAATTCCGATACAGAGTTCCGATACTTTTTGCATATCGAATACCGGAATAGGAAGTTCCCATAATGCTATGAGCCAGTTTGATTTGATTTAGCCAATGAGGAATCCTCATAAGTGTGGGCACATCCTGTTAGGCATGTTAACTAATGGCATGGCTGTGATTGGCTGCTGAAATGATGTCATGATGCACTATAAAAGCCGCCGCCATTTAGGGTTCACTCTGCTGTGAATTCAGTTAGGGACAGGCTGTTTTTCAAGACTCTGAGGGACAGTTAGAGATAGCGATTTGCTATATAATATTGTGCTTTACCCAGGCTACATTATCAATCACTGTAGCTTTCTTTTGCCTTGCAGCGCTGTTCACAGCTGTCTGCAAGGTCTGTGTGAGTGCAGCTCATGCTGTAGTGTGTCCTGCAGCCACCTCTGGTTGTAGTCCGCTCAGCGTGCGTCACTGCCTCATACATAGTCCCTTTTTTTTGTTTTATTGCAGCTCATTTTTCCTGTTCTTTTTTCCTCTCCTATTAGTGTGCTTCCATCCGTATCCATCTACATTGGTTGGTTGCAAGCACTATATAGGAGTAGATAGAGGAGCCTTTTTTCTGGCTTGCGCCCTGCAGCCGCAGCCAGATTAGTATTAGCCTATTTTTTTGGAGCCTCATCTATTGCATTGTAGGTTACCTTCCTGCATTGTAAGGGTACGTGCACACGCTGCGGATTAATCCGCACGGATTTTGCAAAAACCGCAGATAATCCGCAGGTCCAAAGACCTGCGGATTATCTGCGGTTTTGCCTGCGGTTTGGTCCTGCGGATTCACTATCTCCACAATGGTGGAGATAGGAACCCGCAGCGGTTTCCGCAGAAAGAATTGACATGCAATTCTTTCTGCGGATTCAAAACCGCAGCAAATCCGCGCGTTTTTTTCCGCAGCGTCGGCACAGCGTTTTTTTTTTTCCCATTCAAATGAATGGTACTGTACACCGCAGCTAAAACTGCTGCGTGTCCGCAGCGGCCAAAACCGCTGCGGAAACGCAGCGGAATCCGCAGCGTGTGCACACAGCCTAATAGCTCCAAAAAGTTTGTGACATTATCGCTTTCACATCTTTGGTCACATCCTTTTTGTTTTTTTGAAAAAAAAAAAAACACGTAAATAAAGTTCACCAAACACTCCACTTGACTGTTGTGTTGGCCACATTTGCTCATATTAAAGTGTAGTCCCCACTTTATAAAATTAGTGTTTCTTATACCTGTTAGCAGCTGTTCAGGAATAAGCACACTAAGCCCCCCCCTTAGGCAGAAAAGTACAATCTTTATCAGTCTACCAAGATGAAGAAGGCAGGGAGTAAAGGCCCCTTCACACTAAGCGACTTACCAGCGATCCCGACACCGATATCAAGGTGTCAGGATCGCTGGTAAGTTGCTATGTGATCGCTGGTGAGCTTGCCATCGCTGTAAAAAATAGAATCAAAATAAAAAATATAGTTATTCTCACCTTCCGACGTCCCACGCAGCCATCCCGCCTCTCTCCACGCTCCGGTCCCAGTGATCCTTTGCACGAATGACCGTGAGACTTTGTTATCCCTCGAGACCGTGACATCTCGCAGTCATTCGTGCAAAGGATCACTGGGACCGGAGCGTGGAGAGAGGCAGGATGGCTGAACGTGACGTCGGAAGGTGAGAATAACTAAATTTTTTATTTTTTTTTATTATTTTTTACACCTGATCGCTGGTCTCCCGCCTGTCACACACAGCGATGCGTGCTGGCCAGCGGGAGACCAGCGACAAAAGAAATGTCCAGAGGTTTCTTCCAGCGATACCGGCAGGGGGGCCGCTCGCTGATCGCTGTCACACACAGCGATCTCGCTGGTGAGATCGCTGTTACGTCACAAAAGTTGTGACTCAGCAGCGATCTCGTTACTGAGATCGCTTAGTGAGACGGGGCCTTAAGGCACGTGGTCGTGGAGTTTCAGCAGGGAGAGGATGTGGGGATTCTGTGCCTGCTGCGGGCACCAGTGACTCAGCATCCCCCAGTTTAACCAGGCAACAGTCCTTTATGCGCAGCTTTGTAGGACCTTGCCGTACCCCACTCCTGCGGGACGAAAAAACTGAAGCCGTTGTCGGATGGATGGCAGCTAACGCATCGGCTTCAATTGCTTCCACATCCTCTCAGGGCCAGAGCACTGAAGAGCAACCATCTGTCTCTTCACCACCTGCCAAATTGCCCAGGCAGTATGAGAGCCCTGGACAGGAGCCATCTCTACTTCTGTTCTCTGAATCTCTTGGCTTGGAAACGGGGCCAGCCAAGCAGCATTCTAGAATGTGAAGAAGAGGGAGTATGCAGTGATGCGCAACTGCTTTGTCCCTCTGAATCTGAAGAGGCGGGTGGGCCAGTGCCTATGGTCAGCACACCACAGTACGCATCAGATGATGAGACTCAGGTGCCACTTTCTGGTGCGTACTGTGCTGGCGAGACTACCCAGGAGAAGCAGGTGTTTGAAGAGGGGTGTAGATGATGAGGTCCTTGACCCATCATGGCATGAGGAACAGGAAGGTGGTGGGAGCAGCTCTGAGGAAGAGATTCCCCGAACGGCCAAAACAGGAGGGAGAGGGAGGGGGCAGACTTGGTTTCCTGTAGCCTCCACTTCAGCACCCGTTAGAGCATTCCTCTTCCAAAACCCAAAACTTGCGCTCCCAGGACTTGCAGTGTGTGGTCCTTTTTTGACACAGTTGCAGATGACATTTGATTTGTCAAATGCAAGCTGTGTAATCAGAAAGTCAAAAGAGGGAAAAGTGTCAGCAACCTCAATACCACAAATATGTGGAAACATGTGCTGACCAAGCACGTGGTGGAGTTACAAAGACACACTGAAGACGTAGGCCAACCTACAGAACGCCACTGACTGTCTGTCTGCAGTCTCCAACATCATGTCTGCTCTCTATCTGAAACTCAACCTCTCCAAAACTGAACTTCTGCTCCCACCATCTACTAACCTCCCTAAATCTGACATTTCCCTCTCTGTGGGTGGCACCATAATAACACCCCGACAGCAGGCGCGCTGTCTGGGTGTTATGTTCGACTCCGATCTCTCCTTCACCTCCCATATACAATCTCTTGCCCGCTCATGCCGCTTACACCTAAAGAACATCTCTAGAATCCGCCCTTTTCTCACCATGGAAACAACAAAAACTCTCACTGTCGCCCTGATCCACTCCCGCCTGGACTACTGTAATGCTCTATTAATTGGCCTCCCTCTCACTCGACTCTCCCCTCTCCAGTCTATCCTTAATGCAGCAGCCAGGGTTGTCCATCTGGCTAATCGTTACTCAGACGCGTCCGCTCTTCGCCAGTCGTTACACTGGCTGCCAATTCATTACAGGGTACAATTCAAAGTACTTGTTCTCACCCACAAAGCTCTCCACAGTGCGGCACCCCCTTACATCTCCTCCCTCATTTCTGTCTATCGGCCTAACCGACCGCTGCGCTCTGCAAATGACTTTCGACTAACCTCTGCCCTAATCCGTACCTCCCTACTCCAAGACTTCTCCCGTGCTGCGCCAATCCTCTGGAATGCTCTACCTCAAGATATTAGGACCATCCACAATTTGCATAGTTTTAGGCGCTCACTCAAAACACATTTGTTCAGAGCGGCCTATCACATTCAGTAATCAAAGTCATGTTTGTGTGTGTGTGTAGCCCATTCACTATCTCCATCTAACCCCCACCCCCTGAAGATGGCTGGACCGTCATTGTAAATACATCATTGTAAATACAAAGCACAGGTTTGTATCTCCCCCACCTCATTGTAGATTGTAAGCTCCACGAGCAGGGTCGTCTTATTTCGCTTTAATTATTGTATTGTTAACGTTGTTACTTATGACTGTTGTGTTTGAAACTGTTCAACTGTAAAGCGCTGCGGAATATGTTGGCGCTATATAAATAAAGATTATTATTATTATTATTATTATTATTATAGCACCACCTACCACCTCTTCAGCTCGTGTTGTAGCCTCTTCCTCCAGCTCACACAGCTGGTTTGGCGTCCTCACAGGATCGCCATGGAAGAACCGCTGGCACTGTTGTCAAGAGACCCAGTGACATTCCACCCACAGCACCACGTTCCCTGTCATCCTCACACTCCCAGGCCACTCTACAGCCATCGGTAGCACAGGCATGGGATAAAAGGCGACCATACTCGGCAAACCATCCCCGAGCACAGGCTCTGAATGCTGGCATTGCAAAACTACTGGCCCTTGAAATGCTCTCATTCAGGCTGGTGGAGGCTGACACCTTCTGTAACTTCATGGCATTGGCAGTCCCACAATACACTGTGCCCAGCTGCTTTTATTTCAGCAGGCAAGCCGTCCCTGCCCTGCAAAAGCACGTGGAGGGAAAAATTAAACATGCGCTACTAAACGCCGTCAGTAGCAAGGTCCACCTGACTACCGATGTGTGGACCAGTAACCATGGACAGGGTTAATGTTGTGGACCCGGGTACAGATCTTGAGAGTGGCGCTGTACGTGTTCTGCCAACTCCAAGGATTGCAGGAATCCAGTCTGTACACATTGACTCCTCCTCCTACTCAAGTTCCTCAGAAACAGCACTGCAGGAGCCATCACGGTCTACCTCCACATGGACCCGTGAATGCTTGCCCAATATGAGCACAGCCATGGCCAAACGTCAACAGGCTGTACTGAAATTAATTTCTTTGGGAAATCGAAGCCACACTGTGCAGGAGCTCTGGAATGCCAACAAGCAGGAGAGCGACGTGTGGTTTGTGCCACCGAATCTCCAGCCAGGCTTGGTAGTGTGTGACAATGGCCGAAATCTGGTGGCAGCTCTGGGCCTAGGCAACCTCACTCAAATCCCATGTCTGGCACATGTGCTCAACTTGGTCGTGCAGAGCTTTCTGAGGGACTGTCCGGATCTTGATACACTGCTGCACAAGGTCCGCATAGAGTGCGCTCACCTACGGCGTTCCAGCATGGCAAGATCGCGCATTGCAGCTCTGCAGCGCCAATTCCGCCTTCCGGAACATCGCATCATATGTGACCTACCCACCAGGTGGAATTCAACGTTACATATGTTGGAGCTGTTGTGTGAGCAGCAGGCAGCAGTAATGGAGTACCAGCTGCATCAGGCGCAAACAAGTCGCACTGTGCGCCGTCACACTTCAGCACCACTGAGTGGGCCTCTATGAAGGACATCTGCCTCATTTTGCGTGCCTTCGATGATTCCACGCGGATGGCGAGTGCAGATGATGCACTTGTCAGCATGACTGTCCCCCTTATCTGCCTGCTTCAAAAAACACTGCAAGCACTAAGGGAGGAGTTTTTGGAAGAGGTGGAGGATGAGGAGTCATAAATGCCATCTGCTTCTGGACAGTCTGCGCTACGTGGTTCCTCACAAAGGCCTAGGCAGGGGACACTTTGTGAGGAGGAGTCAATGGAGGAGGAAGACATCTCTCCAGAGGAGGGAGGTACACAATGCTTTAGTAGTCAGTATGTACAGCGAGGATGGGGTGATGCAGAGCAGGCAGAGATGACTCTTCAAGCAGGGGACAGCGTTTCTTGGGCAGTTGGGAGTCTGCAGCACATGATTGATTTCATGCTGCAGTGCCTGAGAAACGACCGCCGCATCGCCCACATTCTCAACACGGCTGATTATTGGGTGTACACCCTCCTAGATCCTCGCTACCGGGACAACTTACAAAGCCTCATAACACCGTTGAACCGGGAGCGTAAAATGCAGGAGTTCCAAGACACACTGGTGCATTCCATCATGTTCTCCATTCCACCCGAGAGCAGTGCTGCTAGTGCTTTACAAAGCAGCTCTGCACAAAGAGGGAGCAGAGGCAGCGCCTCAGCACAAGGCAAGACCAGTATGGCCCAAATGTGGCAAAGTTTTGTGTGCCCGCCACAAATGTCTACACCATCACAGACGGCTCCAGTCAGCAGGAGGCAACGTTTCCGTCAGATGGTGACAGACTACATGTCTTGCCCTGTCAGTGTACTCCCAGATGGCTCTTCCCCCTTCAAGTTTTGGGTCTCTAAGCTGGATACATGGCCAGAGCTTAGCCAGTATGCATTGGAGGTGCTGGCTTGCCCTGCTGCTAGTGTATTATCGGAACGCGTCTTTAGTGCCGCAGGTGGTGTACTAACAGACCGTCGCACGCGACTATCCTTCGATAACGTTGACCGGCTTACTTTTCTGAATATAAACAAGGCCTGGATCTCGCCGGAGTTTGCTATTCCTCTTCCAGAATAAATAATTGGTTGGCAACAGTATCCAGGTCTCCTTTTGTGTTCATGTTTCTACCACCTGAACTGTAATCCCTGGGCTCCAACACGACCAGTTGTTGCTCAGAAGTGCCGTCTGCACAGAGAAAAACACTAGCTCCTGTGTTAGTGGGGTTCAGTAATTTCAGCTGCTCCCCTGCTGTGTGTCCGGCAATATCTCCTGCTCCCTCCACACTCAAGCTACGTCAGATATTAAACTTGTTCCAATTAGGTCTCAGCCTACACCCTGATCGACCCTGGGCTCCAACACTGCCAGTTGCTGCTCAGAAGTGCCGTCTGCACAGAGAAAAACACTAGCTCCTGTGTTAGTGGGGTTCAATAATGTCAGCTGCTCCCCTGCTGTGTCTGGCAAATTCTCCTGTTGCTTCCACATTCAAACTACATCAGATATAAAACTTGCTCCAATTAGGCCTCTGGCTCCACTCTGTCTCTAGTATTTACCCTGGCCTCCAACACCGCCAGTTGCTGCTCAGAAGTGGCGTCTGCACAATCAACACTTGTTCCTGTGTTACTGGGGTTCAGTAATGTCAGCTGATCGTCTGATGTGTGTCTGGCAATGTCTCCTGCTCTGTCCACATTCCCACAACTAGTAGCACTTCTGAGCAGCAACTGGCGGTGTTGGAGGCCAGGGTAAATACTAGAAACAGAGTGGAGCCAGAGGCCTAATTGGAGCACGTTTAAAATCAGTAGTCCACAACCGATATTAAACTTGATGAAATTAGGCCTCAGCCGACACCCTGATTGACCCTGGGCTCCAACATCGCCAGTTGCTGCTCAGAAGTGCCGTCTGCACAGTCAACATTTGCTCCAGTGTTATGGGGTTCAGAAATGTCAGCTGATCCCCCAACTGTGTGTCCGGTAATTTCTCCTGCTCTGTCCACACTCACACAACTACAGATTTTAAACTTGCTCCAATTAGGCCTCTGTCTCCACTCTGTAGTATTTTCCCTGGGTTCCAGCACCGCCAGCTATTTCCCGGCAATTGTCTTTGGCACAGGTACTCCCTCCTGCCCAGCCTGGTTCCAGCACGCCTGCTGTTTCCGGGTAGTGTCAATGTCACTTTGCCACCAATACGTTGTCCTGTCGTGTTGCGGTCGGGTTAGCCGAGTCTATGGTGCCTGCAGTTTATGGGCTTCCTATGTGGGCTGCGAGATCTGGCAACAAAGGTTAGTTCTGTAGTGCCAATAGGACAAGCACCCCCTGTAGGACTGTGGGTTTCGGTAACTGCGGCCGGCTCACGGCCTTGCAACTTTGTTTTTCATGGGTACCTTTTGCTACCCATCCGGGTTCCAGTACTGTCAGCTGGTTCTCGGCAGTGCCTTTTGGCTTAGGTGCCTCCTTCTCGGTATCTGAGTTCCAGCAACGTCTGCTGGTCCTTGGTAGTGCTTTCTAGCACAGGTACCTCCTGCTTAGTAACCGGGTTCCAGCACCGTCAGCTGGTCCTCGGTAGTGCCATTGGCTCTTGTTCCTTCTGCTGCCCCTCCGGGTTCCAGCTCCGTCAGCTGGTCCTCGGTAGTGCCATTGGCTCTTGTTCCTTCTGCTGCCCTTCCGGGTTCCAGCACCGTCAGCTGGTCCTCGGTAGTGCCATTGGCTCTTGTTCCTTCTGCTACACATCCGGGTTTCAGTACAGTCAGCTGGTTCTCGGCAGTTCCTCAGCCTTCTTGTACCTTCTGCTACATTTCCAAGTTCAAGCTTTTGGAAATGGTTTTTGGTTATCACTCTGGATCTCCCTGACGATGACCCAGAAGACGACCCTAAAGACCACCCCGAACAAGACCAAGAAAATGACCAAGAACATGAAGACAACCACCTTTAAGCAGAAGACCAAAAATCAGAGCAAAAGATATCTAAATTATAAGCAGAAGAAGACTAAGCAATGTATGGGGGTGAGTCCGTTCCTCCTCGTGGTGCCCCTGGAAAATGCCTGCTGCTGCAGGCCAAACTGAACACTGACAAATCCTGTTGTAAATCTTTTGTGACAGGCAGAACGGAAGGTGTAATCTTCAGAATGCCTGTCACAAATAAGAATATGATGAAGAAGAATAATTGTTGAATAAGAAGAATATGAAGAATGTAAAAAAAAAAAAAAAAACAAGGAAGAAGTTGATGAAAAAGATGCTGCTGAGGATGATGAAGGAGAAAGTGTGGGAGAAGTAAAAAAGAAGGTGAAGAGCATGGAAGTAGTGAAACATACATATCTGACAAAATATAAAAAAGCTTAACATAGTCAATATCTTTGTAACTCCGAACGTCTTTAAAAAAAGATTATTCCTGCTATTCCACTTGATTGGGCTAAACCTTTATGCCTTTAATGTCTCCTCCACCCCCCCCCCCCCCCATACATTCTACATTATTCTTAGTTGTTTTTCTTCATGTAGAATTAACCTACAAGGAAAGAAAGGGTTTATTTTAATTCCGATATTTCTGTCCCATTGACTTGCATTGGTTTCCGGTATCGGAATCGGCGATATCCGATACTTTTTGGGTATCGGTCCGATCCGATATTTCACGATGTCGGATGGTATCGCTCAACACTACTTGTAACCTTTTGGATATATAATTGGGGTTAAATCCTCAGTAGTAAGTCTGATGGGTCCCCCTTTACAACTATTACATGGAGACCATGGCCTCATAACAAGGCTCTGTCCCCTATGAAATGACGTTGGTGTGCGCCGACGTGTGACCATGTGCACGGATCTGTACCATACCATCTCTATGGGAGTCATTGTGACCACCCTATGTCTCTTCTAGCTAGAATACCCCTTTACTTTTAGCTTGGCGATTGTCTGAGCTGTCAGTTTGTGAGCTGGGGAATGTAGATTAGTTTCTAATTGTGGCCCAGGCTTCTTGGGACTAATTGTGTGATGTAGTTGGGCCATTTCTCTGTTGTGGATGTAACCGTTCTGTAGACCTTGTGCTGATATAAAGAACAGCTGTCCCCATCCAGTTACTATAGGCTGCGCTCTGGTATGTGACACCTACTTAGGCGCGGAGGATGTGTTTACTTGATATGGGATCACGTCTAAAACTTAATACAACCCGAACGCTCAGCCAAACTGTGTAATGTATTGCAGATCTGCGAAGCTGCGGAGTTCGGACAGAAGGAGGAAGGGGAAAAGTTGACGCAGGTTTGTTTTTTTTTTTTTTTTTTTTGGCAGAGGACACCCATCAGCTCACTGGGTAGGTGCAATGAACGTATAGCACTATCATGGGGAGCCATGGAAGACCCTCTAGAGGAAAGACTCATGAATCTATGTACCATAGACTTGTAAATGAGCTACATATAGATAGATAGATAAGTGACATCTTAAATCTGCACCATACTTATTACTAGAGTAAGCTCACACTGTGTTTTAAGGTACACATGTTATATATGGTGGGACATATCTCGACATGTGCACCAAATGTAGACACCACCTAAAGCAGGCCAGTAGTGTCCTCGACGGGGTTATCCATTCTTAATGAAATCTTTACCTTTTGGCATTGACAGCTTAAAAATAAAAACTCTACTGCTGTCAGCCTCGTGGATACTGTACAGGCCGCTCTTGTCGCACATTTTGCCGCAAGACTGATAGAAATAGTAACTTTTGTTTAAAGCGGAAAAAGTTTCTTGCCGCTCATGAACACATTTCCATATTCGTTTTTCAGGTTATTCGTGTAAACAAGGGACCACTGTATCCGTACAATCTCACCCCAGACGATCAGGAAAGGTATGGAATGTATTCAGATTTTCATGCGTGATCCAAATGACTGCTTCTTATCTACATACCGGGTGTGGACGACAATCGTCTTATAGGTTTTTGGGATTCCATAGGTTCATTTTATGGTACTTGGACCAATTGTTTCTCAAGTTTGAGGAAGAGGTCTAGAAATTTGAAGGGAACGCCTTGCTACAAATCATTAATTTTGGCTACTAAGAGGTTATGTTAATCTCTATAAGAAGAAAAAATGCTCACCTCTACAATCCTGTGTAGATCCAGCAATGCCTTTTCCTCCTAGTTTTTCCTTCGTCAGGTTGCAATGGTCGCGTGTCTATTGTGCAGTTACTGGCCTCGCCGTCCATTGCTTTGAGAGGCTTTCTGCACTTTGTCATATATGTGCTAAAAAATAATAAATGGCATACTCCACTCCATTCCTCGACACCCCTGTCCTAGTGTCCATGTCCAAACTGGCCTCATCCTCCACTTCCAGTATGGTCGGCATGTGACTGCTGCAGCCGATCAGTTGCCACAACTATAGGTTGTGCTGGTCAAGCGTCGATCCAGCCAGAAAAGTCTGGGGAGAGACACAGCCAGTAGGATGGCGGAGCAGTGATGGCTTGATAGATATAGATATATCACATTTCAGATTTTCCTTACCACTTTGAAGTTGTATGTCAAGAAATACTCCTAAATTGTGGGAGAAATGATTCTGCCTTTTTTTTTTTGTTACATATGCATCATAACATAAGAATAAATGTAGCGAGTGCTGATTTATTTACTCCTGGCATAGAAGGAGGAATCCGATGCAGCATTCTTGCACATATCATTTGCTTGGAAGGTGCTCACTTAAATTGGCCTGCAGGGAATAGAAGCCGGCAAATGGCCGCAGTGGGCTCGCCTCCACATTTTATGCATGTGCACAATTTGGCTTCAGTAGTTTGACTTTTCTTTTTGTTAGTGCAGTGACCTCAAGAGAAAGAACCTCCCTTTGTTCTCTGGTTTTGTCTGCAGATCTGGGGTCATTCTTTGTTACAACATGATATTCATGTGACGTTGAGCGAATGTCAATAGGTAGCAGAGTGGAGTATTTCATGAATAGTCTCCGGACTGCGGAGCATTTAGTTTTCCTTTTTCTCCCCACATACAATTTTATTCTTTCATCAGATAATCACAATACAATAGTCAGGCCCACCTGCAGAAGCCGGGCTTTTGTTCCTGGTTTCTACTCTATGCTTCAAGCATGGGATCATCTATCTGTGTATGTTTTGACCATGGGTGGACAAAATAATATGAAATTCCGGAAGCAGTCAGTCAAACTGGAGCTGAACATTTAGGAGCTCTCCACCTGCTGAGGTCTATACAACTCTCCAAGTTTTGGTGAATCCTATTCCTTAGACACGGACAATGCAGTTTAGTGGGATTTCATTTTTTTAGTGTGGTGTTGCTCTTTACATGTTTTTATCTTTTATTCATACTATATTGTGTCTTTTTTTTGTGGCTTAATAAATCATGTTCTGCATATTTATTCAGTCCAAGGTGGAAGGCAAAATTTGCTATACAATTGGAAGGATTTTGATGTAAATGTTATAATTCCCCAATGACTCTGTCCACCTGCTCCTTCTTTCTGCTAGATTTGTCACTTTTTTTTTTTTTTTTTTTTTTACAAAAATAAAGCTTGGCAAGAGTAAAGTACTGAGCTTGTTGGTAGCTGTGAACCTCTTCCATTTTTTTGCACTCCTTTTTAGTACCGTAAAGCACCATTGTATGGATGGTGGATTAGGAGTTTAGGACTGAGGTATATAATCTGAGCACTCTGATATCAGAGAATCCAACGCAGGTTCACTTTATGGGGGCAAACAAGGAAGTGTATGTATGATATTCCTTGCTGATTGGTTGAAATGCTCAAGTGACACCCCCTTGCCCTTATCAAACTGACAAAGGACACTAGTGATGAGGAGCGGTTCCAGTCTAGGAAGTTGGTAAAGCTTTATTTTATTCCTCCCCCTCCTCCCCTCGAGATCTTATCCTTATATGTATTAATAACATTGTTCTTATTAATTTCAATGGTTACGACAACTGGCTAACTGTCACTTTATCGGTGGTCACAGCTATGGATATCAAAGGTCCTGCAAAGTCTGCATTTGAGAACATGGTGAATTAGAAAATCTATACTTATTAGCAAATACCTACAATTAGAAATTATTAATTACACCTACTACATATTGGGATAGGATCTTGGAGATGGCAATACCCCGTTAAAGCACCCTGGGTCCTTTAAGTATAAAAGTTATTAAGTTAGTTTTTTATTTCTTCAATACAAAAAGTGAAACTTGAAATGGATCACTGTCTGTAATGACTATGTACAATTTGTTTATTTCTGTTAATGTTGATGATTTTGGCTTATAGCCAATGAAAGCCCAAAAGTCATTATCTCAGTAAATTAGAATACTTTATAACACCAGCTTGAAAAAATGATTTTAAAATCTGAAGTGTTGGCCTATATGAAATGCATGTTCAGTAAATGCACTCAATATTTTGTCGGGGCTCCTTTGACATCAATTACTGCATCAATGCGGCGTGGCATGGAGGCGATCAGCCTGTGGCACTGCTGAGGTGTTATGGAAGCCCAGGTTGCAACAGTCCAGTTTTTTCTCCTTGGCCCAGGTAAGACGCTTCTGGCGTTGTCTGTTGGTCATGAGTGTCTTGACACAAGGAAAGTGACATTTGTAGCACATGTCCTGGATACATCTGTGTGTGGTGGCTCTTGAAGCAATGACTCCAGCAGCAGTCCACTCCTTGTGAATCCCCCCCCCTCAAATTTTTGAATGGCCTTTTCTTAACAATCCTTTCAAGGCTGTGGTTATCTTGGTTGCTTGTGCACCTCTTCCTACCACACTTTTTTTTTTTTTTTTTCCTTCCACTCAACTTTCCATTAATATGCTTGGACACAGCACTTTGTGAACAGCCAGCTGCTTTAGCAATGACCTTTTGTGGCTTACCCTCCTTGTGGAGTGTCAATGACTGCCTTCTGGACATCTGTCAAGTCAGCAGTCTTCCCCATGATTGTAGAGCCTACTGAAACAGACTAAGGGACTTTTTTTAAACGCTTAGGATGCCTTTACAGGTGTTTTTTGTTAATTATTCTAATTTACTGAGGTAATGACTTTTGGCTTTTCATTGGCTGTAATCCATAGTCATCAACACTGTTTGTAATGACTCTATATAATGAGTTGCACTTTTTATATTTAAGAACTGAAATTAACTTTTTGATATTTTAATTTTATGAGGCACCTGTATGTACACTGTAGCCTATCGATCACGGTTGTGAGGCGTGAAGACATGGGGAGGAGCGCTCTTCATAAATTCCCGGGATTCATAAACTTGGCACCAGGTCTATGAGCAGCCAAAAAAACACACTTTCCTTGTACAGTTGAGATACCAGAAGTACAGATGTGCACCTGTAAAGGCCCCGTCACACTAAGCGATCTCGCTAGCGAGATCGCTGATTTTGTGACACATCAGCGATCTCGCCAGAGAGATCGCTGTGTGTCACAGGGATCAGCGACCGGCCCCCCTGCCGGTTATCGCTGATCGTGCTCTAGCGGCCTGGGCCGTTTTTCAATCGCTGGTCTCCCGCTGCCCAGCGCTCATCGCTGCGTGTTGCAGCGAGAGACCTGTAATCAGCGACGCTGGTTACTAATGTAAAACGACGGGTATCCAGGAGCCGTGGCTCCTGGATACCTGCTGTTTACCTTGGAAACCGACGTGTACGCCAGTTTCCAAGGTAAACAGCGGGTATACAGGAGTCGCGCGACTCCTGGATACCCGACGTTTACATTAGTAACCAGCATCCAGCCTCGCTGGGGCTGTCTAACGATGTCCCAGCGATCCCATCATGTCGGATCGTTGGTGGGATCGCTGGGACATCGTTTAGTGTGACGGGGCCTTAATATGCTGTTCTTATTAAACTGCGCATATAAAGGTTACAGATCCGTTTCAAAGGACCTATCAATGGCATACATTAATGACAATACTAAAGGGCCCGTTACACACAGTGATCTCGCTGGCGAGATCGCTGATTTTGTGACACATCAGTGATCTCTCCAGCGAGATCGCTGTGTGTGACATCCAGCAGCGATCGCCCCCCCCCCCCCGCAGGGTATCGATGATCGTGCTGGCCCGTTTTTTCCATCGCCTGTCTCCCACTGGCCAGCGCGCATCGCTCCGTGTGGCAGCGGGAGCCAGCGATGAGCGGCACTGAACGCTGGTTACCAACGTAAACATCGGGTTTCTGAGGGCCGCCCTTAGAAACCCGATGTTTATCCTAGATACCTAAATACCAGCGTGCACTGCAGGGCGGGAGGTGGAGGCAGAGCGGCGCTGACAGACCCGAGTAGCTCTCCTATCTGCTACTCCAATCTGTCCGCGGCCCTTAGAAACGCGATGTTTACGTTGGTAACCAGCGTGCTCGCTGGTCCTGATCGCTGGAGGGGCTGTCTGTGACAGCTCACCAGCGATCAGCTAACAATGTCCCAGCGATCCCATCCACGTTGGATCGTTGGTGGGATCGCTGGGACATCGTTATGTGAAACGGTACCCTTAGAAATGCCATCAACATCCAGTCACTGGGATCCTGACAATCCCTGCGGTGGAGCACAAGGAAAGCCCAAACAGCTAAGTTCACATGGTTGGACATTAACTAGAATGGTTTGACCATGCTGTTCCTGGAGATGGACACTGCCATAGATTGACATCCTAGCATAATGCCATCACTACTGAAACACCTTTTATATGCACTATAGGTGTCTCCATAGCAAAAGATATGGAGCTAATTGGATGTGGTACTTGCCACATAATTTAGCACACCTCACTCTAGCAGGATTTAGGTTGAAGACTGACATATGAATTGTTTCCCTTTGTGCCTTCAGTGTACCCAGTTTCGTAGCAATCTGACTTAAACAAGTGTGCAGAAACTAAAGTACTTTGATATGCTGGCCTTATGGAACCCAAACCATGTACCAAATGGTGTAAGGCAAGAGAAAGCTGGCCAGCGAGCCACTCAGAGCCGAAATCTCTAATGTTACTAACCAGAATTTGCCCCTTTTACAGCTTTCTTTATTGACCTTGGTGATAATATATGGTCTGAATTAGACTTAGAGCTTTTCATTCGAATAATTATTCTGCATGTTAAATAACCTGATTTATTTCCCTACAGTTGAATCGGCCATGGCTAAAAACAATATGGAAGACATAAATCCTGTATTAAGAATTAGTCAACTGGATGCTATTGAATTAAACAAGGCATTGGAGCAATTAATCTGGACTCAGTTTAATAGTTGTTTTCAAGGCTTCAAACCAGGACTTTTGAGCCGCTATGAAGCAGAGATTAAAGCCTTTTTATGGCTGTTTTTGTGGAGATACACCATCTATTCCAAGAATGCGACTGTGGGCCAGGCAATATTGAACATTCATTACAAAAACAACTTGTCTGAGGCTCCGAAATACCAACCACTTAATAAACAGCAGAAAGTATGGTTTGCACTGTTATCAGTTGGGGGCAAATGGTTAGAGGAAAGGTCCTATGACATATTCAGTAATAACTCTTTTGGGTCATCGTTTCTCAGGATGAAGCATATAATTAATGTTGTTTCTGGACTCTCCAAGGTCTTCGGACTCTTGAACTTCTTAATTTTTCTACAGCAAGGAAAGTTCGCAACATTGACTGAACGATTGCTTGGGATTCAATCCGTTTTCAAGAAACCCCAAGATGTGCGACAAGTTGGCTTTGATTTCATGAACCGGGAAATCTTGTGGCATGGATTTGCTGAATTCTTGATTTTTCTCCTGCCTCTTGTTAATACTCAAAAGTTAAAATCGAGGTTGTTCTCTTGGTGTAGGCCAGTCAGAGGGTTGCGACTCGCTGATCCATCCGTAGCCACCATCTGCAAGGAATGCTGCCTGTGTGGAGAATGGCCCACGATGCCTCATACCATCGGTTGCACTCATGTCTTTTGCTACTACTGCATTAAAAGCAATTACATGGCTGACATGTATTTCACATGTCCTAAGTGTAGTACCCAGGTGCACAGCCTGCAGCCCCTGGAGTTCAAGATTGAAATCTCTGAGGTTCACACTTTGTAAGATGAAAAGTGGCTCTGGGGGATTAGTTCAAGGCAGAGAATACACAAATGAGCTCATCTCCTAAAATAAGAAAATGACTTCAAGTTTTCCTTGACAGACACCCTTGTGTAGACAGTTGTTTCAGGATTTGGCTCCTTGCCAATACAGAGAAGAGGATCCTCGTGAGCTAGATGGGTTGCCTTCTGGTGCTTGACAATGAGAACCAGACTCTCCCTCCATCCAGAGTTGTCGGTCACTTTTATTCAGCCAACCAGGACCCTTCACTGCCCTGACAAGGTGCAGAATACTGGAACGGCTGTCTGCAGATGGTTGCTAGGTTTAGTTAACATAGTTGGTTTTTTTTGTTTTTTTTTTGTTTGTTTTTTCTAGAGGAGAGCCAATTTGCATAAGATGAAATGTGGAAGTCGATCGTAAACTGAATTCCACCAAGACGTGAATATTTCATGAGATTTTCATCTTTAATTACGATCTAATATCGCCACATGTGAAGAACATGTTTCTATAATCATAGCCTGCTATAGAGTATTAACAGATGTTTGCTAGATCCTCCTAACTAATACAAAGGTGTTGGGAGCACTGGAAAATGGCCAAGTGCCACCGATCTGCGCCTGGTAGTCTTGGGATTGTTGCATAGAGGGGTGTATAAATGGCTCTCATAATGTGATATGGGGCCTGCACACAACTAAGGTGTGCACATGTTCAGGATTTTTTTTGTGGCTTTTTAGCGTTTTTCCACTGCAAAAAGCTTAACGCATACATTAAGCATCCTGTTATTAGAACGCATTCCATAATTTTTGTGCCCATGCTGCGTTTTTTCCGCCAAAAAAACGCATTGCGGGGGAAAAAAAAGCAGTATGTTGATTAATTTTGCAGAAAATCTGCGGATTTGCCACTATGTTCATTGTATTAGGATGTTCTGGGGGTCAAAAAGCGGATTTCCTGAGGAGTCCGGTTTTTCTCAGCAAAATTCTGCTTACGTGGGCACATAGCCAAAAGGAGATGGCATGACTTTGAGATGTATTATGCGGATTATAAGACGCACTCCAAATTTTGAGGAGAAAAATAGGAAAAAAAAAAAACTTTTTAATGAAATGGTGCCTCTAATAATCCATGCGTCTTATTGTTTATTGGGGGTGGTGGCTGCCGTGATCCAGGGTCGCTGCTGGAGGAGGCAAGAGTGGCGCTTTGCTGCAGGCCGCAGCCTGGGATGAGGGGGTATTCCGCTGCAGTTGAAAATGGCTGTGGTGCAGGGTGCTCTGCTGGCATTTTGTGAAATCCCGGAGGTGTCCCCCTGCACATCCATTACTGCGATGCGGTGGCCTCCGGGAAAATTGCCACCAGGGGCATTGCATGCACAGATTGAGATCTGTCTGAACATGCGCCGCCCTCGGCGGCCCTTTACCTGGATGCCACCGCATTGCAGTAATGGATGTGCGGGGGCTCTGGGAAAATGGCCGCCGGGGGGCGGCACATGCTCAGATTGAGATTTGGCATCGAGATCTTATTGCCGAGATCCCATTCTGAGCATGCGCTGCCCCCAGCGGCCGGAGGCCACTGCATCGCAGTAATGGATATGCGGGTGGCTCCGGGCTTTCACAAAATGCCGGTGGAGCCCACCCCCCTGCTCCACCGAGCACCGCAGCCATTTTCACTCGCAGCAGCACTTATCGGAACCCCCCTCAACCCAGCCTGCAGCAACGCGCCACTCTTGCTTCCTCCAGCAGCGAACCAGCCAGTAAGGTATATCCGCATTATAAGACGCACCCCCATCTCTCCCCCCCCCCAAATTTGGGGAAAAAAGTGCTTCTTATAATCCCAAACCAAAAATATGGTAATTTACTGACACCAAGCAGCGATCTTAACGCACCCAAAGCTGCAAAACAAAAGTGATATTTACAGTTGAAGGATGAAGGTCCATGTCATGTCCAACTGGCCCTGGCACACTGCCAGTAACAAAGGTTTTGGGTGATCATTAAGCTTCTTTTTTTTTTTTTTTTTTTTTGCATGATACTAGAAAACTCAAATACATCGCTTATCTGTTATGAGGATTAGAGAAGCTTTTTGCTTTGGGTCCTGGTCGACATACTACCCCCCCCCACCCCCATAGAGGTGAGATCATGCTCTGGTATAAATCATCCAATCGCTAGATTAGCAAGCATCTTGCTGATCTGTGAATAGTTTACATGAGCCAGATATTATGAATTAATGGTTTTACGTTGAGCCATTGTTCACATTGGCATTGGATTCAGTTCCAGCCCTTTAAGTTATGGGAGGAATTATGTAATTTGTAACTTTTATTTTTACCATAGGAAAAAAGCATACTGGAACGGTTGGCCCAGTCTGTGGTATTGATCAGGATTTGTTAGGACCTGTTTGACAACAGAGATGTTAAGGCTTCATTGGAACAGAAGCTGTTGGTGTAATTACCACCTGTGGCACTTTAACCCTGTAGTGACAGCCACTGTAAGTGCCACGGATGTACGCAGGAGTTATATGGTGCAAACTCTTAAGTTGTGCAGTTTTACCATGTATGTGTTCTGAATTGGGAAAAGGGAGTAAGCCATTTCCAAGGACTTCAGAAGTATCGAGCATTGAAATTCAGCATTCTTCTTTCCCGGACTTTAACTGTGGGGGAGCCCCTTCACACATTAGATTGGCTAGTCACTTCGATCTCAACTACCTTGGCCAACTCTTGTGTTCGAAGACCTTAACAGTAATAAGGTGACACTTTTTTTCTTAAGTTAGAATCAAAATGCATTTTGCACTTTGTTCTTCAGTTTCTGGTGGAAAGTTTGCAGCACATTTGTGGTTCTACTCTATTGTAGTCTATGGAGACGTGTAAGAAGCAGCGATCTCTGCACTAGTGGGGTTTCCCATATTTCTGACACCCAATAACTAGTATTTATGCAATGTTGATTGGATATTCCAAAACTAGCTATTTGTGATAATGCCAAAAGTGTCACAATCTGTCTGAGGAACTTTATGTAACTTTCCAATCAGTGGTGCCAAATATCACACAGAGTGAACTATTAAAAAGGTATGATTGTGGAAGTAACCCCTACTCTTCCTGGAACAGAAGTTTGATTGCTAGAAATTGCCTCCTGCAATATTTTATGAAATTGCCCATCTGTTGTATTTTACACAAACATTTTGGCTTTAGGTATCCAATTAGCAAGCAATAAAACTGTTTTATGTTACTACTTCTGAGTGTCTCCCCTCCAGTAGGCATACACGCTAGAAAATGATGCACGGCAGAGCTGCACGTTCGCTATGCCGGTACCATTCTAGTCCATGGCCCCGTCAACACATACGTCCAAATCCCATTTTGGGGGGTTTCAGACCTTAGTTCCGACAGGGCCGCCGAATGGATGCCTAAATACAATGTGAAAGCACCCTTACTGTTCCAGTTCTTCAGCATGTCCTACCTAGAACTTGTCAAGATGTTCATCCATGCAGATGCAGTATGGCCTTGAAAGGGAAGGAGGAATGTACAGGAAGGAAGTAATGAAACTAAATGGGTTGTCCAACTTTAGGGACAAAATTGTTGTGTTTTTTTCTTTGTTTAATTCGTGTATTTGGGGACCAAATAATTTTTACAATTTGGGGTTTTGTTTGCATCTTTTACTGTTTGCCCTTATAGGACCTGTATTGCACTTTTCTGTTGGCTGTAGAATTTATTAATGGAGTCCGTCTTTTGGCCCACTATGATGGTCTAATGAGGGAGTGTGTTATTCTTCTCCCCCCCGCCCGTCTGATTTATGACTGTAAACCACATAAAAGTGAAAAGTGCAATAAACAGAGCCTGTAAGAGAAGAAAAAAATTGAAATTTTTACTGAAACCCTATTACGAAAAATGATATCGGCCACAAATGCTTCCATTAGTCCCCAAGGTGGACAATGTCGTCAAGTTAGTTCCTATACTACTTATAGGAGGTAGCTAACCTATATATCCAACCCTTGTAGCATGAATAAGAATATAAGCCGAACCGTAGTCTCATCTGAAAGGAAAGGACACCCATCTGTAGTGCAGTATGTGCCATGTCAAAAATTCTGTCTGAGCAATAATCTCAATATAACCCTGACTTGACATAAGCTGTTGGATTCTTACCTTCCTGTGGCCTTGTTGATACTTTATTGACTCATTTAGAGTTGTTTTATATGCACTAATTTTTCCCCTTGAGTATAATGGGGATGAACTACTGAAAAACACAAGGTATAATCCATACTACTCATGCTCACACTATGGAGAAATGCTACTAACAGCTAAAATCCTGTGTGTGTGAATATTCACTGTGTTTTTGTTTTTTTTTCTGTATTGTGATTAATTCAGTTGTAGAACTGAGTGTGAAATTAAATGCTGTTATCTAATGTTTAGAATAAAATATTGTATTCGCATTTTGTTTATTTTCTTATTAATATGATGTAATATTACAATTAAAGTAATTATATAAATGGTTGAGCTTGTGTCACTTTTTCTTTGCTTATTTTTTTTTTTTTCTTTCGAAATGGAGGATACAATGGCAACATTGTAAATGGATTTAAATTAAAAACACAGTGTATTAAGATACCCACCACACTTCTCAGGACCATGCTGTATAAGCAAGTAAAAAAAAATGCCAACTGTATAAATTATGCAGTATGCACCAAGTTTATCACAATGGCTCATTCTGGATGATGGATTTTGATGCATTGTTGCACTTTGGTCTTATTTTATACCGCCTCCTTACCTTACTTTTTTGCACTTAAACATTGGTGCACTTCTGGTGCATGCCCATATACACTGCTTAAGAGTGTTAATCCCACTGGAAGATATCCTTTAAAGAGAACCTGTCAGCAGAATTGTGCTGAGTAACCTACAGACAGTATGCTTTCACGTGTGCTGTTATTAAAGAGTGACTATTTACTGCATTCCACGCCTATGGGAGTGAAGAGCAGTGAATATTCATTGCCTTAAGTAGCAGGCACACGCGAATGCCCAGCAGTTGCAGGAAGCTTGCTGCTGCATCTTAACAGTGTGTCAGCTATTAAAGAGAAAATAGAATTAGACTTACCGGTAATTGGGTTTCTAGAAACCTTCCACGACAGCATAGGAGGTTGTCTCCACGTCCTAATGGGGGACAGGAAGCACGAGAGGTTAAAAGGTCCCTCCCACCTCCCTCTCACCAGTGACTTATAACTGATTACCATAGCACCGGTTACCTTAAGATTCTCAGAATTTTTCCAAGAATGCAGGGAGGGAAATAGTGGTGTCGTGGAAGGTTTCTAGAAACCAAATTACCGGTAAGTCTAATTCTATTTTCTCTAGCAACCTTCCACGACAGCATAGGAGGCATAACAACCTATACTGCACTGGGGGGGGGGGGGGGGACGACAACGGCCTGAAGAACTTTTCGGCCAAAGACGAGATCCCTGTTGGACACAAGGTCTAATCCATAGTGTTTAGTAAAGGTATGTAAGGGGGACCAGGTTACTGCCTTACAAATCTGCTCTGAAGATGCGCCTGCCCTCTCAGACCATGAAGTAGAGGTAGATCGTGTTGAATGCGCTTTGATTCCTGCAGGGGGAGTGATAGCCTTTTTCATCCAATTGGCAATGGTGTTCTTTGCCACCTTCTTTCCTCTGTTTGGACCAGAGGTATGGATAAATAAGTTGTGGTCGATTCTATAGGGTTTGGTATACTCCAAGTAGTGGAGAATTATACGTCTTACATCCAGCGTATGAAACAGTTCCTCTTTGGAGTTTGCTGGGTTTTGGCAGAATGAAGGAAGAATTATATTTTGAGATCTATGGAAGTCGGACACAACATTCGGCAGAAAAGACGGATCAAGGGAGAGGACTACGGAATCATCTCTAATGGTTAGGTAGGGTTCCCTGATTGAGAGAGCTTTGAGTTCTCCCACTCGCCTTGCTGAAGTTCTTGCTATAAGAACAGCCATTTTATAGGTGAGGTGTTGAGAAGTACAGGATGACAGGGGCTCGAAGGGTGACTGAGTGAGTCCCGTAAGAACCACATTCAAGTCCCATGGAGGAACAGCAACTAGTTTCTTTGGATGTAGCCTAGCAGCTGATGTCATGAATCTTCTTATCCACCTGTGGTTAGCCAAGTCACAGTCAAACATAGAGCTTAATGCTGATACCTGTACTTTCAGTGTGCTAGGTTTTAGACCTAGTTCCAGCCCCCTCTGTAAGAAATCCAGGATATGGGAAATGTTAGGGTTCTCTGGGTCGGGTAGATCTGGCAGATACCATGAGGAGAACTTTTTCCATATTTTATATATAGCAATGGTGACCGGTTTCTGAGATTTCTGGAGTGTTTTTTATTACCACCTCTGATAGCCCCCTGGTCCTCAGGATCTGGGCTTCAGTAGCCAGGCCGCTAACTTCATACCCCTAAGGTTCGGGTGATGCAGAGGGCCCTGCAAGAGAAGGTCGTCTTCTATGGGTAGGATAAATGGCCCGTCTACCTGTAGCTCTGTGATTAGAGAGTACCAGCTCCTTTTTGGCCATAGTGGAGCTACTAGGCTGGTTGGAGTTTGATCCTCCCGGATCTTCCTCAGGGTTGCGGCAAGAATTGGAACTGCCGGGAAGGCATATGCTAGATGGAACCTCCATCTGTGGGCAAAGGCATCCACTCCCAGGGATCTGTCCTTGGGATTCAGGGAGAAGTAGTTTCTCAGCTTGGCATCTTCTCCTGAGGCTAGTAGGTCCACCTCCGGGAGGCCCCACCTGTTGACTAGTTTCTGAAAGATTCTTTTGTTTAGGGTCCACTCGCCAGGCTGGATACGTTTTCTGCTTAGGTAATCTGCCTGAAGATTGGCGGTACCCCTTAGGTGGATTGCTGTCAGGGATCTGAGATGTCTTTCGGCCCAGCAAAATATTCAGCTTGAGAGGCTTTCCAAGTTGCTGGATCTTGTGCTGCCCTGGTGCCTGAGATGGGCCACAGTTGTGATGTTGTCTGAGTACACTCTGATATGATGGCCCTGGACTAGGTGTTTTGCTGCTTGTAGAGCCTCCTCCACCGCTTTCAGTTCCCTGAAGTTTGAGGAACCTGCGCTCACTTTCTGGCTCCATAACCCCTGGAATGGGTGTCGAGACACTACAGCTCCCCAGCCTTTTTTGCTGGCATCTGTTACCGTGACTAGGGGGGTCAGGGACCAGTAGATTCCTTTGCACAGGTTTTTGTGGTCCATCCACCATGCTAGCGAGACCTTCACCGCTCCTGGGGTCTGGACCCTCTTGTTCAGGCAGGTGTGATCCTGGTTCCAGTTCCTTAAGATATGGGACTGGAGCTTTCTGGAATGGTCCTGCGCCCAAGGCACCAACTGGATGCAGGAGGTCATTGACCCTAGGATGGACATGGCTGACCTGAGGGTCGGGGACCTCTGTTCCCTGAATTTCGAGATCCTTGATATTATGGACCTATGATCTTCCTCCGGGAGGAAGGACATTTGATTCTTTGAATCTAACAGAATTCCTAAGAATTTCACCACCTGGGACGGATGGATTTGAGTGTTTTTTTTTTTTGTTTTTTTTTTTTTATTATACGGGATCTGCCCTAATGACTGGAGAATATCCAGAGTCTGAGCCACTTGGTGTTCCAGGGTCTTGTAGGAGGCTGCTATTACCAGTAGGTCTTCCAAGTAGGGTGCAATACATATGCCCTGGCTTCTGATGTGGGATTCAGCCTCCGTCATGATCTTGGAGAATACTCGAGGGGCAGATGATGTCCCAAAGGGAAGCACATTGTACTGAAAGTGCCTTATTTCTGGACCTTGCTGGATGGCAAACCTCAGATATTTTCTGTGGGAAGGATGGATGGGGATGTGGAAATAAACATCCTTCAGATCTATAGTTGCCATAAAGTAAAACGGCCCTATCAGAGGAATGGCGGTCTTTACCGACTCCATCTTGAATCTGTGGTATGCAATGTGTTGGTTGAGGCCTTTCAGATTTATTATTTTTGCCTCCCGTGTGGGCTTCCTTACTACCCTTTAGCATAGCTCCATCTTCCCGTCTTTCCCTTCCCTCGTGGCTGGGATGACTGATTCTGGGGGGCTCGAAAAAGATGCTTTTTTGTGGTTCTCTGCTCTGGAAGTACCTTCTTTTTATCTGAGGCCTTCTCCAGAATTTCGTCTAAGGCAGGGCCAAAGACATGCTCACCTTTGAAAGGTAAAGAGCAGAGTTTGACCTTAGATGTAACATCCCCACTCCACGTTTTAAGCCAGAGGGCACGTCTGGCAGAATTTGACTGTACCATGGATCTGGCAGAGGTACGGATCATCTCTATTGATGCATCCGCCAGGAAGCCAGTGGCTCTTTGCAAAATAGGGAGGAAGTTAAGAAGGTCACTTCTCGAGGTACCACGAGAAATATGGCTCTCTAGCTCCTTAATCCATTGGAAGAGAGACCTAGAAACACAAGTGGACGCAATTCTTGATTTTAAAGTAAAGGCAGAGGTTTCCCATGTTTTTTCTCAGGAGGCTTTCTGCTTTACGGTCCATCGGGTCTCTAAGCTGGGACGCATCATCAAACGGCAGAACTGACTTTTTTACCACCCTTGCCACCTGGACATCAACTTTCGGGATGTCCCATTTAAACTCCTCTCCCTCCAGGGGAAGTCTATGTCGAAGCTCTGAAGGGGCTGAGTAGCGTTTTTTTGGGTACTCTCATTCCTGCGAGATCATATCTGCTATACTCTTATGAACTGGAAAGCCTGGACGTTTGGGTCCTTCATATCCCCCAAACATGCGATCCTGTGCTGCCTGTGTAACTGGTTCCTCTTCTAGGCCCATAGTGGCGCGTACTGCGCTGATCAACTCCTCCACATATTCCGTGGACAGGAGGTACTTTCTAGTGTCGGCCGACTTAGAGGTTCCCGGTTGCTCCCAATTTTCGGAGCCTGAATTGTATGATCTTTCAGATTCGGACTCTGAATCCTCTACCTGAACTCACCATTTTTTCGAGGGTGGTGAGCCCATAATCGGAGGTGGTGGAGGTGGTGGAGGGGGGGGCAGGGCGGCTAAAGAGGCCTGAACCTGATTAGTGACCAAGCTACGGATCTCCTCAATTAATGATGGGTGCTCAGCCCTGACTACTTTATCTGTGCAAGCTTGATATAGCTTTTTCTCCCAGTTTGAAGGGAGCTTTGTACTGCATATAGCACATTTGGCTGATTTTGCTGGAAGTATTGGTGCTTTTATGGGCAGACTTTTCTCCCTATAAGAAAAAGGGGGAGAATTATTTTGAGGACTTCTATCCCGAATCGCACCACTAGGACCCACCCCCAGGTACACTCACTGTGGCTGGGGCAGCGCTGGGCTGTACAGACGCAGGGCAGGAAGACCCATCCATGCTAACAGGGGATTCTGTGTCTTACCTGTCGGCGTCTTCCAGCGGGTTAATAACAGGTTAACTCCGCCCTCAGCGCAATCATTTGTTTCCCCCTCCTCCTCCCTGGGTCCTGGAGCAGGCACAGCAAGCGCTGGCGAGCTCCGCGCGCCGGCAAAAGGATGGGGGCCGCCATGACAGCACGTCGTCCACATGTCACGCATGGGTCACTTCCGGGGTGTCACTTCCGGGTATCGCACTGCACGCAGGGGGAGGAGGAGAGACCGGAGAGCTGTCGTGGAAGGTTGCTAGAGAAAAGAATATTCACAGCTTTCCACGTCCATGGGTGCGCCATGCAGTGAATTTTCATTTTTCTTTAGCAGTGGGCATGGGAGTTATCCCCTGCTGATGCTCCTCCACCACAGCCAAAGCAGGTACATATGGACTTTAAGATGTACCCCCCCCCCCCCCCCCCTTTCATTTTCGTCCAGATTTTTTTGAGGAAAAAAATGCATCTTATAGTGTGGAAGTTGAGTTCCCCCCCACCCCAGAGCACGAGCATGTCATGAACTCAAAACTGAAAATAAAGATCAAACGACCACAAGATTTCATGAACCAAGGTATCATTTTAATGGCACCAACTTAACAATGTGCACAGTCACCTACAGACAATCATGCTGACAGGTTCCACTTAGAGTATTGGTGAGGGAGCATTCGGTAGGCCTCCATAGAAATTAAATAGTTGGACTGTCAATGCGGTTTAGACAAGTTCAGTTGACCATCACTCTGCCTTGCCAGGAAGATTTTACTACTAAATCTTAGAAAAATATTCAGAATTGAGAGTCCTCAGTGGTTGATACCATCTTTTCAGTTAGCCATTAAAAGGTAACAAATTGCAAGCTTTTGAGACTAAGATCTCTTAATCAGGCATTGACTAATACAAAATCTGAAGAGGATACTACTAAATATTGGGAGTAATATGATGTGCTTTAAAAGATTCTAATATATAAAGTGCTCTCAGTGAGAGAAACAAAATAGGAATCTTGTGGGTATGATACCGTTTAATGGCTAACAAATAATAGTGAATGTTGTAACAACATTCACTATTATTTGTTACCTTTTAATGGCTATCATACCCACAAGATTCCTATTTTGTTTCTCTCACTGAGAGCACTTTTTATATATATTTTTTTTCTACTGGCTAACACAGTACCAAACCACTTTTTTCATTTTAAAAGATTCTAACCTAGAAATTAAAAATTAGCCTGTAAGTTCATTTTTGGTGCCATCCATGTACTCTGAGTGTATAGATGAACCCACAATGCACTTGCAGACTAAGCTACATGTAATTTAAAACCCCGCTTTTTCAATGCTGGCACATTGGATTACTGCGAAAATTTATTTTATTCTGCTAGAACGTGTACAGTCATACCACTAGATTCTGTAGTAAAATTTACCTGATGGGTTCCTTTTTTTTTTTTTTTTTTCAAATTGGATACATTTTTATTAAAATATAATAATGTAAAACGGAAATAACAACATATCCATTATACTCACGGTTTAAATTTTTGAGGAATATTACCACACACACACACACACACACACACACACACACACACACACACACACACACACACACACACACACCTGGAGACCATCCCAGAAGCAAACAATATTCCTTCCATTGTTAACAATGTCAAACATTAATTCACGTTAACATAGAGCCAACATTGCAAAGTCCTACCTTGGTACAACGACACTAATTCCTATCTAACCATGGCTGCCACAGTTTAAGAAATGGATCTAGCTTATTTCTCTTGGTGTAATGTTCCTTTTCCAGTAGAATTATATGATCCGCTTGAGCAATGGATTCCCATCTCGACGGTGGCTCCTCTGTGATTCAGTATTTTGCAACCATTTTTCTCGCAATAAGCAACAATCTTGCAATCGCTATTTTAAATATGTTATCAGTTACTATTTCTTCCACTTATCCCAAGATGCATACCAACAGGTCTCTAGGGACCACACACCCATACATCACTCCAATGTGATTCAGCAAAGCAATCCAGAAGGATGACAGTCTTGGGCAATGCCAGAGCATGTGTAGTAGGCCAGCCTGGGGTTGCAAACATCTTGGGCAATCAGAGTTGGACCTCAACCCAGCTTTAAAGAGCATGTCCGGAGTTCTATACACTCTATGTATCACATACAGCTGAGAGAGTCTCCCAGGTTCACTCATTAATATCCTAGGTACATACTCTAATGTACACTGCTCAAAAAATTAAAGGGAACGCTAAAATACCACATCCTAGCTATCACTGAATAAAATATTCCAGTTAAAAATCTTTATTCATTGCATAGTGGAATGCGTTGAGAACAAGAAAAAACGATCAATGTAAATCAAACTCAATATTCCATTGAGGTCTGGATTTGGAATGATACTCAAAATCAAAGTGGAAAATCAAATTAAAGGCTGATCCAACTTCAGTGGAAATGCCTCTAGACAAGAAAATGATGCTCAGTAGTGTGTGTGGCCTCCACGTGCCTGTATGTCCTCCCTACAATGCCTGGGCATGCTCCTGATGAGGCGGTGGATGATCTCCTCCCAGATCTGGACTAAAGCATCCACCAACTCCTGGACAGTCTGTGGTGTAACATGATGTTTTTGGATGGAGCGAGACATGATGTCCTAGAAGTGCTCAATCCGATTCAGGTCTGGGGAACGGGCGGGCCAGTCCATAGCCTCAATGCCCTCATCTTGCAGGAACTGCTGACACACTCCAGCCACATGAGGTCTGGCATTCTCCTGCGTTAGGAGGAACCCATGGCCAACTGCACCATCATATGGTCTCACAAGGGGTCTGAGGATCTCATCTCGGTACCTAATGGCAGTCAGGCTACCTCTGGTGAGCACATGGAGGACTGTGCGGCCCTCGAAAGAAATGCCACCCCTCACCATTACTGACCTACTGCCAAACCGGACATGCTGAAGGATGTTGCAGGCAGAAGATCGCTCTCCACGGCGTCTCCAGACTCTGTCACGTGCTCAGTGTGAACCTGCTTTCATCTGTGAAGAGCACAGGGCGCCAGTGGTGAATTTGCCAATCCTGGTGTTCTGTGGCAAATGCCAAGCATCCTGCACAGTGTTGGTCTGTGAGCACAACCCCCATCTGTGGATGTTGGGCACTCAGACCATCTTCATGGAGTCGGTTTCTAACCGTTTGTGCAGACATGCACATTTGTGGCCTGCTGGAGGTCATTTTGCAGGGCTCTAGCAGTGCTCCTCCTTGCACAAAGGCTGAAGTAGCGGTCCTGTTGCTGGGTTGTTGCCCTCTTACGGCCCCCTCCATGTCTACTGTCCTGTCTCCTGGTAGCGCGTCCAGCCTCTGAACACTTATTGAGTGTGTCTTGATAATTGCCAATAATTTCCATCTGTTGTCTATTCCATTTGCACAACAGCATGTGAAATTGATTGTCAATCAGTGTTGCTTCCTAAGTGGACAGTTTGATTTCACAGAAGTTTGATTTACTTGGAGTTATATTCTGGTGTTAAGTGTTCCCTTTATATTTTTGAGCAGTGTACAAACACAAATTGACCATCTTTGTCTATTATTGTCTCTATCTCCTCAAAAGGAACACTCGCATGGACCAGTATAGACACCACCCTAGCCTAAGCTGAGAATGTCGCGTGATACGCCTTCCTCACCCATCTTTTCTGCAGTACAGCTATTTTTTTTCTCCCACCAAATGTGTTTCCTGAAGTCATATCACCGAGGGCCTCTGTTTCAGAATATACTGCACTTTAACTGTACGCCTTGTATTATTAGACCAGACCCCTGACGTTCCAGCTTAAGATTTTTACTCTACCTCCCTTAGCATTTTATTACCTCTGAAGTCCCCCCACCAACTATCCCTCTGCCATTAGTAAATCTCAAAGTAATAATAATAATCTTTATATAGGGCAAACATATTCCGCAGCGCTTTACATTTTATCAGTTTCAAAACACAAGTCATAAGTTACAATGTTAACAATACACTAATTAAAGCAAAATAAGACGACCCTGCTCGTGAGAGCTTACAATCTACAATGAGGTGGGGGAGATACAAGGTACAGGTGTGTACTTACAATGGTGTATTTACAATGATGGTCCAGCCATCTTGAGGGAGTGAAGGATGGATGGAGATAGCCCATTCACTACACATGCACACTTGCACATCTAATGACTTTGATTAGTGAACGTGATAGGCTGCTCTGAACAAATGTGTTTTGAGGGAGAGCCTGAAACTAAGCAAATTGTGGATAGTCCTAATTTCTTGGGGTAGAGCATTCCAGAGGATTGGCACAGCGCAGGAGAAGTCTTGGAGTCGGGAGTGGGAGGTACGGATTAGTGCAAAGGTTAGTCGAAAGTCGTTTGCAGAGTGCAGCGGTTGGCTAGGCCGATAGACGGAAATGAGGGGGGTGCTGCACTGTGGAGAGCTTTGTGGGTGAGAACAAGTACTTTGAATTGGATCCTATAATGAATGGGCAGCCAATGTAAGGACTGGCGAAGAACGGACGTGTCCGAGTACCGATTAGCCAGATAGATGACCCTGGCTGCTGCATTAAGTATGGACTGTCGAGGGGATAGTCGAGTAACGGGGAGGCCAATCAATAGAGCGTTGCAGCACTCCAGGCGGGAGTGGATCAATGCTACAGTGAGGGTTTTTGTTTCCATGTTGAGAAAAGGGCGGGTTCTAGAGATGTTCTTTAGGTGTAAGCGTCAATAGTGGGCAAGAGATTGTATATGGGATGTGAAGGAGAGATTGGTGTCAAACATAACACCAAGACAGCGCGCCAGCTGCCATGGTGTTATTGTGGTGCCACCCACGGAGAGGGAAATGTCAGATTTAGGGAGGTTAGTAGACGGCGGGAGCAGAAGTTCAGTTATGGAGAGGTTGAGTTTCAGATAGGGAGCGGACATGATGTTGGGAGACTGCGGACAGTCACTGGCGTTCTGTAGTACAGCGGGCGTACGGTCGGGGGATGACGTATATAGTTGTGTGTCATCCGCATAAAGATGGTACTGAAAGCCAAATCTGCTGATGGTCTGTCCAATTGGGGCCGTGTAGAGAGAGAAGAGAAGGGGGCCAAGGACTGAGCCCTGAGGTACCCCAACAGTAAGAGGAAGAGGAGATGACGTGGGGCCAGAGAACAAAACCCTGAAGGAGCGGTCAGAAAGATAGGAAGAGAACCAGGAGTGAGGAGTGTCCTTAATGCCTAGTTACTGGAGCCTACTGGAGCCTAGAGAGTAGGAGATGGTGGTCAACAGTGTCGAAAGCTGCGGATAGATCGAGAAGAATGAGCAGAGAGTGGTCACCATTATGTTTTGCTGTCAGGTCATTGGTCACTTTGAATGCAGTTTGTCAAATGTAGGGGGCAGAAGCCGGACTGTGAAGGGTTTAGAAGGGAGTGAGTGGAGAGGTAACGGGTAAGGCGGGAGTAAACTAGGTGCTCCAAAAGTTTAGAGATTGGAGACTGGTCTGTAGTTGTTTGTGCAGGATGGGTCGAGAGCGGGTTTCTTTAGTAATGTAGTAGCGATGGCGTGTTTGAAGGAGGATGGGAAAATGCCAGAGGAGAGGGAGAGATTAAAGATTGCACGACTGGAGAGAGACTGGAGGAGATGTGAGGGAATGGGGTTGGTAGTGTATGTAGTCGTACGAGAGGAAGAAAGGAGTCTGGAGACTTCTGTGATGGGATCAAATGTGGAAAGTGAGCCTGGGGAGATGCAGGAAAGGATGGGAGTCACAGCACTTGGTGGTTGGAAGCAGATTTCCTGACGGATATTATCTATTTTTTCTGTAAAGTGGGAGGCCAGGTCATCAGCACAAATGTCTGTGATAGGGGCTTGTGCTTTTGGCCTGAGGAGGGGGAGTGAAAAGTGTCAAAAAGTTTCTTGGGGTTGTTGGCTACTGAGGAGATCAAGGTGGTGAAGTAAGTCTGTTTGGCGAGGTGAAGGGCAGCGTTATAGGTTCTTAACATAAATTTGAAGTGGATCAAGTCTTCTGGTGTGCGGGTTTTTCTCCATAGGCATTCAGCACTCCTAGAGCGTCGCTGGAGAAGTCGAGTTTGCGATGTGAGCCAGGGCTGTTTTAGAGTGAGGGGAGCTACTTGGTCAAGGGTGCTTCTAAGAGTGTCGTTGTAGTGATGAACAGCCAGATCAGGACAGGAAAAAGAGGAGATTGGGGAGAGTGATGAGTGTAGGGAGTCTGAAAATGAGGGTTAATGGCTTGTAGATTTTTGAATGTGTGGTAGGTAGGAGTGAGCTGGGGTGGGCGAGGATTTGTGAGCGTGAAGGAGAGAATGTTGTGGTCAGAGTGGAAGCGGTCAGTTATTTAGGTGGGAGATTGAACAGAGCTGGACAAAGACCAGATCAAGGGTGTTACTGTCTTTGTGTGTCTCAGGGGTTGAAAGCTGCGAGAGGCCTAGAGAGGTGGTTAGTGATAGAAGCTGGGATGCTGATGTGGAAGTAGGGCTGTTAATGGGGATGTTGAAGTCTCCCAGGGTAAGAGTTGGTAATTCTGAGGACATGAAGTGCGGCAGCCAGGCTGAGAAGTGGTCAAGGAAGGCTGTGCGTGAACCTGAGGGGCGGTAAATGACCGCTACTCTGAGGGGGAGGGGACGAAAGAGCCTGATGGTGTGGACCTCAAAAGAAGGGAATAAAAGTGATGGAACCGGGGGGATGACCTGGAAAGTGGAATGTTGAGACAGGAGTATGCTGACTCCACCACCAAATCTGTTTGTGGGTCTCGGGGAATAACAGAATTATAGGCCACCATAGCAAATGGCAGCAGGAGAGACAGTATTAGAATCCTGAATCCAGGTTTTAGTGAGGGCCAACAGATTAAGAGAGTTGTTCAGAAAGTTGTTGTGCAGGAAAGGAAGCTTGTTACGAACAGACCATGGATTCCAGAGGGCACAATTGAAAGGAGATGAGGGAGTGTGTTGTGAGTTCATTTTCCCCTTCATCACTGAGGTCTGGTGAACTCCCTATTCTGGTAAAGGAAGGTAATGAGCCTGATTATCAGGCACCTGAGCCTAATGAGGATGACTGGCTGAGTGGAGTCACGGACTGGATATAAGGCTGCCGACGCCCTTCTGCCCTGCGGGTGATTTCTCTGTGGACTTCTAGGACACCAGTCTGATTCCTGCTCCTCTAAAGCTAAGTTTTCTGCTTTGCCTGTTAGCATTCGTGTTTTGTTTTTGTTTTCCTTGCTTTTCTGGATTCTGCCATTCCCTGCTGGGGTGAGCTGAATCTCCTTTTGCCTGTTACTCTGTCTTCAGAATATTCCTGAGTACTGACATAGCTTTTTTGAAGCCTAGCGTCTTCAGGGCCTTTTTCACTGTCAGTCTGTTGGCTCTTATTTTCATAGGGTTTTTTCACGGATTGCAGACAGCAGCCTTCCTGTCCTTTTCTATCTAGTTAGCTTGGGCCCCGTCTTTGCTCAGTCTATCTTTCTGTCTGTGTTAGTGTTTTCATCTTGCTTCACCGTCATTATATGTTGGGGGCTGCCTATTGCTTTGGGGTCTGCTCTGGGGCAGTTTAGATTTCCCCTTTCTTTCTATAGGCCTATTTAATTCTCCGGCTGTGATCGAGGGGTCTAGGGCATCGTAGGAACCCCCCACGGCTACTGCTAGTTGTGTTGATAGGTTCAGGGGTCTGTCTGCAATCCGATAGCTGCCAACTTCTCTGGTTTTCTGGACTTAGCTAGCATTTCTGTTTTTGCCTCCTACGGTGACTCAATCATAACAGGAGTGCAAGTAATATTAATAAGATTATTATGGTTTCGATATGAGGTAGGGTAGGGGCTGGGGGATGGTGGACCAGGGTTGGGGGAGATGTCACCGGAAATCAGTAGGGGTAAGAATATAAAGAGCAAATAGTTGTGGGAATTGTAAGTAGTTTTTTCTGTGATGTTTTTGGGCAAGATGGGCTGAGGTTTCTCAGGAATGTGAGGAGTGAATGGGAGCTGTACATGGGAGAGGTAAGTAAAGGGGCTGATGTGTAGGAGTTGTGATGGAGGGGGGATGGGGTGGTGAATGTGGATGGCAAGGGAGCACAGGAGGATAGAAATAAAGCACATGGTTAAAAGGGAAAGCAAAGTGTGGGTTACCTGGCTCCTACCCTGATTAACTGCCATGGATAACTGCCTTTTACTTGATGTTAGCTTCTGTGATGCTTTGCTTATGGGATGCTTGCGTGCTGTACCCCACTCTGCTTGCTTCCCCTTAGGAACTACTAGATATATAGGCCACACTACAGGGTCAGGAGAGAGGGATTGTGGGAGCTGGTTGGGGATAATTTGGCAGCTGGGGCCAGCACACCAGGGGGTGGTTAGATGATCAAAGGCACTAGACCAGGCTGCATCTATATGCTATAGCACCTTCCACCTGATTAGATCTAGAGAGGCCCCAGTCATGGATATAAAGCAGTAAGTATTGAATACAGTGCAACAAATGAATTATACCAAAGCTTTAGCAGGCACATTAAAATATGTAGTTGGGGAGTTGTGCCATTCAGGCTGCTTGCTAACAGTGAATGGAGTGAAAACATGCACAGTGGATCAGATAAGAAGTTGAATGATACCGCAGCGCTTTACCCTTTGCACACATTATCATCACTGTCCCCGATGGGGCTCACAATCTAAATTTTCTATCAGTATTGATAGGAACCACTTAACCGCCATGCTGTCCCACTTTAACTCCCCCCCCCCTTTAAAAAGAGAACCTTTACCAACTCTTTGTATAACTTCCCAATTAACCCTCTCTATATGAGATATGGGAACGCTCTTTTGCAACCCAGCAATACCTAGAATCCGAAATTACGGACCCCAAACTCTTTTGACTGAAGCTCCACCCCTCCATCTCTCCCGCCCACCTATAACAACATAGTTTGTCTTTTGCACCGCCGAACACAACTGAAATTAACCATTCGTCTCATCTCAACATAACATATTATCCACATAACTCTTTAGATTTAACAGGACCGCTTAATGACAACCAATGATAGTCCACTGTCTCGTAAATACATATAGCCGACTTCAGCGGGTCCTCTTTGCTTCAATATGTTTAGCATTATGATCCAACCAAAGCATTATGTGAACATGTATTCCCTTAAAAAATACTCTTTAATTAAAGATATTAAAAACACACCTGTCCCAGTGAACAAATTTGGAAAATACCAAAATACCTAGACCAAAAAAGCCCTACAAAAGCCTGCGATTAGCCTGATTAACACCTTCCTTGCTGTGGAGGTTGGCACCATAAAAGAAATGATTCTGGCGTCCCCACTCAACGAAGACTGTCCCTCACTTCCCTACCTCACCCTATAAAAAAGGTGGGAAAACAATATATAATAGGGAAGAGATGAAGGAAGCAGAAACAAGATAACTAGCAGGTAAAATGTGGACCAGAAACGAGGACTAGCAGGTAAAATGTGGACCAAATTAAATTGAACCAATGAACATACTAATCCCATGCATTAACATGGATTGTATATTGTGGAACGCATAGTGGGCTTCTGGTGGTAGTGCCGTGCAGAAGATATGATCTGATGATTGGGTATGTGACAGGTGGTTTTTAAATTGTTGTGACCCGGTTTACTATTCAAACGCTGATTGGGTGTCCGTAGCACATTAGTATGTTCATTAATTGGTGGGGGTTATTTATGTCCGCCCATTTCTGACCATCGTCTATGCTTTATTCATTATGGCATTCCGCATCTGTATCTTTTTCATTGCAAAAGCCTCCTGATGAACCATCACAGCGGGGAAACGCGTTGGGGCATAGCCTATGCACGATAAGTGATCTTTAATGTGGCTTTTTGTGATTGCTGATATGAATACATTAACTACATCGGGCTTGAAATTCTCAAGTTATTTTTATTTAATGTGAATGGTGCAACTTACTGCTCATGTTAATGCATGGGATTAGTATGTTCATTGGTTCAATTTATTTTGGTCCACGTTTTACCTGCTAGTCCTCTTGTTTCTGCTCCCTTCATCTCTTCCCTATTATATATTGTTTTCCCACCTTTTTTATAGGGTGAGGTAGAGGATTGAAGGACAGTCTTCGTTGTTTGGGGGCGCCAGAATCATTTCTTTTAGGGTGCCAACCTCCACAGCAAGGAAGGTGTTAATCAGGTTTATCGCAGGGTTTTGTAGGGCTTTTTTGGTCTAGGTATTTTTGGTATTTTCCATATTTGTTCATTGGGACAAGTGTGTTTTTAATATCTTTTATTAAAGAGTATTTTTTTACGGGAATACATGTTCACATTCTGATTTAATTCCTTTGCTTAACTTGATATTTGTAAAAATGGTTCCAACCAAAGCATTGCCTTCTCTGGGTTCTGAAAAAAGTGCACTTTTTCCATGGCCACCATCCTCAATTTAGAAGGATAAATCATCGAGTAAGTCATGCCCAATCCACTCAATCTCCTCTTAACCTCTCCAAACTTCATCCTGTGCTTTTGGACTACCGCAGAATAATCCGGGTAAAAAGATATCCAGGTACCATCAATAGTTAGTTCATCACAGTTCCTGGCTTTTCTGAGTAAGATGTCTCGATAGTTCAAAATTTTGGCCAGGATAGCTCTCGGGGCAGACCCAGGGGGCAGAGTCGGTACTTGATGCGCCCTTTTCAACAGCAAACAGTTTAGTGAGACTGTCACCTCCCACAGTATTTTTCAGCCATGCCTCAATATAATCTGTGGGGTTAGATCCACTTTTTCAGGCACACCAATTATTCTCATTGTTCCTGCGGGAACAGTTTTCAAGATCATTCGTTTTAAACTCCAACTGTGCAATACGCTAGATGTATTTTTTCTCTTTTTAACAGTTCAGTAGCCGGATCCTCAGCAAATCCTACACGTTCTTCCACCACCTCCACTCTCTCCTCCATCTTTTGCATAGCAGAGTGAAAAGTGACCATTTCACCTTTTAAATCATCCACTTCCAGGGTTAAGGCTGTAAGTGCAGTTTTACAGGACACCACCCCTGAGAATATGTTCTTTAGAGTCGGCTCTTCCATAACTGGTGCACAGCCCTCTATATATTGATCAGTGTGGACAGGACCTTGTGGGGCCATACCAGCAGGTGATGTGTCCCTCATAACAAGTGCTCCATCAGGACATATATGGGACCTATTCAACAACTCACCATCCTGCACCCGAGCTTTTCCTTCCTCCAGCTCCCCTGGGTCCTCTATTCCTCCAGCCCCCTCACCTTCCACTCCCGTCTGCAGCCGTTCATACTCCTCTGTCCTGACAAATCTCTCCAACCTGGAGATTACCTCCAGCTTTCTTCTGTAATCGGCGCTTGTCTTTGCTGCCTCCTCTGTGGATTCGGCGCCATCTTGGGCGCAGGAGCTTCCCGCCTTCCCCGGCTCCTGTCTTCTGTGCGTAAACCCGGGGGTGAAGATCCTGACCACCCAGCTTCCCCTGCACACCGGATCCCAGGGCACGTCAGCAGGATACAACAGGCATTCGGCGGCGCCTCAATTAATGCTTTTAACCGGTGAGTGGAGCGGGAGAGATCAGCCGCACATTCACTCACATAGCAGGCTAGGCCACGCCCCCCTGATAGGTTCTTTTTTAATAAGTACAGGAAACTAAAGGTTCCCCCATCATATGCGTAGTCCCAGCTTAGAGTACATAAAGGGCTTCATACTCTTTACACATCACACTGTGTTCCTATGGGCATATTGCGGACCTGTATGCCTAGGCATATACATTTCAGCAGGGTGTCAATCCCATTTCACCAGTAGCTATCCCTATGTATTTCATTGTAGACAGCGTGGACATGGAATGAACCTTTTTTTTTTTTTTTCTTCTGTTTGGTCTTTGTAACCCATGCCAGATATGTTTGACTGATATCACAATGCCTATGGTGGAGATTGTACAGCTGTGAGTCACTTTGTGTCTCTGTGATGCAATATTACATGGTCTAATTATTAAATGTTCCACCCCATTATAGACTGTAATACAAACTATCCCTGTACTGATGATGTGCACTGTATTTAAAAGCAGTCCGGTGGTATTTGAAGTGCTATGCTCTTTGGGAAGATAACTAGTGTTCTTTGCCAGGCTTCAAAGCTGCATACATTTTTAAGGCACCTTTGTGTTAAGTATGTATGTTCATTAACCCGTTTGGTTGTGCTTGCTTTGAATTGCAAGGGCTTTTAAGTCTATATAGAAACTAATCAGACCCTGACTTTGATCTATCTCACACTAAACAAGGCAGTTGTGGGATAAATATCTTGCACTGTATGTTAAAATCCGGTCACCAATCTTGATCTGACTCGTGTAAATCAGTATCTCTAAATTCCAATCCTCGGGTCATGGCTGGAAGGTAGACAGACTACTCTACCAGTGATATAATTGGTGTAACTGCATCAGTAATTGTCATTGATATTCCTCCTCTATGAGAGATCGTGGAAACTTGGACTGTGGGGGCGAGAAACATCATAGTACAATGAAACACTCAAGATTTACAACCTGCACATGAAGAGGAACATACAAGTGCAAGACCTTATCCAGGTATAAGCAGCTCCTTTTTTGCACAATTTGTCACAATAAAAAAACTATATTATTTTTTTCGCACTATAAGACGCACCTAGGTTTTAGAGGAGTAAAATATAAAAAAAAAAGTTGAAAAAAAATGTGATCATGATGCAATGTTATGGGGGGAAGAATCTGCCGCTGACACTATTATAAGGGTAATGTCCCTCAATTCTGTACTAATAGCCCCCCCATCCTGGTTTTTATGCCCCCATCATGCTGCACATATTACAAAAGAAAGCATTCTACTTAGTTTCCCTCCGCTACCTCGCAGCGCGGCGTCCTGTTCTGGTGCCAGCAGCTGATTTCAGCGTTTAAGCAGCGCTTTACGTCACTGCTATGCACCCCCACATGCCAAGGTCCGCTGCTGGAATATTCACTGCTCCTCACGCCCGAAACTATGGGTGGTCAAATTTTCTTTAATTGCAGGTACACGTGATCGCCCATTCGCTGCAGGAGCCGGCGGCTGCGGGTAACAGTCTGCCAGCTGTTGCAGAAAATGAAAATTCACTGCTCTCCACTCCCATAGTCCCACCCACCTCTTGACACAGGTTTCAGTTCAAAGAGGTAGGTGAGGACTATGGGCATGGGAAGCAGTGAATATTCATTTTCTTTAACAGCAGGCCCACGTTAGTTGCAGCTACTGGCTCTTGACTCCTGTGAAATTCTACAACAGCTGGACTATAAGATGGGGTACAGTGGCACTATAATACACCCCCCTACCTTCCACACTTTCCTCCAAAATTTTAGAGGAAAGAAGGGTGCCGTATAGTCCAAAAAATATGGTATCTAAAAACATCTTATAATATTTGCAGTAATTTGTTTTCCCGTATTTTGCTAGTACCATTGTCAAATCCTTTCCCTGTCCTGGTAGCCCACAGCTCTGTAATATAGAAGGGCTAATATTTTTTCCTCTGTTCTACATTCTGTTCTTGTTTACCCAGCCTTTGTAGTCTTAAGGCCCCGTCACACATAGCGATCTTGCTAGCGAGATCGCTGCTGAGTCACAATTTTTTTGACACAACAGCGATCTCACCAGCGAGATCGCTGTGTGTGACAACGATCAGCAACCGGCCCCCCCTGCCGGTATCACTGATCACTGCAGGAAAGGCCAGGACTTTTTTTTTTTTGGTCGCTGGTCTCCCGCTGGCCACCTCGCATCGCTGCTTGTGACAAGCGGGAGACCAGCGATCTTCTGATAACTAACGTACACATCGGGTATCCAAGGGACGCACGTCCCTTGGATACCCGATGTGTACGTTAGTTACCAGCTTCCTGCATCAGCGCGCTGGTTACTAACGTGCACAGCGACGCCGGGCGCTGGGCTGATAGCTGGTGAAGCTGTCTGTTTGACGGCTCACCAGCGATCACATAGCGATTCACCAGCGATCCTGACACATTGATATCGTTGTCAGGATCGCTGGTGAGTCGCTATATGTGACTCCAGCCTTAGTCAAGGATTTCATACTTCTTATCTCTTATGTAATGTCTAAGATTCTGCAAAAACATGTTCTGGGTACATAATAGTCGTCATAACCTGGGTAACAGGGTGTCTACAGTGAGTTCCATTATTTGTAAATGGTATAAGAAGTAATATTCTCAGTGTGAATAAACTAAAAACCTTATGCTCACAAGTGTGAATTCTTTTCTTCAAGCGCTCGTGAGTTGAGGGTCTAATCTCTTAATTTGGCCTCACTGGTGTTCCGGCATATCTGACTTTGAGTCAGAACAAAAAACATCTATGAGGCCGAGTGCCCACGATCCAGAACTAGCAGCGCTTTGGACGCATTGTATGTTCACTGTGGCCAAAGCACTTCCTTCTATTGAAGCAGGTAAATTCGCTTTTGTTCACTGAACCATGCGAATTTACAGCATTCAATACATTTCTATTTATGTTATTTCTGTTGCGGAGACTAGCATCTCCACAAGAGAAGTAGATATGCAGTGGTCTTGAAAGACCCACCGCATGTCAGTCTCCGGGGGATGAGCCGCAGGCGACTGCATGCATAGTGGACATGTGATTTCTAGGAATTCCATCCAGTATGCTAGGAGTTATGGGGAGAAAGCTTTCCAGAGCCTTCCCATTACACCCTGCAAGGTCTACCAGGTGACAGCCACGAGTGCATTCTCGCTACACACCTTGACAGCTCATTCTGACTTGCTAGAGTGTGGCCTGTGGACAAGATGCACACACACGGAGAGGGCTTTTGCAGAAAGGTGAACTGTGTGAAGAATAAGGTGAAGCTATTGCCAACTTGTTCTGTGTGCAGGCAGGGCCCCAATGGGATCCAGAACAGCTATACAGATTGTAAAGGACAGAGAAGGAAAAGGAGCATTGAAGATTGTGAGATCAATACTGAAAAGGCAAATGTAGTAAGGTGGCCCAGCTTGGGGGGTGGTCCCTTGTTTACCGTGAACAGACGTCACAGTCATGAGACAGATGCAGATTTCAGTTACAACAGGTCCAAGTTTATTGGCCGTCCTTCTGACGACCTCAGCAATACACCACAGCACTTCCACAGCTCTCCATATTCAGACCCGGGTACACACACCTTTCTTCTGTCGTTGTGACATTTTTCACGGTTCTGTCACTGCGGGCCGCCCTAGGCCTAACTACCACCAGCACTTCACCGGTCAGAGGTCGACATCATTTTGGTACCCCCGGGGCCTTGTCTGTTCTGCGGTTCTTCGTGTCAGGGCCACTCCCCTGACGTCTTTTCTCCTCAGTCCCCTTATTGAGCTCTCCAACACTGTCCGCACGCCTTCACAAACTCCTCTCCTCCTGAGCTCCTCCCGGGACTGGAACTTTCTGGAACCCTCCTGTCCTATTTATAACCTTCCCGGTTCCCTGTAACCCCGCCCCCCATGACTAACGGTTTCTAGAGCCATAAGCTGCTGTCAAGTCCTGTACTCACACTCCCCCCTGCCATCTTGTGGTCATACCAGGGTACTGCACCCATTCTACCCTTTTCCCAGCTGTTTTCCTTCTGACAAGTCCGGTCACCTTCCCCACACAAACATGCCAGAGTGTGGATGTTTGGATGTACAAAACTGGCACAGTTTTAGGGAAAAGAATAAGGGATGGATAAAAGACAAATGAAGAGAACAACAAGTGGTTAAATGGTGGCGTGTGGCTGAGGAAGTTCAGAACGGATGTAAGGAGACCACAGTTGTAACATGTATTATGAATGTTTTGATGCACAAAAATCTAAGACCATGACTGCTACCGCCCCACCTCTGTATAACCAGACAAGACAGATGGACTTGTAAACATTGTTGTCAGCCAAACCCAGACTGGAGAGATACTTGTGTTGTGTGTGCTGCTACCCGACCTAACCGATTTACACTGAATCCTGTCTAGATAAGATCACATGTAGTGGCAAAAGAAGCTGACATAAAAGTGAGGACTTTGAATTTAGGGAGGAAGCTGACGCTAAGCCTGAGATGGAGGAAGGTGTGGAACATCCAGACACCTTCACCACCTCACATCCATCCGAATCAGGACCAAGGAGGGTGATTAGAGTAAGACAGACACAGGAGTGTTATGGTATTCCCGGAGCTCCTCTGACCAGCTCACTATGTTAAAACAGTTGCCTGACCCTGGTAACCAACTTTTTCCAATTTCACAGACAAATACAGGCAATACAACAGACTTTGTAGCCTCTGGTTTCTAGCTCTATTCCCCGCTCAGCCCTACCTTTCTTCTTGACAGCTTACTGGCTGTGTAGTCAAGCCTGTGAGCTGTCAGTCAAGCAGAAGTAGATGGGAGACAGAGGCTTGGGAAGTGCTTTCACACTATTAAAGCACTTAACCCTCATTTCCCTATATATTAAAACCTATTTTTCAGTCAGAGAGCAACAGATTTCATCAGTAAAGGTATGGATAACCTCTTTTAGAGAGCAACATTTAACTTATAAACAGTTTGTGGAAGAGGGATCGTGCTAACAGATTTCCATTAATTGATGCGTCAGTATTATACTATAGCATCTGTAGTGAGAATTTGGTTATGCATACTCATACTATGAATAGTTTAGTTATTTTTATCTGCAATAGAGTAGTTGTTGTATCAAAAAATGCCAGAAAATTCATTGATCCTTTTATAGATCACTGGGGTCCACCAGAATTTGTCAAGAATGGTTCAGAAATAGATCCACATAGCTGTCATGAATAAAGCCAATGATAAAAACCAATGTAGGAACATTCAATATAGTAAAAGGAGACATCTAATCTTGATGACACTTTATTATCTTTTCCCTGTGGGGTACAGCACGCAAGCATCCCATAAGCAAAGCATCACAGAAGATAAGCATCCAGCAAAACGGCAGTTATACATGGCATGGAATTAACATTCATCTTCTCTCTTCACACAGGTAATCAACTGAGCCACCCTGCATGTATTTACTCCATTCACTGCCAGCAAGCAGCCTGAATGATACAACTTCCCACCTCTGCTGCCTCTATTCTCTGCTGTAATATATCCAAATGGTAATCAACTGAGCCACCCTGCATGTATTTACTCCATTCACTGCCAGCAAGCAGCCTGAATGATACAACTTCCCACCTCTGCTGCCTCTATTCTCTGCTGTAATATATCCAAATGGTAATCAACTGAGCCACCCTGCATGTATTTACTCCATTCACTGCCAGCAAGCAGCCTGAATGATACAACTTCCCACCTCTGCTGCCTCTATTCTCTGCTGTAATATATCCAAATGGTACAACTCCATACTTCTGCTGCTTTACCATTTTGCTGCATATTTAAATGTGCTTGCTAAAGCTTTGGTATAATTCATTTGTTGCACTGTATGTAATACTTACTGCTTTAGATCTGTGACTGGGGCCTTTCTAGATCTTATCAGGTGGAAGGTGCTATAGCATATTGCCACATCTTGGTCTAGTGCCTTTGATCATCTAACCATCCCCTGGTGTGCTGGCCCCAGCTGCCAAATTATACCCAACCAGCTCCCACAATCCCTCTCTCCTGACCCTGTAGTGTGGCCTATATATGTAGTAGTTGCTAAAGGGAAGCACGCAGTGGGGTACAGCACGCAAGCATCCCGTAAGCAAAGCATCACAGAAGATAAGCATCCAGCAAAACGGCAGTTAGTCAGGGCAGGAGTCAGGTAACCCACACTTTGCCTTCCCCTTTAACCATGTGCTTTATTTTTATCCTCCTGTGTTCCCTTGCCATCCACATTCATCACCCTATCCCCCCTCCATCACGACTCATACACATCAGCCCCTCTATACTTCCTTCTCCCATGTACAGCTCCCACACACTCCTCACCTTCCTGAGAAACCTCAGCCCATCTTGCCCAAACACATCGCAGAAAAAAACTACTTACAATTCCAACAACTATTGGCTCTTTATCTTCCTTCTCCTACTGATTTCAGGGGACATCTCCCCCAACCCTGGTCCACCATCCCCCAACCTCAACCCCTACCCTACCTCATATCGAAACCACAATAATCTGATTAACATTACTTGCACTCCCTCATCTCAATCTTTTAATTGTGCCCTCTGGAATCCACGGTCTGCTTGTAACAAGCTTCCTTTCCTACACAACTACTTTCTGAACAACTCTCTTAATCTGTTGGCCCTCACTGAAACCTGGATTCAGGATTCTGACACTGTCTCTCCTGCTGCCATTTCCTATGGTGGCTTACAATTCTCTCACTCCCCGAGACCCACAAACAGACCTGGTGGTGGAGTTGGCATACTCCTGTCCCCACAATGCACTTTCCAGGTCATCCCCCCAGTCCCATCACTCTTATTCCCTTCTTTTGAGGTCCACACCATCAGGCTCTTCCGTCCCCTCTCCCTCAGGGTAGCGGTCATATACCGGCCCCCAGGCTCACCCACCCACTTCCTTGACCACTTTTCAGCCTGGCTGCCACACTTCATGTCCTCAGAACTACCAACCCTCATCCTGGGAGACTTCAACATCCCCATTAACAGCCCTAATTCCACATCTGCATCCCAGCTTCTATCACTAACCACCTCTCTAGGCCTCTCACAGCTTTCAACCTCTGAGACACATAAGGACGGTAACACCCTTGACCTGGTCTTCTGCCGGCTCTGTTCAATCTCCCACCTAAACAACTCACCGCTTCCACTCTCTGACCACAACATTCTCTCCTTCACGCTCACAAATCCTCGCCCACCCCAGCTCATTCCTACCTACCACTCAGTCAGAAATCTACAAGCTATTAACCCTCAGACACTTTCAGATTCCCTACACTCATCTCTGTCCCCAATCTCCTCTCTTTCCTGTCCTAATCTGGCTGTTCATCACTACAATGACACTCTTAGAAGCACCCTTGACCAAGTAGCTCCCCTCACCCTCAGAACCTCCAAACACAGAGTAAAACAGCCCTGGCTCACATCGCAAACTCAACTTCTCCAGCGATGCTCCAGGAGTGCTGAACGCCTATGGAGAAAAACCCGCACACCAGAAGACTTCATCCACTTCAAATTTATGTTAAGAACCTATAACGCTGCCCTTCACCTTGCCAAACAGACCTACTTCACCACCCTGATCTCCTCACTAGCCAACAACCCCAAGAAACTTTTTGACACTTTTCACTCCCTCCTCAGGCCAAAAGCACAAGCCCCTATCACAGACATTTGTGCTGATGACCTGGCCTCCCACTTTACAGAAAAAATAGATAATATCCGTCAAGAAATCTGCTCCCAACCACCAAGTGCTGTGACTCCCATCCCTTCCTACATCTCCCCTGGCTCACTCTCCACATTTGATCCCATCACAGAAGAAGAAGTCTCCAGACTCCTCTCTTCTTCTCGTCCGACTACATGCACTACCGACCCCATTCCCTCACATCTCCTCCAGTCTCTCTCTCCAGTCGTCACAACCCACCTAACTACAATCTTTAATCTCTCCCTCTCCTCGGGCATTTTCCCATCCTCCTTCAAACACGCCATCGTTACTCCATTACTAAAGAAACCTGCTCTCAACCCATCCTGCACAAACAACTACAGACCAGTCTCCAATCTCCCCTTCATCTCTAAACTATTGGAACGCCTAGTTTACTCCCGCCTTACCCGTTACCTCTCCATTCACTCCCTTCTAGACCCTTCACAGTCCGGCTTCCGCCCCCTACATTCGACTGAAACTGCACTCATCAAAGTGACCAATGACCTTCTGACAGCAAAACGTAACGGTGACCACTCTCTGCTCATTCTTCTTGACCTATCTGCAGCTTTCGATACTGTTGACCACCATCTCCTACTCTCTAGGCTCCAGTCACTAGGCATTAAGGACACTGCACTCTCCTGGTTCTCTTCCTATCTCTCTGACTGCTCCTTCAGTGTTTTGTTCTCTGGCTCCACGTCATCTCCTCTTCCTCTTGCTGTCGGGGTACCTCAGGGCTCAGTCCTTGGCCCCCTTCTTTTCTCTCTCTACACGGCCCCAATTGGACAGACCATCAGCAGATTTGGCTTTCAGTACCATCTTTATGCTGATGACACACAACTATACACGTCTTCCCCCGACCTTACCCCCGCTGTACTACAGAACGCCAGTGACTGTCTGTCCGCAGTCTCCAATATTATGTCCGCTCTCTATCTGAAACTCAACCTCTCCAAAACTGAACTTCTTCTGCTCCGCCGTCTACTAACCTCCCTAAATCTGACATTTCCCTCTCCGTGGGTGGTACCACAATAACACCCCGGCAGCAGGTGCGCTGTCTGGGTGTTATGTTTGACACCAATCTCTCCTTCACATCCCATATACAATCCCTTGCCCGCTCTTGCCGCTTACACCTAAAGAACATCTCTAGAATCCGCCCTTTTCTCACTATGGAAACAACAAAAACCCTCACTGTTGCATTGATCCACTCTCGCCTGGATTACTGCAACGCTCTATTAATTGGCCTCCCCGTCACTCGACTATCCCCTCTCGAGTCCATACTTAATGCAGCGGCCAGGATCGTCCATCTGGGTAATCGGTACTCGGACGCGTCCGCTCTTCACCAGTCCTTACAGTGGCTGCCCATTCATTATAGGATCCAATTCAAAGTACTTGTTCTCACCCACAAAGCTCTCCACAGTGCGGCACCCCCTTACATCTCTTCTCTCATTTCTGTCTATCGGCTTAGCCGATCGCTGCGCTCTGCAAACGACTTTCGACTAACCTCTGCACTAATCCGTACCTCCCACTCCCGACTCCAAGACTTCTCCCGTGCTGCTCCTATCCTCTGGAATGCTCTACTCCAAGAAATCAGGACTATCCACAATTTGCATAGTTTTAGGCGCTCCCTCAAAACACACCTGTTCAGAGCGGCCTATCACATTCACTAATCAAAGTCATTCTCTGTGTAAGTGTGCGTGTGTAGCCCATTCACTATCTCCATCCATCCTTCACTCCCGCAAGATGGCTGGACCTTCATTGTTAATACACCATTGTAAATACACACCTGTACTCTGTATCTCCCTCACCTCATTGTAGATTGTAAGCTCTCACGAGCAGGGTCGTCTTATTTCGTCTTATTTTGCTTTAATTATTGTATTGTTAGCGTTGTTACTTATGACTTGTGTTTTGAAACTGTTAAACTGTAAAGCGCTGCGGAATATGTTGGCACTATATAAATAAAGATTATTATTATTATTATTATTATTATTATTTGTTCAAGCTACACTGAAATGAGTGAGTGCCTGGGAGGATGTACAATAGGAAGCTCTGCAGCGGTGCCCTGGAGATCTCGGGAAGTGGCACCTACTGTACATGAATGGAAGAGATGGAGCTACCTACTACTTCAGAAGGGAGATCCAAAGCTTCCTTCAGAAGGGAAATCCAAAGCTTCCTCCTGAGCTTCCTACTGATGAAGGCAAGGGCGGCGCTTCCTACAACACATGCTCACAGACACTTGTCTTATTGACATTCTAAGGTTATGTTAACATTGTGTTTTAGTCTACTGTCTGTGGATCTATCAGGGCTTGCATCTGAAGCCCTGGAAACTGGGATTTGGACGTTTGCATTGAGAGGGCTCATGACATGGAATAATGCAGATGGAGTGATTTTGTGCTCTGTTGGACATCATTTTCAGCAATATTTCTTTACTTGAGGCAGGCTTGAAAACTCAATTGACCATGTTTTTTTGGCTACATCAAATACTCAGATTCTGCTAAAAATGATGTCCAACATAGCACAGCGTTACTCCATCAGCTTCACTCGTAAGCCACATCGAAGCCACTGATTAAAATAAAATGTGATGTGAACATGACCTAAGGCAGATTTGTCAGCTTAGTCAGATAGCGGCCTTTTTTAATAAGTTATTTCCTCCCTAGACAAAATGAGTGTGATTTGCTAAATACAGGTATTTTTGTGTATTTTTTTGGACACACTGGGATGTATCTATAGCCAAATCATAAATTATAGCAAACGGCTGTTCACAGTTTTCTTACAAGCTCTAGCATTGGTGGATTACATGATGTCCCTGCTGATGATCCTTTCTTATACCCAGTTCTTCAGAGTATAAAGATTTATTTCTCTTGGCCCTTGAGATTTGACCTAAGCATTTCCTTCTGCATTTTAATCTAATATTTTATCCTTTTATTTTTTCTACATACAGTAGAGCATTTTTAATTTTAGCATTACTGCTGCCATAATGTGATTGGTATGGTGCTTTATACCATGATTTCTTCTCTCCCTCCCCGAATAATTGCAGCACAGTATTCACAATTCTATTACCTTATATTTTTTCGAAGCTTTAAGTGTGCGGTGAGGTTTTCTTCTTTTTTTTTTTTCTATGAACAGCAAACTGTACCTCATAAAAATTCATTACAGAAGGGCATAAACAAGTACTTTTTCCTTCCAGTCATTGGCAGTAAGTGATTCATCTGTTTTCCACAGAAAACCAATTTCATTGCAGATGCCCTGTAATTTCCAATCTCCCCGAATTGTGGAACCGTATCACACCATCCTGATGTGAGGAATGTGAGGATTTTTTTTCTTTTTTTTTTGTGTGAGGGAGTAGGAGTGAGGGAAAAAAAAAAGCCGTGCTTAGTCTTGTTAATGGGATTGAATAGCATTTGCTGTCTCATCAGTTTTGCAAAAGAACCGTAAAGTAATCAGACTGCCTTCTTTTCTTCCCTCTACCGGCTATCAATTTAACCATGTGGCTGATTTTCTTGCATATATGTGCGGGGACAAAAGTGGAATTGGGAAGACCTTTCACATAAGTCTTCCTCTATCAAAAGAACCTTCAATATGAAGCGTTCCTTTGATAGTGACTTTACCCGTAAAATGGTGGCCCGCGTAGCTTAGAAGGTATTGTTGCTTTTAAAGAAAATGTGCATTTTCAAAACCAACATAAACATTTGCCAAAAAAACAGGTTAAAAGCCTATTAATTCCTTCTTTCATTCCTGATTTCTTTCTTTCTATATTTTCCTGCACTTAGTTTGTCATCCTATTTTCTGCTCTGTTCCCCTGGCACTCTGCCTCCGAGGTCTCTCCTGACGCTGGCATTAGCACAGCGGTAGTGCAAGTCAGAAACACGGGTACTTCATTCTACAAATAACAGCCTAATTACTCATAGTGTTTCAATTGTATATTATATAGTTGTATTACACCTCCAGTTTAGACTACATTCACACCTTGACCTCATACCTCCATTCACCATGCATGGGGCGTTTTAGCACTTTTCGGACCATTACTCAGACCCTTGCCTATCACACAATAATGGCATTTACATAATTTTTTAAGATTTTTTTTTTCTGTTGAGGCAAGTGGTATGTGATACTTCTCACAAAAAAACTACCATAATAAAAAGAGACTTGGTCCATGGGTAATGTTGGTAAGAGAATGAAGGAATGGTTGTAGTTGCAAAGACTATAGGGCAAATTTTTACATCCTGTTTGGTCTTGGAGCACCTTTTCTTCAAAAAAGTTTGTGCCAGGCACCCCTATCAATTATTAATTTAGTTAATTTTACAGATGGCCCAAAAATATGTACTGTGCTTCTGAAATATAAAGCAAAAACATGCACTTAGAAGAGAAAGGATGGGTATCTGGCTCACCGGCCAGGTAACATCAAAATTTATTAGAACATGGTTAAAACAAAATCATTAAAACAGCCTTTTGCTTTATCCATGTTCATTTGGATTTTACCTGGTCGGGGAGTCAGATACCCATCCTTTCTCTTCTATTTATTTGCTGTGCGCACCAACAGGATCGCTACCCACCAGTTGTATTATGACAACCTTCATTGGATTCCAGACTAAGACCTCTGCATGGTTTCTCCTCTCCACCAAAAACACAAACTGTGGCCCCTGAATATTAAACGAAAAAAAAAAAAATACTCTGTGCCATATATAAACTGCTATTAAGAGCTGACACCAGAATATAAAGTTAAAGGGGTTTTTCAACAAAGTTAATTTCAATCAAAAGATCTTAGAATAAAATTAATTCCCCAATTGGATGTGTTAAAAATGTTCCTGTGCTGAGATAATCTTAGAAATGTGCCCCTGCTGTGTACTGTGTAATGGCCGTGTCTGACCGCACAGGGATGTGGTCTGATCATACCACAGCTCCTGGGCATGGAATTGCATTTGCTGCTCGTCTTTAAACATACTTTCTGTGAGGTAAAACAACAGCCATAATCCCATACTGTCCTGTCTGTATTCTATTTTTTGCTTCCTCCCCTGCCCAGGAGCTACGGTATGATCAGACCGTGTTTCTGTACGGTCAGACACAGCCATTACACAGTACACACTGGTTCGTAAGATTATTTCTGCACAGGTACATTTGTTTGTGGATCTTATTTTTATTCCAAAATCTATTGTTTAAAGTGTACTTTTGTTTGCGGAAAAATTCCTTTAACCCCTTTCTGACATGAGACGTACTATCCTGTCCATGGGAACCGGACCCCTATGACCATGGATGGGATAGTACGTCTAGCGCGATCAGCGGCGCTCACGGGGTGAGCGCTGCTGATTGCGGCTGGGTGTCAGCTGATTATCACAGCTGACACCCGGCACTATGTGTCAGGGGCGGTCACGGACCGCCCCCGACACGTTAACCCCTGGCACACTACAATCAAACACGATCGCAGTGTACCGGGGGTTTAGGGAAGCATCGGCAGGGAGGGGCCTCTCACCGTGCTTTCCTGAGACCCCCGCAGCAGTGCAATGTGCAGAGCTGCTGCGGGGGCCTCCTTCCCTGTAGGTCCCCGGATCCAAAATGGCGGCCGGGACCTTCGGGGGCCTGCAGAGAGCCGGCTTCCTCATGCCTGCAAATCGCCAGCATGAGGAAGCCTCTAGCACTGGCTGTGACAGATTGCTGATCTGTCACAGCGATCTGTGATGTGACAGATCAGCGATCTGTCACATGATAGTTATGTCCCCCGGGACAGTATAATAAAGTTAAAAAAGTGTAAACATTTATCAAAAATCGCTAAATAAATTAAAAAGAAAAAAAAAATATTCCCTAATAAATTCATTTTTTGGATATAAAAACAAAACAATAAAAGTACACATACACTGTGTTCCAAATTATTATGCAAAAAATATTTCCTCATATTTTCTCTAAATTACCTATATGAATTGCAGTCATTGTTATTTTCCAGTCATCTAATATTCTAGTATAATTGCAATGTTTTTGAACAAACTGCCTATGAAAACAGTATATTTTTAAAAATAAGAAACACTCAAAATGCATGTTCCAAATTATTATGCACAGCAGAGTTTTCAACCTTTTTTATTTTGAACAAAAAAATGGTCAATTGTCAAATTATAAGCATTATCAGCTTATTACAAAATGAAATCAAACAGTTTTCAAGTCAAAACTTTATTCTAGGTGATGTTACATTTGCACATAGGACACCTTGTTCGAAAGAAGCTTCTGAACTCTCTCGTCCATTGAATTTGTCAGTTTTTGGATGGTTTTTGCTTCAATTGTTTTGCATGTGGACAGAATACCCTCTCAGAGCTGTTGCTTAGATGTGAACTGCCTCCCGCCATCATAGACACTCCTTTTGATGATGCTCCAGAGGTTCTCAATGCAGATGTGTTATTTGCAGCATGAGACGGTGCATTATCATGCATGAAAATGATCTTGCTGCAGAAAGCACGGTTCTTCCTCTTGAACCATGGCAGGAAGTGCTGTTTTAGAAACTCCACATAGATTATGGAGTTCATCTTTACCCCTTCAGGGATCCTAAAGGGGCCGACAATCTCTCTCCCCATGATTCCAGCCCAAAACATTACTCCACCTCCTCCTTGTTGGCGCCCTAGCCGTGTTTTCATGGGGTGTCCATCAACCAGCCATCCTCCACTCCATCCATCTGGACCATCGAGCGTTGCACGGCACTCATCGGTGAACAAAACTGTTTGGAAGTCAGTCTTCATGTATCGTTTGGCCCACTGGAGCCGTTTCTGCTTTTGTGCAGTGGATAGAGGTGGTCGACAGGATGGCTTACGCACAGCTGCAAACCTCTGAAGGACCCTGCATCTTGTTGTTAGGGGGACATTGGAGGCACCAGCAGCTTCAAAAACTTGTCTGCTGCTATGGCAAGGCATTTTTGCAGCTGCTCTTTTAACCTGATGCAATTGCCTGTTGGAAAGAGTCCTCAATTTTTCCTTATCAGCACGCACACATGTGTGCTGGGAATCAGCTACATACTTCTTGATTGTGCGATGATCACGATGAAGTGTCTTGGCAATGTTGATTGTAGTCATGCCTTGACCTAAATACTCCACAATTTGTTGCTTCTCAGCAGCCGACACATCCTTTTTCTTTCCCATTTTGGCAAAAAATGTAGGCTGCTTAATAATGTGGAACAGCCTTCTTAAGTAGTCTTGCCTTTATTTGGACACACTTGCCAAACTAATTTGCACAGGTATCTGCAATTGCTTTCAGTGATATAAAGAGCCCTGACACACATCACCATCAATGAGTTTAAATGACAAACAAAAAAAATTCTAACCTTATCACTCCTAAACTCTTTTTGCATAATAATTTGGAACACAGTTTATTTAGTATCGCCGCGTCCGTAACGACTCGCCCTATAAAACTGTACCATTAGTTAACCCCTTTAGCGATGCCCCTTAAAAAATAAAAAACAAAGCAAAAAATAATGCTTTATTATCATACCGCCGAACAAAAAGTGCAATAACGCGCGATCAAAAAGCCAGATATAAATAACCATGGTACCGCTGAAAACGTCATCTTGTCCCACAAAAAACGAGCCACCATACAATGTCATCAGCGAAAAAATAAGTTATAGCTCGCAGAATAAAGCGATGCAAAAATAATTTTTTTATAGAAAATTGTTTTCATTGCATAAAAACGCCAAAACAAAAAAACGACATAGATGAGGTATCGCTGTAACCGTACTGATCCGAAGAATCAAACCGCCTTATCAATTTTACCACACGCTGAACTGTGTAAACGCACCCCCAAAAGAAATTCTTGAAATGCTGGTTTTTGTTCATTCTGCGTCGGAATAAAGAGATCAAAAAATGTCATGTGCCCGAAAATGGTACCAATAAAAATGTCAACTCGTCCCGCAAAAAATAAGACCTCACATGACTCGGTGGGTCAAAATATGGAAAAATTATAGCTCTCAAAATGTGATGCAAAAACTATTTTTTCAATAAAAAGCGTCTTTTAGCGCACATCAGGTGCTCTCCAAACGCAACATGGCGTCTGATCTCAATTCCAGCCAATTCTGCGTTGAAAAAGTCAAATGGTGCTCCTTCCCTTCCAAGCTCTGCTATGCGCCCAAACAGTTGTTTACCCCCACATATGGGGTATCGGCCTACTCGGGACAAATTGCAAAACAACTTTTGGGGTCCAATTTCTCCTGTTACCAAAATAAAAATTGGGGGCAAAAATATCAGTTGTTGTGGAAAAGAAATATGATTTTTTTATTTTCATGCCCGAGCGTTATAATGTGAAGTACTGGGGGGTTCAAAGTGCTCATCACACATCTAGATAAGTTCCTTAAGGGGTCTAGTTTCCAATATGAGGTCACTTGTGGGGGGTTTCCACTGTTTAGGTACATCAGGCGCTCGCCAAAGGCAACATGACACCCGCAGACTATTCCATCAAAGTCTGCATTCCAAAACGTCACTACTTCCCTTCCGAGCCCCGACGTGTGCCCATACGGTAGTTTTCTCCAATATATGGGGTATCAGTGTACTCAGGACAAATTGGACAACAACTTTTGGAGTCCAATTTCTCCTGTTACCCTTGGGAAAATAAAAAAATTAAGGACTAAAAGATCATGTTTGTGGAAAAAATATGATTTTTTTTTTTTTATTTTAACACCCGGGCGTTATAAACTTCTGTGAAGCCCTTGGGGGTTCAATGTGCTCACCACACATCTAGATAAGTTCCTTGGGGGGGTCTAGTTTCCAAAATGGTGTCATTTGTGGGGGGTTTCCACTGTTTTTGTACATCAGGGGCTTTCCAAACGCGACATGGTGTCCGATCTCAATTCCAGCCAAAAAAGTCAAATGGCGCTGCTTCCCTTTCTAGCTCTGCCATGCGGCCAAATAGTCATTCACACCTACATATGGGGTATCAGCGTACTCATGACAAATTACACAATAACTTTTAGGGTCCTGTTACCCTTGGGAAAATAAAAATTGGGGGTGAAAAGATCATTTTTGGGGAAAAAATATGATTTTTTAATTGTACGGCTGTACGTTATAAACTTCTGTGAAGCCCTTGTGGGTTCAAAGTTTTCACCACATATCTAGATAAGTTCCTTGGGGGGTCTAGTTTCCAAAATGGGGTCACTTGTAGGGGGTTTTCCACTGTTTAGGCACATCAGGGGCTCTCCAAACATGACATGGCGTTCAATCTGAATTCCAGCCAATTTTGCATTGAAAAAGTCAAACGGCGCTCCTTCTCTTCTGAGCTCTGCCATGCGCCGAAACAGTGGTTCCCCCCACATATCAGGCATCAGCGTACTCAGGAGAAATTGCACAATAACTTTTGCAGTCCAATTTCTCCTGTTACCCTTGGTAAATAAAAAAAATTGGACCTGAAGTAATTTTTTTTTTAAACATTAAAAAAATTCCTGTGAAGCACCTGAAGGGTTAATAAACTTCTTGAATGTGGTTTCGAGCACATTGAGGGGTGCAATTTTTAGAATGGTATCACTTTTGGGTATGTTCTGGGTATTTTCTATCATATAGACCCCTCAAAGTGACTTCAAATGTGATGTGGTCCGTAAAAATAAAATGTTGCTGTAAAAATGAGAAATCGCTGGTCAACTTTTAACCCTTATAACTTCCTAACAAAAAAATGTTGGTTCCAAAACTGTGCTGAGTTAAAGTACCGTATATACTCGTGTACAAGCCGACCCGTATATAAGCCGACACCCCCCCCCTAATTTTGCCACAAAAAACTGGGAAAACTTGTTGACTCATGTATAAGCCTAGGGTGGAAAATGCAGCAGCTATGGGTAAATTTAAAAAATAAAAATAGATACCAATAAAAGTAAAATTAATTGAAACATCAGTAGGTTAAATGTTTTTGAATATCCATATTGAATCAGGAGCCCCATATAATGCTCCATACAAAATACATCCCATATCATGCTGCACAAAGGTTAATAATGGCCCCATAAGATGCTCCATAGAATAATATGCCCCATATAATGCTCCATAAAGGTTATGCCCCCATAAGATGCTCCATAGATTATTCCCCCATAAGATGCTCCATAGATTATGCCCCCATAAGATGCTCCATAGATTGTGCCCCCATAAAATCCCCCATAGATTATGCCCCCTTATGATGCTGCAAAAAAAAAAATGCCATACTCGCCTCTCCTGCTCAGGACCCGGCACCTGAGATATTCACCTGTCCGGGGTCCATCGCTGCTCACCACTGTCTGTGCGTCCTCTGTCAGTGACTGTTCAGCCAGCAGAGGGCGCAGCGCACACTAACCACGTCACTGCGCCCCCTGCTGGCTAAACATCACGGACACAGGAAGCAGCAGATGGCGGTGAGCAGCGTGGGAACGAGAACAGGTGAATATCGCTATACTCACAAGTCCTGAAACGTCTCTGGAGCCTCGTTTATCCCCTGTCTCCCTTCCTGCCTTCAGCGGTCACGGGATACCGCTCATTACCACTCATGAATATGCGCATATTCATGAGTTTAACCACGTGACCGTTGAAGGCAGGAAGGGAGACAGTGGAGAAGCGAGGGGGCTGCAGAGAGTGCCAGGACGGGTGAGTATGATCTGTGACACCCCCTCCCCCACTGACCCCAGGTATATGACTCGTGTATAAGCCGAGAGGGGGACTTTCAGCCCAAAAAAATGGGCTGAAAATCTCGGCTTATACACGAGTATATACGGTAAACATATGTGAAATGTTACTTATTAAGTTTTTTGTGTGCCATATCTCTGATTTAAGGGCATAAAAATTTTTGCCAAATTTCCGTTTTTTTTCGCAAATAAACGCAAGTTATTTGAATGAAATTTTACCACTAGCATGAGGTACAATATGTCACGAGAAAACAATGTCAGAATCACCGGGATCCAGTGAAGCATTTCAGAGTTATTACCTCATAAAGGGACAGTGGTCAGAATTGTAAAAATTGGCCCGGCCATGAACGTGCAAACCACCCTTGGGGGTAAAGTGGTTAAGCTTCTGTATTCAGGAGAATAAAACTAAAAACCCACTCGCCTCACATCAGATACTTCCAGTCGGTCCTGCATTCTGTCCTCTCTCCTGCCAAATGACACTCATCGCACAGTACCATCATTGTGCCATGAAAGTCTACTAAGAAAAAATGGGAGATTGCAATGCTGAAAGCTTTCAATGGTTTCCTTCAGAGCTGCTGCCTTTTTAAAATTCCTTCAGTTTGATGGTGCGGAGGCACGTGACTTAACCAGCAGTTCCACAGGAAGTCATGAGCTTCTTTCTGCCTTGCATCTTGCAATCCGCGCTCACTGGCATTTTTGACCAGCGGTTTGCAGTCACCGTGAGCCGGGTCTCAATAGTGTCCCATTTGAGAAGCCCTGCTATGGGAATATTGTGGCTGGCATTATTGTAACAGCAGTGAGTTGGTCAGTGTTTTCTTGGCACTTATTTTATGTTCCAGTTCTGTGCCATTATTTTTTTTTTACATTGCATAGTGGATATGACTTTATGAAATTTCATTCATGTGCTGCAGAGAAAATCTGCAGTGTAAAATAACCAGCGCTACAGATTTGATATCGACAACATGTCAAATTAGTTTGCACCTTTTCAATACGTAGAGTGAAGTCTGCAGAAAAATGTACACTGTTCACCCCGGATTTTGTCACTGCGGAAAATCCTCAGCAGAAAAGTCCTGTGTGGATATACCCTGAGGCCTCATACAGACGTCCCTTCTTTAACATGGATTGATCATGGACGCCAACCTTTTGCTGATTTTCACGAGCTCACAGGTATTTATATGAGTAGTTTGAGTCAAAACCAGACATGTTTCTATCAGGGATGTGGAGTCGGTAAGCCAAACCTCTGACTCCAACTCCGACACCTCAATTTCCATGACACTGATTCCAACTTTCACTCCACAACTCCGACTCCCTCATACATGGCTCATGTTTAAGTGATAAATTTACTGTAGTAAAATGGTAACAGCAGGCTTTTAATCATTATTATGATACAATAATCAGGCCATTTAGATAGAACATAATATATTTTTTGGAAAACAACTTTAGAACAAGAAAACTTTTGCATATTTACAATTTATTATACACTATGCAGTATGTGTAAAAAAAAGTTTTCCACAAAAACATATTGCGCAGTCTATGAATTTGTTCTGAGAAACAGTATCACGTCCATCAGATCCTCCTTCATAGATGACCTCAAATCTGACCTAATTATTTTAAGGCTAGAGAGCAACCTCACTACACTAACTTGGGTTGGTGGCAAAGCAGTAACCACATAGGCAACATCTCTAACAATTTCAGGGTGAAAAGGAATTGCCTCGTGCACAGTCCGTTTTGATGAACGATTGAACTCTTCTACTTTGAGAGCAGGTGAAAAATGTTGCTGAAATATGGTCAATCTGTTTTCTATGGAAGTGGAATCTTTTTCCCTGTGGCAACGTTTTCCTTCTCCATGTCATCCAAATACTTTTCAAAATCAAACTCCTCATCTGATGAGGATGAAGAAACGGCAGCACTGGCAGGACCCGAGTCCTCTTGCTCTTGGCCGTCCTGTAGCCCACTCATCCTAACTTCTTCCTCAATCAGAGCTTCTTTTCCTTTAGTAAGTTGTTGATCATCCTGCAATATACGATGACTCGGGTCCACATAAACCGCTGCCAGAAGAATTTTATTTTCTAATAGCAGTGTCTCTCTCTGTTTCATTGAAGCAGCAATGCTATCTGTGATTAAACCTCCTCCTTGGGACAGGCAAAACAACAAGTTATTCCACTCATTTAGAAAAATGCCAGGCGTTAAATCTTCGGCTTGTAACTTTTTAGTCACTGTAAATGGGCGATGAAGCAACTCCTTCAATTGCGTCAGCTTCTCCTGCGGTCGCCACGTCCACTTCCTTATGTGGATGTTAGACACTTTGTTCTCTTTGGAAGGAGATCAGTTTTCTAGAGTCTTGAAGGCAGAATCTGCTGCTATCTGGACCACAGTGCATGTGATGAATAGGAAAGAGGTGTGAAGCAGCTTCAACAAGATCATCTAATTGTAAGGAATCATTTTGCTGTTCTTCTGTAGTAATATCTGTTTGTTCCTCTGTTATGGGAACAGGACTGTGGCCTTCCATATCCAACATACTGAATGTGAAATGTTCTTCTAGCTGCTTTTCACCTTCATTATTCTCATTCATCAGTTTAATTGTACTTATCATAATATATCCAAATAGATGAGCCTAATAAATGGCACTTCAAAAATAACCAATACATCAAACACGACACATGAAGTTAAGCCATAACAATATTCAGCCTTTATTAATACACAATGGCAAACAGAATAAAAACACTAAAAAGAGACACATGTCCAATTTGCCTCACAAGGAAATTATATAGCCATGTAAACAATATTCCCCATAGCAAGTATGTAACATATAGCCAGATATCAGGTGTATCACATAATGGCTAGTACAGAGGTAATATGTAGCTCCTGTAAAATATACACTTAGCATATATATCCTGCCACTAAATAAAGTGTAAGTGCAAATCCCCAGCAGGTATATGAAAAGGTAATACCGTAATGGTGGTAATAGACGACGAGCAACACGTGGACTCGCCGCGTCTGAAAGGTAAGTAACGACCGTTGTATCGCTGCTGCATCGCTGTGAGATCTTCCTGTGTGGAAGCTCACTAGCGACCATTTAGTGATGCACCAGCGATCCTGACCAGGTCGTATCATGGTCGGGATCGCTGGTGCATTGCTAAATGTAAAGGGGCCTTTATTTAGCAGCATAGCTGGAGCTAGCAGCACAACAACGCCTCTCGTTTGGACTGCCAATCATTCAGGAGACCATGGTTACACACGACCCAGAAAGCAGGAAGCCAGGAACATGGCTGTGAATTTCTGTAATGAATGTGAAAGTATTACGGCCGGTGTAAAAACTCAAAAATGTGCAATTTTTGTACAACCTTGTTTGCTGATCTGCACCAAACAGATTGATGATTGATTACACTGGGTGATTCACTTGCTACTTTACCTGGAACTATTGCTGTAACTTCTAAATGAGACGTTGACCATACTGATATTTGGACTATACATACTTTGGTTCATGAAAAGTGAGAGTGCATTGAATCTCACTGATGAGAAACATCCTAGCGCCGAGTGGTCTTGCCGACTTGTCACCTCGCCAGTCGTCTCCACTACGAGATAGACTTGCTGCATGCTTTTCTGAGCGTATCCAGTTTGTTTGGTGTCTGCATTTCACTCCTGCTGAATTCATTCATTTAGCAATGTACCTATGCAGTTTGGAGGAATGTGTTTTCATTATTGGAAATCCAAGTGTTTAAAGAGGTGCCAAAGTGAGTTTCTAAAGAAGTTTCTAGGTTGCAAACCTTGTATTGAAGCCTTCTTTGATGACAGTGTAATGGGACAGTAGCTACACGATCTCGAGATTTAACACCACTGGATTTTTTTCTTTTGGGGCCATTTCAAAGGTCAGATGTACGGTAACAAGCCACAAACATTACAGGCACACCGAGAGAATATACAGCAAGAAATTCAGGCTATGACCCCAGAGGTCCTGCGGAACACGATCAACAATATGAAACGGCACATGCAAGTGTGCTTGGATGCAAACGCTGGTCATTTTCAACACCTGTTTTAAAACATAAGTTTCTCATGAACCAAGATATGTATAGTCCAAATTTCCATACAATATTCTCTTTTAGAAGGTACAGCAATATTTTCTGGAGAAGTAGCAAGTGAATCACCCTGTATAACCATTTATATGAATCCCAATTGCTCTGAACAACCAGTGTGAAACCAAGTTGTGGCCAACGTTTTCAAGACTGCTCTTTACTGTCATTCTAACAATCACCCTTCTTTGTCCTTCGTTTCCTTTCGCTGGAGGTTTTCTGTATGGCTGTCAGAGTTTGTAGATTCATTGAAGCTCTGTACGGCTCCAGCCGTCTGCGTTTCTGGAACATTTGTGTGTCTTACTTTCAGTAATCATACTAATTACGCTAATTTATTATGGATACACTTAAGGATAAATGTACGAGATCAGCAATGTGAGATGTAGTTAGGAGCGTGGAGCCAAGACAAACCAGAGCAAACCTTTAAGTCTGCTTCCAGCACTTCTTCCCATAGAAGCTCCCACTAGAAGATTCTTCCTATCTTTCCGCCGGATTTGCTTCATTATAAATTTGACCTTTTTATTTAACATGGTTGTTTATCTCTCCGTCAATGACCAGTAAGTGTAAAATGAAATGTAGAAGTATGTAAAATTACACTGATTTACCAGTGGACCCTTCACCTTTTTCTGTACCAGGGTTTTGGCTTACTTTAATTTTGTTTTCTTCTGATTGTTAGTTTCTTCCTCAGTGGCTGTTATATGGCGTGTTTGAAGACGGACATAGCGTTGTTTTGGCACGTATGTTTTACATTTATAACTATTAAGAATAATGAGTAAGAATGTTATACTTGAATGCTTCCTTGGCTGTATTTACAGCATTCATTCCAAGCAAAAACATTAAAGAAAGATTCTGCCATGTATCAATAAAAGATGTAATTTTTTTTTACATTCTAATACTTCCCAACAGTGAGGTTCCTCTACTAGTTAACTTTAAATTGGCGGTTTTAAGGTGGCTACATGGACATGAATAGTAATTTGGGTCTTCACCATGCAACTAACACCTTACCACAAGACAGGAAGAGTTGTCTTGGGGTCCATACAGAAGAGCAGAAGGTAATGTTCATATTGGCAGCATACAGCAAGAAGTTAGTGAAAAATAATTTTTCAGTCACCCGTGACGGCGCCACGAAAGATTGGGGATCCGCCCTGCAGGTACTGGAAACCTTCAAGATAAAAAGGGCGGCTCCTCTCTCTGCATCAGTTGGTTTCCTGTCATTGATGGGGAATCCTCAAGATAAAGTCAGGAAGATAGAAGAGGATGCCTGGGCCGGGAATGGTCACACTCCATTAACAGAGCAGAGGGGAAGAAAAGCAGCTGCTGTCAATTGTGTCATCCATAGATTCCTTAGGCTACTTTCAGACTTCAGATTTTTAAATCCGGCGGGCTGCGGCGAAAAGTTGTCAAACCTGATCCGGTAGAAGCCGCAGCCCGCTGGATCATCTGTTGAGGCCGGAGACGGTGCAGGAGAGGGCGAGAGAGACTTCGGGCATGCGCAGTGGAAAAAAGCGGTCCGGCGCTGTCAAAAAACGTTGCAGGGAGCGTTTGTTGCAGACGCCGGACAGGCATTTTTTGCCGTTTCGGGCAAAAGCCGGACACGCCGCATGGCCATCAGGCGCAATGCAGCGATAATGCTAGTCTATGGGGGAAAAGCCGGATCCGGTGGCAACCGGCGCCGGATCCGGCTTTTACATTTTTCGCCGCATTGCGCCTGATGCTTCCAAACTGAAGTCTGAAAGTAGCCTACGAATTGCCTAGAGCCGTCAATGACTACTCTGAGCCAGTAGAGATTGGCAGCAGGCAGGTAGTTAGCAACTGCCTGCCTGCCTGTTAGTTCTTAGGCCCATAGTAAAATAAAATAAATAAATTAGTCTCGGAGAACCCCTGTAACATGTGCGATTCTCTGTGCTTATGTGTATTATCTTTTGTCTTATGTTTTACTTCTGCATCTCATATGCAGCAATATGAGCACCCTGAAACTTCCATCAGCCTTTGATTAGTGATAACTGCTGGAAATTCTCTCTGATATCAATTCCCACAAAAAGCATATGAAATAAGTGAATGACGCATTTCAGATGTACACAATTAAATTTATTATTACTTGGGGAATGATTCGCATTGCTTTATGATTATCATTTTATTTAGCCACACATTACAGGGCAAGGAGTCTCTATAGGATACTTTTGAAGAAAATCTCTTCTGGATTATAGAGGTTAAAGTCTGTAGCTCAGTCACAGGACTTAACATCTCTTATCTGCAAAATGAACCCAAAATCCAGTCATCCGTAAACCATTTGCCATCCTTTGAGATATCAGAGAGCTACAGCTTTCTGCCTGCAATGATGCTTTTAACTGGCCGCCAACAGACCCCAGATGCTTATATTAACACTATATTGTTGCCTCAATATGCGATATCACTGTGAAGTCCCTATCAAGAACAGAATTCAGAATTGCACAATATATTGTCTGTTTGGATGTTATTTTTAAGGAATTTGCTCTAAAGCAACCATGTCTAAATAAAAGATAACAAGCAATTCTGCCCTAAGAAACCTGGAGCAGAATCCCTAGGCTCCAGGTCTTACATTTGCCATTTGCAAAACTTTTTATTTCTTTCAGTAGCCATGACAGATATTTGGAACAGATCCTGACAGAACATGCTAAGAAACAATAACTCCGTCAGGTTTCTAGTTTTCTTTTAAAGGAACATTGTCAGCACAGTATGATTGACTGTTCAATACACATACAGTTGATCGATGCATCGTGGCAAGGCCAAACAAGTACAACGTCCCAAATGCTAGTTTTCTATTTATGTCCCACATTCTCTGGCTTTATGAAGCCATACCTATCAATTAAAGAAGAGGGGAAATCAAGCAGTTGGGAAGGTGCATTTAAAAGTTGACTACACCTTAATGCACCTAGGCTTCATAGGAGCCCATGGGACCTTCAGGATTTGAAGAGTGTTTTGTGTGGAAGAATGGGCCACAATCACACCTGAGCAATGCATGCAACTAGTTTCTCCATACAGGAGGCGTCTTGATGCTGTCATCATGAATAAAAAAAAAAACCTTTTGTACAAAGTATTAATTACATTTCAGTAAGCATGTTCAATACCTTTTTCCCTGTGTCATTTCTGATTATTAGATAGCATAATTCCTACCCCTTTGTCAAGAAGTACAAGTCCAGACAGACTGGTTGTTCTTTTTATTAGCAGATGTTAGCATCACAAATATGGCCCTTGTCCAAGGTTTCTGGGATCCTCCAAACCCCTGATGGGCCAATCCGATGCTGAACCTATACCATATATCCATCAGAAAATACAGACATTACATTCTCCCACAACATCTTCATTCTAGCGTTCATCCTGGGAAGAATATTTTGCACCCAATTGCACCAGCTTTTGGATCCCTTATTCTTGTGATTGGTTAGGAGTTTATGCATAGCCCAAACACAAATATAACACACACTGCCATATTTACAATGGAAAATTCTATGAAAAATCACATACTTAATGATACCATCAATAAACTACAATACACAAATCACCTGGTGCGAATGGCATACATCCTTGAGTTCTACAAGACCTAAGTACTGTGATAGACAGACCATCATTCCTATTATTTAATGATTCAATAATGACAGGGTCTGTACCGTAAGACTAATGCATACCCAATATAGTGTCACAATTCAAAAAGGAGGGAAAAGCTGACACTGGAAACTATAGGACCATATGTTCAGCATCTACTGTGAGCAAAATCTTTGAGCATTTTCTTAGAAATTATATCCTGGAGTATCTAAAAAAAAAATCTCATGGCCCAGCATCAAAATGGGTTTGAGGGATGAAAACTGTCAAACTAATTTGATCTGCTTTTATGAGGAGGTAAGTTCCACACTTCATCAGGGTAAGGCCATGGATGTCCTCTATCTGGATTTTTGTAAAGTATTCAATATTGTGCAATAGAAGGTTACTACAGAAAATGAGAAGAATGGGACAACGGGAAAATGTTATTGAATTAAAAAACTAGTTCAGTGAAAGAAAGGGTTGTTTTTATTGTAATACACTTTGAATGGGACACAGAAAACTACAAGGTACTACATGGATCAGTATTGGGCCCTTGTCATTTTAATATTACACCCCTTTAAGCCACCTCTGTGGGCAGGATGTTTGGTAGTTCTCACCCCAATATAGCGCAGTGCCTCCACCCGAATCTTCCTGGGAGTTATTGTAGGATGCAGGAGGGTCTTCCTGTTCTGCCAGGGGTCGACTTGGGAAACCCCTGTACATACAGTACTCCCTTTACACTCACAAGGAGATGAGGTTGAAAACTTAAACAGGTTTATTGTGGAGGAAGGTAAATGGTTAATATGGTAAGGGGGATGGCAAGGAATAGTAAAACATACAGTATTCACAATTTACACATATAGAGAATCAGTTAAGGATTTGCAGTTAACTTGAAAGATAGGGATGACACTTTCCCTTTAAATTGCAACAAACACTCCTAGCTAAAATTGCTTAACTATGAATGGCTGCAGCCTAGAAAACAACACCATTCACTGTTGGGATTCTGTTGGCACGGATGATGGAGCGCTTGAAGATTTTGTTGGTGCACATAAAACAAAATTTCCTTTACAGATAGTTCTATTATAGTTTTAAGCGTGTTGAACCATCGGTCCCAGCAAGGCTTTCATATAGAAAGTTTTTAGATATTTATCTACAGTGGAGCCACAAGCCCCAGCAAGCTACTCACTCTTTGAAGTAGCTGTTCTGTAGTCACAGCGGTTCCCAGCCTGGGGCTTCAGGATTCACTCCCTTAGGAATGGGAGGCAGAACTCTCCTTTTGGTGAAGCCAGGGGGAAGAAGGCATTCTCAGATCATCTGGCTAGTCTGGGGTTGTGGGGCAATGCCACTGCTCACAGTCCTTCCTCTGGGATTAGCAGAAGCACCAGTCTGCACACTGGGCTCTGCTCCTGTGGGGTTCAGGTCTCTGCTCAGTAATAGCTGACCTCCCTCTTCTCCACTCAAACATAAAAACCCACTATAAATAGTAAATCAAACCCCCTTTATCACCCACTTAGTTAGGGAAAAATAATAAAATAAAAAAGTATTTATTTCCATTTTCCCGTTAGGGTTAGGATTAGTGTTGGGGCTAAAGTTGGGATTAAGGTTAGGGGTGGGTTAGTGTTATGGTTAGGGCTAGGGGTGTGTTGGGGTTAGGGTTGGAGTTAGAATTGAGGGGGTTTCCACTGTTTAGGCACATCAGGGGCTCTCCCAACGCGACATGCGTCTGATCTCAATTCCAGCCAATTCTGCGTTGAAAAAGTCAAACGGTGCTCCTTCCCTTCCGAGCGCTGCCATGCACCCAAACAGTGGTTTACCCCCACATATGGGGTATCAGCATACTTAGGACAATTTGCACAACAACATTTGGGGTCATGTTCATTTTTTTGCAATCATTCCAAAAATTCCTGTGAAGCACCTGAAGGGTTAATAAACTTTTTGAATGTGGTTTTGAGCACCTTGATGGGTGCAGTTTTTAGAATGGTGTCAGTTTTGGGTATTTTCTATCATAGACCCCTCAAAGTGACTTTGAATGTGACGTCCCTAAAAAAATGGTGCTGTAAAAATGAGAAATCGCTGGTCAATTTTAACCCTTTTTTTGTTCCAAAATTGTGCTGATGTAACGTAAATATGTGGGAAATGATATTTATTAACTATTTTGTGTGACATATTGCTCTGTTTTAAGGGCATGAAAATTCAAAGTTGGAAAATTGCGAAATTTCCACTAAATTTCATTTTTTTTCACAAATAAACGCAAGTCATATCAAAGAAATTTTACCACTATCATGAAGTACAATATGTCACGAGAAAACAATGTCAGAATCACCACGATCCATGGAAGCGTTCCAGAGTTATTACCTCATAAAGAGACAGTGGACAGAATTTTGATAATTGGCCTGGTCATTACCATGCAAACCACCCTTTGGGAAAAAGGGATTAAGGTCTGCCATTGTAAATGTCTGTACAGGGATGGGAGCTGCTGGTATTACACACATGGGGCTCACTGCAGGTGTTACATTAATATATTAATGACTTTTGAGAGATACAGAGTAGAATTTTAATATTTTTAGATGATACGAAAGACCTCAAGTTATTCCACATATAAAAAGATAATTTAATGCGACAGAGGGATACAACACAATTGATCACTCCCCCTACTGTTGATTCTCTCTTCCCTTGGAATCAAGGACCTTTCCCTTTCTTGGATCATTTCATACCGAACTAGCCTCACATTTAGTATCTCCCCCATTCCTATTCTACCACCTCATCCTATGCTCCTTATTGGTGTCTCTCAAGGCTCTGTTCTAGGACCCCTACTCTTCTCCATCTATACCTTTTGGCCTGGGGAATTTCATAAAGTCCCATGGCTTCCGGTACCTCTGATATGATGATGACACTCAAATCTACATTGCTGGCCCAAATGTCACCTCTTCTGTCCATTATCCCAGAGTGTCTTATCAGCCATTTCACAATTTTTCTCATCACATTTTCTAAAATTCAATGTGGACAAAACCAAACTCATCATCTTCAATGAATCGCAATGGTAATGAACAGAAAAGCCCGCCACAGCTGCACCGCTCCAGGACATCAAATGGATACTGACTCAGGGATCTTGGTTGCCACACCATGAAAGATAATAGAGCAAATGTCCAAATCCAGAAATGAAATGGTGGATGGCACTCACCATCCTACAAATGTACTTTACTTGGATATCACATAAAAAAAAACGGCAGGAAACTGTGAAGTGGAGATGCACCGGACAACGGCCGTTTCGTGCTGGTATGCACTTCTATGGGAAACTACTTAAGATGTGTTTCCTGATTTTAAACCCACCCCCAATATTGTAATAGAGCTTGAGCGTAAATTATTTAAATTTATATCTTAGTGTATCCTCGTTTGTTTTTTTTCCTTTGCTTGTAATTTTTGTACTAACATTATTTATTGCATTTCATGGTGATATAGCTCTAAAAGTGAGGAAGTATAAGTATGTTGAATAACCACTTACAACACGATTACAATGTTAGAAATAGTATTCTGTGTGTTCATTTGGGTTTTGTGAAGGAATGTGAGATCTGGTATAATGGTTACTGGAATATGTGCTGCACTACTGAAATTTCATAACACTTAATTATGCTTTCCCACCTGCACTGAGCATTTCCAAGCGATATACGATATCCATTTTTCCTACCAGATAGAACAAGAAAAAAAATATAAAATTCATCTACTGAAAACCACTTATTCATTAGTGAAGGGGAAACATATTAATATCACTTAAAGTAGCAACCCGCTCCAAAACTATTTTTCTTTCATTTTAAAATGCATGTTTAATAAATGCTTCCTTTCAATGTATAATAGTCAAGCCAAGAGGAAATCTAGTAGGTGCCATGCCACCAATAAGTTTAAAATTATTGTCCATCTCTGAACACCATTTTCTTTACTTTTTTGTTCAGTGGGTTTTTAAAATTGTGTGCTAAAATATTTCTTGAAATATCATTCTAGTAGGCAGAGATCAGTTTTCTCATACACAGCTCAAAATCTGTGTATATAGAGAAATAATAGTTGGCTGATAACTATAGCCATCACTAGAGTAAACTTAGAGATTGCTATTTAGCCATTTATATTAAAGGTCTATTTTTTGTTTCCAAAAATAATGACTATCCATTGGATAGACATTTTAGAAAATGGAAATAAACCAAGATTACTAAGATGGCATCCTGGAGGTCTTGATTAGTCCCTAAGCTGCCATGGCAATCAATCAAAATTTTTATCTGCTTAGATGCTATTGACTGCAGCATCTAAGAGGTTAAATGAATGGGATGAGAGTTATCCTTGTCATATAATATCATTTACTCTCTGATGCCAAGAGGTTTGTTAAAACAGTATGCAATAAGCTCCCAAGCTTCCTTCAGTGGTGGCAGCGGGTAGCAAAATGATAAAATTTAAGGGAGTTTCATCCAGTATGGAAATGTATTTGATTAACTCACATATTGTGGGACAACATATCTCAGCAACAAATTACAAGGCGAAATATGCTGGATCACGTTAGTCACAGAGAAAGAATTGTTTGTGTGTGGATGAGGCCAGTAATGAGAAAGAAGATATGCTGCAAACAATTTGAAAGACAGATGTCCCCTACTCTATGACACTAGAAATAGATTATTTTTCGTGGCCTCTGGATCAGGCCTCTATAACACACTAGATGCTACAAACTATTTGAATGTGAGATGTCCCCTACTCTATGACACTAGGAACAGAATTTTTTGTGGCCTCTGGATCGACACTCTATAGCACACTAGATGCTTCAAACTATTTAAAAGTCAGGTCCCCTATGGTATGAGATTTAGCAACAGAAAAAAAATGTTCTGGTTACGTGCATGAGATCTGCAGACAGCTTAATTTCAACAAACCAAAATGACAAAGTGTGATACGGTGGGCTGTCTAACTTTTTGCAACTGAAAAATTATATTTTTTTTTTTATGTGCGTTAGGTCTGCAGACAGTTTCATATCACCACAGCACAAAATCACAAGGTGGGATTCAGCAGGCTGTTTCACATTTAGCTAGTGAAAAAAATATTATTTAGAATGCTATACGCATGCATGGAGCACAATAGAAGCAGTGCACAACACATTTGTAGGACATTTGCCCTGCTGGCTTTGTCTGTGGCCAAAAAGAAACAAATAAAATGCTGGAAGGTAAATTTAACAGCGTCACTGGACACTAGGTATCTACACTATCTGACTGATATACAACCGCCTAGCTTACTAGCTAAAATCTTGCAGTGTAAAAATGTCGCTTAAACAATATGTTTGCTTTTTATACAGAGATGGACATGTGATTTCAACAGCCAATGACACGAGCCATTGTGTCAGGACATTGTGCAGGTTTCCTGTGCCCTGATTCGCTGGCCGCAATGTGCACAAATAAAGTTAGGGAAAAAAAATTACTGTTTACAAGAACGCCGTGCCTGTGAGCTCTGCAAACCCCCTCCCCTCATCAAACACGTGCCAAACACTCATGATACACCACTATCATCATTGCTAAGGATACTTTTGTGGCAATGCAAATATTTTCCCTCACTTTTTACCCAATGTTACCAATTTTTTAAAACTTTCCTCGTGTTTCCGATCACGAATCCGAATGTGCCATATTCGTGCCGAATTTCTGTTTGGCGATAGCTTTCTGAACAAATTCACTCAACATTACTGATGACTACTGGACCTTAAATAGACCTAGAGAAATTCTGCCACTACGAGCAACTTTGAAAGCCCAACGTGGAGCACAAAAGAGGGCAGTGATCCCAGAGGAGGAAAGCGGAGTTCGGGATACACTGGACAGGTGCATAATAACTGTTGGTTAAAGTAGAAAATTTCTCTGATAAGATATTATACAATTTTTCTTATATTTATCTATTCTATTAATTTCTAGAAAGTTTTTTGAAAGTAAAATTCCCATTTAAAAAAAACCCAACATAAGACTTCATAGACAACCCCATCAATAAAAGCTGTGATTGTACCGTAGTTTGCATGTTGGTTTTTCATTAAAGCAAATTAACACCTGCACATCTACAGATGGGTCCTAAATTATATCTAGCCCTATGTTTTCCTTATATTGTATTTTTCCTGTTCAGTAAAATTACATCTAATATCTATAAAATGATTTTGTCTTTCTAAACGCGCTTGTATCTCTTTTACATTCTGTGCATCGTGACCTCAATGGTTCCACCATCTGTCATGGCATATATTCTGCTCATTGTATGAAGGTTGTTATTAAATCTCAGAGGAGAATTTCTTAAATAGTCTCTTGTTGGTCATTCAGTAGAAACGTCTCATCCAAAGAATAAAATATCAGGACTAAGGTACCAGATTCCCATTTGCATTTTTGTTAAAGTTATATGACTGTTGCATTATTACTCACAAAGGAATGTTCCTTGATAACTATTTCCACAGGTTTCAGAACAAAAGGTCAAAAGCTAAGTTGTACATACTTTAAGTTATTGCTTTGTAGCCGTGAAAGTACAAGAGCACTTCCAGGTGGATATATAAAATGTATTATGCCTGCATGCAATTCAGCTCTTCTCTCCTCTCTATACCTTCCTGAATTATGTATTGTAGTCACCTATTTTATATCTTGGACACTTTGAACTGTTTGCGTATGTGTTTTAATGAAAAGGATGATGATAAATTATGCAGTCACTATTCATGAAGAAACACCACTATCTAGTTATCATCATCTATAATATCTCTAATTCAGTTTTCCATCCCTTTATGTATCACTTCTTGCAGCTCTCTAAAGTCCCCTTTATTTGGGCTTTTGTCAGGGTGTGTTGCTGACTTTGGCTGGACTGGCTGCTGAGGCTCCAGGCTTGCACTGGTCTCCTGCTCAGCAAGGATTTATGATGGTAGGAGGTGGGGTTGCTGCTCTGTATGTGCACCTTGTGATAACGCCCTCTTGTGTATAGTGAGCCATATGGGAAATTCGCCCAGCTCTGCCCGACAGGCGATATTTGAGGTGCTGTGATGGTCCTGGAGGAGATATTTGCGGAACTCCAGGTGGATGACCGGTTGGGCTGAGATCCCAATTTGGTCTGGGTGAGTCGCTGGGCCCCATACCTCGCTGCCGTACCAAAGTATAGGAATAATAACGCTGTGAAATACCTTAAGCCAGACTCTCATCGGTGGTTTGAGGGGGCACAGTTGTCTTCTAATGACGCAGAAGGTTCTGTAGAAAATCATTAACCAGCTCACCCCATCTAGGCATCCCAGGAGGCACGGAACTGCAAGGAAAAACTTGCAGAAATGAAAAGCAGAAATGATTGAGCTTCCAAGCTTGCAAAAATGTATTGGATTAAAAAATATTAAAAGATTCCATCATGAGTGTAGACACAGCTACGTGTCTCGAACATCCGTTGCGTTCTTTAGCAAAGCTAAACAAGTGCTGAATGCAGAGTAATTTATACATTTATACATCCATAAAACAATTGGAACACAGATGGTCTGTCACATGATAAAGTGTCATAATTGAATAAAAGCACCATATGAAACTAGGCGTGAAGAACGCACGTAAGTGAATAATAATAAAACTAGAGTTGAGCGAAACGGGTCGAAAAAATTCAAAAGTCGCCGACTTTTGGCAAAGTCGGGTTTCATGAAACGAAACCCGACCCTAGGATGAGGTCGGCCACGAGGTCGGCGACTTACGCGCCAAAGTCGCGTTTCAAAAGTTTGTTTTGCGCTCTTTTTCAGCCAATCAGGATCCACGGACACTGTGGGCAACGTGATGACCTAGGCACGGGTCACCACCATCTTTCAGAAGGGGATGCAAGTGATTGGCTTGCTTTGGTGGGCGTCACAGGGGGTATAAAAGGGCGTGCACGCCGACCGCCATCTTACTTCTGCCGATCTTAGTATAGGGAGAGGTTGCTGCTGATTCTATAGGGAGAACGTTAGGCAGGGAAGAAGACAAAAAAACTGCTTCTGCTGCTAGCGATTTGGCCTGCACAACACACAAGTCACTGTGTGTGCAGTGCAAGGGGAGGCTATATTGTGGTGTATCAGTGGTGTTGGTTGTTGGGCTGCCTTTTAAGGCTTCCTGACACGCTGGCATTGCTGTTTACCCACTGCTCCGCAAACTGCTTTTTTAAAAGCAATCCAATCTCCCTTATCCTCTAGTCACTTTTGTCACAGCTGTGCCATCGAGCCTGTCACATAGCGCTCAGATATCAGTGGGCCTCACACAATCCACAAGTGTCCAGTGTCCAAAAGTGTGCGCAGAGATTCAAAATCTCCATTATCCTCTCGTCACTTTGGTCACAGGCAGCTGTGCCATCGAGCGTGTCACATAGCGCTCAGATATCAGTGGGCCTCACACAATCCACAAGTGTCCAGTGTCCAAAAGTGTGCGCAGAGATTCAAAATCTCCATTATCCTCTCGTCACTTTGGTCACAGGCAGCTGTGCCATCGAGCGTGTCACATAGCGCTCAGATATCAGTGGGCCTCACACAATCCACAAGTGTCCAGTGTCCAAAAGTGTGCGCAGAGATTCAAAATCTCCATTATCCTCTCGTCACTTTGGTCACAGGCAGCTGTGCCATCGAGCGTGTCACATAGCGCTCAGATATCAGTGGGCCTCACACAATCCACAAGTGTCCAGTGTCCAAAAGTGTGCGCAGAGATTCAAAATCTCCATTATCCTCTCGTCACTTTGGTCACAGGCAGCTGTGCCATCGAGCGTGTCACATAGCGCTCAGATATCAGTGGGCCTCACACAATCCACAAGTGTCCAAAAGTGTGCGCAGAGATTCAAAATCTCCATTATCCTCTCGTCACTTTGGTCACAGCTGTGCCATCGAGCCTGTCACATAGCGCTCAGATATCAGTGGGCCTCACACAATCCACAAGTGTCCAGTGTCCAAAAGTGTGCGCAGAGATTCAAAATCTCCATTATCCTCTCGTCACTTTTGTCACAGGCAGCTGTGCCATTTAGCCTGTCACATAGCGCTCAGATATCAGTGGGCCTCACACAATCCACAAGTGTCCAGTGTCCAAAAGTGTGCGCAGAGATTCAAAATCTCCATTATCCTCTCGTCACTTTGGTCACAGGCAGCTGTGCCATCGAGCGTGTCACATAGCGCTCAGATATCAGTGGGCCTCACACAATCCACAAGTGTCCAGTGTCCAAAAGTGTGCGCAGAGATTCAAAATCTCCATTATCCTCTCGTCACTTTGGTCACAGGCAGCTGTGCCATCGAGCGTGTCACATAGCGCTCAGATATCAGTGGGCCTCACACAATCCACAAGTGTCCAGTGTCCAAAAGTGTGCGCAGAGATTCAAAATCTCCATTATCCTCTCGTCACTTTGGTCACAGGCAGCTGTGCCATCGAGCGTGTCACATAGCGCTCAGATATCAGTGGGCCTCACACAATCCACAAGTGTCCAGTGTCCAAAAGTGTGCGCAGAGATTCAAAATCTCCATTATCCTCTCGTCACTTTGGTCACAGGCAGCTGTGCCATCGAGCGTGTCACATAGCGCTCAGATATCAGTGGACCTCACACAATCCACAAGTGTCCAGTGTCCAAAAGTGTGCGCAGAGATTCAAAATCTCCATTATCCTCTCGTCACTTTGGTCACAGGAAGCTGTGCCATCGAGAGTGTCACATAGCGCTCAGATATCAGTGGGCCTCACACAATCCACAAGTGTCCAGTGTCCAAAAGTGTGCGCAGAGATTCAAAATCTCCATTATCCTCTCGTCACTTTTGTCACAGGCAGCTGTGCCATCGAGCCTGTCACATAGCGCTCAGATATCAGTGGGCCTCACACAATCCACAAGTGTCCAGTGTCCAAAAGTGTGCGCAGAGATTCAAAATCTCCATTATCCTCTCGTCACTTTGGTCACAGCTGTGCCATCGAGCCTGTCACATAGCGCTCAGATACCAGTGGGCCTCACACAATCCACAAGTGTCCAGTGTCCAAAAGTGTGCGCAGAGATTCAAAATCTCCATTATCCTCTCGTCACTTTGGTCACAGCTGTGCCATCGAGCCTGTCACATAGCGCTCAGATATCAGTGGGCCTCACACAATCCACAAGTGTCCAGTGTCCAAAAGTGTGCGCAGAGATTCAAAATCTCCATTATCCTCTCGTCACTTTTGTCACAGGCAGCTGTGCCATCGAGCCTGTCACATAGCGCTCAGATATCAGTGGGCCTCACACAATCCACAAGTGTCCAGTGTCCAAAAGTGTGCGCAGAGATTCAAAATCTCCATTATCCTCTCGTCACTTTTGTCACAGGCAGCTGTGCCATCGAGCCTGTCACATAGCGCTCAGATATCAGTGGGCCTCACACAATCCACAAGTGTCCAGTGTCCAAAAGTGTGCGCAGAGATTCAAAATCTCCATTATCCTCTCGTCACTTTGGTCACAGGCAGCTGTGCCATCGAGCGTGTCACATAGCGCTCAGATATCAGTGGGCCTCACACAATCCACAAGTGTCCAGTGTCCAAAAGTGTGCGCAGAGATTCAAAATCTCCATTATCCTCTCGTCACTTTGGTCACAGGCAGCTGTGCCATCGAGCGTGTCACATAGCGCTCAGATATCAGTGGGCCTCACACAATCCACAAGTGTCCAGTGTCCAAAAGTGTGCGCAGAGATTCAAAATCTCCATTATCCTCTCGTCACTTTGGTCTCAGGCAGCTGTGCCATCGAGCGTGTCACATAGCGCTCAGATATCAGTGGGCCTCACACAATCCACAAGTGTCCAGTGTCCAAAAGTGTGCGCAGAGATTCAAAATCTCCATTATCCTCTCGTCACTTTGGTCACAGGCAGCTGTGCCATCGAGCGTGTCACATAGCACTCAGATATCAGTGGGCCTCACACAATCCACAAGTGTCCAAAAGTGTGCGCAGAGATTCAAAATCTCCATTATCCTCTCGTCACTTTGGTCACAGGCAGCTGTGCCATCGAGCGTGTCACATAGCGCTCAGATATCAGTGGGCCTCACACAATCCACAAGTGTCCAGTGTCCAAAAGTGTGCGCAGAGATTCAAAATCTCCATTATCCTCTCGTCACTTTGGTCACAGGCAGCTGTGCCATCGAGCCTGTCACATAGCGCTCAGATATCAGTGGGCCTCACACAATTCACAAGTGTCCAGTGTCCAAAAGTGTGCGCAGAGATTCAAAATCTCCATTATCCTCTCGTCACTTTGGTCACAGGCAGCTGTGCCATCGAGCGTGTCACATAGCGCTCAGATATCAGTGGGCCTCAAACAATCCAAAAGTGTCCACTGTCCACAAGTGTGTGCAGAAATTCTAAATCTCCCCTGTCCTATAGACACCTTGTACCTTGTTTTACATTACTATATAGTTTGTTGGATTTTGTCTACATTTCTACCAAAAATGAGGAAGGCTGGTGGAAGAGGCCGTGGAATTGGGCGGGGGTTGGCAGCTGGTAATGATGGTGTTGGTGGTGGATCTGATGGTAGTGGCAAGAGCAAAATAGGACCGAATGCAGGAGGTGCTGACCCTGCGTCATCGTCTGGCTACATAAGGCCTCGAACGCTTAGTTTTCTAGGAGTTGGCAAACCGCTTTTAAAGGCAGAGCATCAGGAAAAAGTTTTGTCTTACATTGCTGACTCAGCCTCCAGCTCTATCGCCTCCTCTTCTTCAGTTGTAAAAAGTAAAAGCACTGAGTCGTCATTGGAGGCTCATGTTCATGAACCACACCTTTCCTTGTGTCCTTCACCCCAACCAAGATTGAAGGATGACGCAGGCCATACTACTGATTACTCCATGGAGCTGTTTTCACATACCATGCCTGGATTATCAAGTGAAATGGTGAATTACCCAGGCCAAGATGAATCTGACATGGAGTGCACTGATGCACAGCCGCTGATGGATGATTCTGCTGGTACATTCACTCAGAGCACTACATTGTCCTCGCAGTGTACAGAGCCAGATTTTGACCCTGATGAGACTCAGGTGCCCCTTCCCGCACACTATACCACCATACACGGTGACACAGAGAAAGGTGCACATGACATAGAAGAGGAGGTGATGGATGACCCAGTTGTTGACCCAGATTGGCATCCATTGGGGGAAGAGGGTGCTGCTTCCAATAGCTCAGATGAGGAGCATCCACAGCAGACATCGACATCGCAACAGCTGTTATCTGGCAGGCCCGGAGCACTCCAAAGACAGGTTCCAAACATCAAAAGAGTTGCTGGACAGCTTGTCCAGAGGGTCAAAAGATCACAGCGTGCTAGGCCGCAAAATGTCTGCCAAAGTAGGAAGAGTGCAGTGTGGCACTTTTTTGAACAAAATCCTCATGATCAGGCCAAGGTTATCTGTAAGAAGTGCGCAAAGTCCTTTAGCCGAGGGAAAAATCTGAAAAATTTGAATACCAGTTGCATGCTTAGACATTTAACCAGCATGCACTTGCAAGCGTGGACACAACACCAAACCTCAAGTGCCACATGTGCAACTGATCACAACGAAGGTAGTCAGCAACGCTACATTGTTTCCCCCACTGTAAGCCCACCGGTTAGCACAGCAGCAAATGTTGAGGTGTCGTTGCAAGGCCACAGCAGTCAGGGAATCCCACTGTTATATCAACGAAAGACTGATTCTAGGCCATCAGAAAGAACACCAACTCCATCACCATCATCAACCCTCTCTCAGTCCACCCTGTCCACCGCTACTTCCACCATATGCAGCTCTCAAGTCCAGCTCACCCTCCCCGACACTATGAGTAGGTCAAGAAAGTACTCAGTCTCTCATCCGCGTACACTGGGTTTGAACGCCCACATTGCCAAACTAATCTCGTTTGAGATGATGCCCTTTCGGTTGGTGGAAAGCACAGCTTTCCGCGAACTCATGGCCTATGCAGTACCACGCTATGACCTACCCAGTCGCCACTTCTTCTCTCGCAAAGCCATCCCAGCCCTCCACCATCATGTGAAAGACCGCATTGTCCATGCACTCAAGCAGTCAGTGAGCGGAAAGGTGCACCTCACAACTGATGCATGGTCCAGTCGGCATGGCCAGGGCCGTTACCTGTCCATCACTGCGCACTGGGTTAATGTGGTGGATGCAGGGTCCACAGGGGACAGCGGTGGTGGGACAGTGCTGCCTAGCCCACGGTATAGGAAACAGTTGGCTGTAGGCATTCGACCCTCCTCCTCCTCCTCCTCCAGAAGCGAAAGCTCGTCCACAGAGCGCAGTCGTACGAGCACTCCATCTGCAGCTGCCACTGTTGCACACGATGTGTCCCCCTATCGAGCAGCTAGTGGAAAGCGTCAGCAGGCTGTGTTGCAGATGATGTGTTTGGACGACAGACACACCGCCGAGGTGCTGGCCGAGTACTTGAAGCGACAAACTGAGTCATGGCTGGGCAGTGTACATCTTGAGGCAGGCAAGGTAGTTAGTGATAACGGCCGTAATTTTGTGGCAGCCATAGCCCTTTCAAAACTCAGCCACATACCTTGCTTGGCTCACACCTTGAACCTGGTGGTGCAGTGCTTCCTCAAAAATTATCCGGAGTTAACAGCCCTGCTCCAGAAGGTGCGAAGACTGTGCGCGCACATCCGCCGGTTGCCTGTACACTCCGTTCGTATGCAGAAGCTGCAGCGATTGCTCCACCTTCCCAACCACCGCCTCATTATCGACATTGCAACAAGGTGGAACTCCACCCTGCACATGGTGGAGCGGCTGTGCGAGCAGAGGCAGGCCATAATGCATTTGTGGGAGGATACACGGCCAGGCACTTTGAGAGCAGACATGGAGTTGACAGGCGTGCAGTGGTCGAGGCTGAAAGACCTTTGTAAAGTCCTTCAGTGTTTTGAGGAATGCACACGGCTGGTAAGCGCAGACGACGCCGTCCTAAGCATGAGCATCCCACTTATGCGTCTGCTCATGCAAACTTTGACGCACCTTAAGGAGCAGGCGTCTGCAGCCAATGTTGATGAGGAGGAAGAGGAGGAGGGAATCCTTGATGACATTCAGCCATTGTCTGCTCAGGGACCTCTCCTGGATGAGGTGGAGGAAGAAGAGGAGGAGGAGGATGATGGGGATGATTACTTAGGGGAGGAGGATGCATCTCGTGGGGCAAGTGAAAATGTTGGCGTGGCAAGGCAAGGTCTGGTACAGGGTTTGTGCGTGACTGGAGGGATGTGGATTTGCCAGAAAGTGCTCCTCCACCCAGCACTCGCAGTGCATCATTGACACCGGGAACATTGGCCCACATGTCAGATAATGCCTTGCGGATCCTAAAAAGGGACCCCCGCATTGCCAAAATGATGAACGATGACGACTACTGGTTGGCCAGCATCCTTGATCCACGCTATAAAGGCAAATTACAAAACATCATGCCACAGGAGAACCTTGACCTAATATTGGCTAATAAACAAGCAACTCTGGTAAATCGGTTGCTTGAGGCATTGCCAGCACACAGCAGCGGTGATGGTTCTCACACGAGCCGTACGGGCCGGGGGCAGCTTGGCAGAGGTGTTCGTGGTGCACACAGCAGAAGTGGTGTTGGAGACAGGGGTTTCATGACAATGTTGTGGACTGATTTTTCAAATACCGCTCACACAACTGGTAATACTGCATCGATGGAAAGTGACAGGAGACAGCAGTTGTCAACTATGGTTACAAACTACTTTTCCTCCCATATCGATGTTCTCCCACACAGGTCATTCCCCTTTGACTATTGGGCCGCTAAACTGGACACCTGGCCTGAATTGGCCCAATATGCCTTACAGGAGCTCGCTTGCCCAGCTGCAAGTGTGCTATCGGAAAGAGTCTTCAGTGCAGCTGGATCAATCCTGACAGAAAAAAGGACCCGTCTGTCAACCCAAAATGTGGATGATCTAACCTTCATTAAAATGAACCACGCATGGGTTTCCAAGGATTTTGTCCCACCTTCCCCTGATGACACATAGGGTGACAGAAAAATGGCTTGCTTTGGTCCACCTCTTCCTGGTACTTCACCTATTTCGCCTTTTGCATCAGTTGAATGTCCAACATCAACATATGCCACTTTCTAAAACTCCCTAACTGTGCTGCCTCCCCCCCCATGGCCGGGGTCACCACCTACCGCACGACACCGTGCGAGTGCCGTTGCCCTGGACAGGTGGGTAGGCCGACTCTTGGGCGCGGGCACTGGCACAGGGTCCCTCATAGTGCAATCAAGTGTCTCTGACGGTGGTGGTGCACACCTGCCGTCAGACACACCGCTGTACTATGAGGGGCCCAGTGCCAGTACCGACGCCCACGAGTGGGCCCCCCTTGCTTGGGCAGGGCCCCAGCATTTGCAATCTTTACCTCTCCCTGCTCCTCCGCTGTGTAATCTGGGCCGTCAAATCCATACTGTGCCTGACACCGTCTGAGCCTGCCTCCTGAGACATATATTTTGAATGTGTACGCTATCCATACATGTTATCCGGGGATACGGTACCCTTTCTAACCTTTGTGCAATCACGTGCAATCCATACTGGGCCTGACACCGTCTGAGCCTGCCTCCTGAGACATATATTTTGAATGTGTACGCTATCCATACATGTTATCCAGGGATACGGTACCCTTTCTAACCTTTGTGCAATCACGTGCAATCCATACTGGGCCTGACACCGTCTGAGCCTGCCTCCTGAGACATATATTTTGAATGTGTACGCTATCCATACATGTTATCCGGGGATACGGTACCCTTTCTAACCTTTGTGCAATCACGTGCAATCCATACTGGGCCTAACACCGTCTGAGCCTGCCTCCTGAGACATATATTTTGAATGTGTACGCTATCCATACATGTTATCCGGGGATACGGTACCCTTTCTAACCTTTGTGCAATCACGTGCAATCCATACTGTGCCTGACACCGTCTGAGCCTGCCTCCTGAGACATATATTTTGAATGTGTACGCTATCCATACATGTTATCCAGGGATACGGTACCCTTTCTAACCTTTGTGCAATCACGTGCAATCCATACTGGGCCTGACACCGTCTGAGCCTGCCTCCTGAGACATATATTTTGAATGTGTACGCTATCCATACATGTTATCCAGGGATACAGTACCCTTTCTAACCTTTGTGCAATCACGTGCAATCCATACTGGGCGTGAGAACGGCTGGCAAGCTGTTAAGCAAGCTACAGCACCTGTCCAGACAAGTACAGGGATTCCCTAGCGAGGAGACTTATTTGATTGTTTTCAATGTTGGGACAGCAATTTTTGGGGAGCACTATACTCTGGAGAATGATAGATGGGGCCCACCATACACTGGAACATTCCAAAGGTGGACATCAGACACTGGAGCAGCATTTACAGGGCCCATTATACACTAGAGCATTAGAAATGGGGCCCATTATGTTTGGAGCATTATTTGGGCCCATAAGACAGTGGAGCTTCATCCATGGGGACCAACATATACTGTCGCATTATGTGGAGCTCATCATATACTGTTTCAAACATTATATGGGACCAATGATTCTGTATGGAGAAATAGATGGGCCTCATCATGAGATGTAAAAAGTGAGGTATTTTTCATTGTACTATACCGCTATTTATCTGCCGTATCGGAGCATGATGAGTTGTGGTATGTGTTAAAGGGGCGCTCTTTCGCCCAGGGCACATGAAAAACTGCAGCCAGCCCTCCCCCCCCCACAACTTTAGCCAAATAACCCCCATTTTTCAGTGCGTAACTTGTATTATGAAGTTAATTAAGGTTGACAAGCTTAAGTAAGAAGAATTGATGCTTTTGGCATTCAAATGGGCACTGTAGGTGTGTTTCCTGTCCTCCTCTCACTGCCGACTTTTATTCCCCATTGACTTACATTGGGTTTAGTGTTTCGGGACGACCCCGACTTTTCCCTATAATCGGACGATCTTACTCGACCCGACTTTTGGAAAAGTCGGGTTTCACGAAACGAAACGCGACCCTAAAAAACCAAAAGTCGCTCAACTCTAAATAAAACCATTACAAAAATGTGTGATCAAACAACAACTAAAAAATTTTTTTCTTTGACAAAGAATGACATGCAAACAAAGCAAAGCATATAACATTAATAGAGAAACATTCATATTTTAGATTTAAATCATTTGCATAACGTGTCAAGATTGAGCATCCAATATGCTTCCCTGTCGAAGAGACTCTTATGTCACCACCCCTGGAATTAGTAGCTACTCACTCTGCAGCCAGTCCATTTATATAGATGTTGAATAGGCTTAGACTCAGGCTGCATCCCTGTCTGATGCTGTGCACTGACTGAAGTTAGCTATCCTTTTCCCGTTCACTTTCATGTTGCAATGGTTCTCAGTGTGTGAGCTCTTCATGACGTCATATGTTCCGCTACCTATTTGACTTTTCCGGAGTTTCAGGAATAGTCCGGGGTGCCATACTGAGTCCAAGGTCTTCTTGAAGTCCATGAAACATAGAAATATTTTAACTTGATTTTACGGTTAATGTGGGTCTTGATGAGGCTGTGCAGGGTGTAGATGTTACTGGTAGTTCGGCATGAACCCTTCGCTTCTGCTGATAATGTCATGTTGGGTGAGGAAGGTGGTTATCCTTTTATTAATGATGCTGTTGAACAGTTTTCCCATGATTGTGGAGCCTACTGAAACAGACTAATGGATCTTTTTAAATGCTTAGGAAGCCTTTGCGGGTGTTTTTTAATTATTCTACTTTACTGAGATAATGACTTTTGGGTTTTAATTGGCTGTAAGCCATAATCATCAACATTAACAGAAATAAGCACTTTAAGTAGATCACTCTCTTTGTAATGACTCTATAGAATATGTTTCACTTTATGTAGTGAACAACTTAAATAAATTTAACTTTTTGATGATATTCTAATTTTATGAGAAGCCACTGTATGCCTTGCTGAATCACGTTAGAAACAGAAAAAATAGGTCTTTTTTTTTACTCTGCAACAGCTCTGCGCAAAGATGAATTTCACTGCCAGAAAATGAGAAAGTGGGATATGGCATGCTGTCTCATGTTAGCACTTGCCCCCCAATTTTTTTTTTTATTGTGCAACAGCTCTACACACAGAACAATTTCACCGCCACAAAATTACAATGTGGGATATGGCAGGCTGTATCGTGGTTGTGACGGAATTTTTTTTCTTTTTAATCGGCATGAGGTATGCAAACAGCTGAATTTCACTGCCACTAAATGACAAGGTGATATATGGCATGCTGAATCAACTTAGCAACTGCCAATTTTTTTTCACTGTGCAACAGCTCTACACACAGAGCTTACCCTCTCTTATGTTTTTTGGCACACACCTGTTCCCTGTGGGGTTTTTTTTAGGGGGAAGGCTTAATATAGTTTTTATAAACCTTTGTATACAGTTGTGCTCAAAAGTTTTCATACCCTGTCAGAATATTTGCTTTCTTGGCCTTTTCTTCAGATAATATGAATGATCGCACCAACATTTTTTCTCCACTCATGGTTAGTGGATGGGTGAAGCCATTTATTGTCAAATTACTGTGTTTTCTCTTTTTAAATCATAATGGTAACTAGTGTTGAGCATTCCGATACCGCAAGTATCGGGTATCGGCCGATACTTGCTGTATCGGAATTCCGATACCGACTTCCGATATTTTTTCAATATCGGAATTCGGCATCGGAATCGGAAGTTCAGTTGATTGACGGCCTGACGTCATCATGATGCGCGGTGTGTGCGCATCATGATGCGCCGTCATTTCGGGCCTTCCGGGGGTCTCTGCCGGCCTGCCGGGGGGCTGTGCCGGCCTGCCGGGGGGCTGTGTGGACTGCCCGGGGTCTCTGCCGGCCTGCCGGGGGGCTGTGCCGGCCTGCCGGTGGTCTGTGCACCCTGTGGGGGTCTGTACCGGCCTGCCGGGGGGCTGTGCCGGCCTGCCGGGGGGCTGTGCTGATGTCCGGGGGTCTGTGCAAGCATCGTCCGATGGGACTACAAGTCCCATCGGGCGATGCCTGCTACCATGACAGTGATTGACACATTAGCCAATGATGGGACAGTAGTAGTCCCATCATCCGGCTAATGTGTTAAATGTTAAAAAAAAAAAAAAAAAAAAAATACTACATGCATACTACATACATACTACATGCATGCTACATACATACTACATGCTACATACATACTACATATATACTACATACATACTACATACATGCTACATACATACTACATGCATGCTACATACATACTACATGCTACATACATACTACATACATACTACATACATACTACATACATGCTACATATATACTACATGCATGCTACATACATACTACATATATACTACATGCATGCTACATACATACTACATACATACCACATATATACTACATACATACAATACATACATAGACATACAGTACATATAACATAGAGTAACATACTTACCAATACTTGTCACATTGTTCCCCGAAGCCATTGTCTTTCCGGAATAAATATTAACATAACAAACCACAAAAATACTCACCCACGATCCGAAGCAGTCCACGAGTGTGTCCCACGACGATCTTGGGTAGAGAACTGCAGCATCAGCTGTTGCTGCCGTTCTCTACTGGCTGCAGGAATCCAATGACGGAAGGTAGGTATCCTTCCGCACTGTATTCCTCCGCCACTTAAAAAAAAAAAAGTCCCTAGTCTCACTTTATGCCATTGCTGTGTGGGAAATTCCCACGCAGCAATGGCATAAAGTGAGACTAGGGACTTTTTTTTTTTTAAGTGGCGGAGGAATACAGTGCGGAAGGATACCTACCTTCCGTCATTGGATTCCTGCAGCCCGTAGAGAACGGCAGCATCATCTGATGCTGCAGTTCTCTACCCAAGATCGTCGTGGGACACACTCGTGGACTGCTTCGGATCGTGGGTGAGTATTTTTGTGGTTTGTTATGTTAATATTTATTCCGGAAAGACAATGGCTTCGGGGAACAATGTGACAAGTATTGGTAAGTATGTTACTCTATGTTATATGTACTGTATGTCTATGTATGTATTGTATGAATGTATTGTATGTATGTAGTATATATGTGGTATGTATGTAGCATGTAGTATGTATGTAGTATGTATGTAGTATGTATGTAGTATGTATGTAGCATGTAGTATGTATGTAGCATGCATGTAGCATGCAGTATGTATGTAGCATGCATGTAGTATATATGTAGTATGTATGTAGCATGTAGTATGTATGTAGCATGCATGTAGTATATATGTAGTATGTATGTAGCATGTAGTATGTATGTAGCATGCATGTAGTATATATGTAGTATGTATGTAGCATGCATGTAGCATGCAGTATGTATGTAGCATGCATGTAGTATATATGTAGTATGTATGTAGCATGTAGTATGTATGTAGCATGCATGTAGTATATATGTAGTATGTATGTAGCATGTAGTATGTATGTAGCATGCATGTAGTATATATGTAGCATGCATGTAGTATGTATGTAGCATGCATGTAGTATGTATATGGTATGTATGTAGCATGTAGTATGTATGTAGCATGCATGTAGTATATATGTGGTATGTATGTAGCATGCATGTAGTATGTATGTAGTATGTATGTAGTATATATGTAGTATGTATGTAGCATGTAGTATGTATGTAGTATGTATGTAGCATGCATGTAGCATGCAGTATGTATGTAGCATGCATGTAGTATATATGTAGTATGTATGTAGCATGTAGTATGTAGCATGCATGTAGTATATATGTAGTATGTAGCATGTAGTATGTATGTAGCATGCATGTAGTATATATGTGTTATGTATGTAGCATGTAGCATGCATGTAGCATGCATGTAGTATGTATGTAGTATATATGTGGTATGTATGTAGCATGCAGTATGTATGTAGCATGCATGTAGTATATATGTAGTATGTATGTTGCATGTAGTATGAATGTAGCATGTATGTAGTATGTAGTATGAATGTAGCATGTATGTAGTATGCATGTTGTATGTATGTAGCATGTAATTTTTTTTTTTTTTTTTTTTACATTTAACACATTAGCCGGATGATGGGACTACTACTGTCCCATCATTGGCTAATGTGTCAATCACTGTCATGGTAGCAGGCATCGCCCGATGGGACTTGTAGTCCCATCGGACGATGCCTGCACAGACCCCCGGAGCCTGCACAGACCACCGGCAGGCCGGCACAGCCCCCCGGCAGGCCGGCACAGCCCCCCGGCAGGCCGGCACAGCCCCCCGGCAGGCCGGCACAGCCCCCCGGCAGGCCGGCACAGCCCCCCGGAGCCTGCACAGACCACCGGCAGGCCGGCACAGACCACCGGAGCCTGCACAGACCCCCTGGCAGGCCGGCACAGCCCCCCGAAAGGCCCGTACAGACCCCAGAGAGGCTGTACAAGGGCAGGAAAGGGTTTTTCTTATTCCGATACCGGAAGTCCCATAGACTTGAATGGGACTTCCGGTATCGGAATCGGCGATACCGATACTTTTTTTAAAGATCGGCCGATACCATCCGATACGATACTTTGAAGTATCGGACGGTATCGCTCAACTCTAATGGTAACCCAAAACATCCAAATGACCCTGATCAAAAGTTCACATACCCCATTTCTTAATACTGTGTATTGCCGCCTCTGACATCACTGACAGCTTAGTCTTTTGTGGTAGTTGTAGATGTGGTTCTTTATTTTCTCTGGTGGTAAAGATGCCCACTCTTGGCAAAAAGCCTCCAGTTCCTGTAAATTCCTGAGCTCTCTAGCATGAACTGTGCGCTTGAGAACTCCCCAGAGTGGCTCAATGATATTAAGGTCAGGAGACTGAGATGGCCACTCCAGAACCTTCACTTTGTTCTGCTGTAGCCAATGACAAGTCTACTTGGCCTTGTGTTTTGGATCGACATGTTGGAATGTCCTAGTATGTCCCATATTCCCATATGCAGCTTCCGGGCTGATGAGTGCAAATTTGCCTCCAGTATTTGCTGATAACGTGCAGCATTCATCTTTCCTTCAACTTTGACCAAGTTTCCTGTGCCTTTGTAGCTCACACATCCCCAAAACATCAGCGATCCAGCTCCATGCTTTACAGTAGGAATTGTGCTCATCATAGGCCTTGTTGACCTCACTCCAAATGTAATGTTCATGATTGTGGCCAAGAAGTTCAATTTTGGTCTCATCACTCCAAATTACCTTGTTCCAGACGTTTTGAGGCTTGTCTGTGTGCTGTTTTGCATATTGTAGGTGAGATACTTTGTGGCATTTGCGCAGTAATGGCCTTATTCTGGCGACTCGACCATGCAGCCCATTTTTCTTCTAGTGCCTCCTTATTGTGCATCTTGAAACAGCCACACTGCTAGTTTTCAGAGTCCTGTATGTCAACTGATGTTATTTGTGGGTTTTTCTTTGCATCCAGAACAATTTTTCCTGGCAGTTGTGGGCGACATTTTTGTTGGTCTATCTGACCGTGGTTTTGTTTTTACAGAGCCCCTGATTTTCCATTTGTTAATCACAGTTTGACCGCTGCTTTCTGGCATTATGAATTCCTTGGATATCTTTTTGTATCCCTTTCCTGTTTTATACAGTTCAACTACCTTTTCCCGTAGATCCATTGACAATTCTTTTGCTTTCCCCATGACTCACAATCCAAAAATGTCAGTGGCTGGATGAAAGATGCAAGAGTCTGGAACCCAGAAACTCCCTTAGCTTTTATGCACACCCACTGATTACAAGCAAACAGGTCACAGATGAAGATGTTACCTTTAGTAGCCATTAAACCCATTTGTGTCAACTTCTGTACATTATGCCAAAATCACCAGGGTATGTGAGCATTTGATCAGGGTCATTTGGATGTTTTGGATTGTCATTATGATTTAAAAAGAAAACACAGTAGTTTGACAATAAGTGGCTTCACCCAACCACTAACCATGAGTGGAGAAAAAGTTTTGGTGTTTTCATTCATATTCTCTGAAAAAAGGCCAAGAAAGCAAAAATTCTGCAGGGGTATGTAAACTTTTGAGCACAACTGTACAGATACACACAATTAATTGTTTTTATTATTGTGGGAGCACTTGTCTTCTGCAGTGCCGCTACCTAACTATTGTTTGTTAACAGGGCCGCCATCAGGGCATTACTGCCCTGACTGGCATATGGGGCCCGGGGGGCAGAGGGGGCCTGCATTAGGCCCCGTCTCATCTGCTCACCAGGTCCCTACCGGCACGCTAGACCGGGCCCTTAGCGGTGCTGCGCTGCGGTAGTTGAGTGCTATTGACATGCGGGCCCGTCCTCCCGCACGTCAATAGTTAACAGCCACCAGCAAATTGGAGGCTGCCAGCTGACGTCAGCCGCAGTGTGCCCGTCGCTGGCATCTGACGTCACGTTCAGTCGCCGGCAAGTGCGCGCTTCAGCTGCATGGAGGGAGCGCGAGCGTCGCCGCTGGAGTGTGGCCAGGTAAGGAAGAACTTTTTTTTTAAATTGAAAGCGGGGGGCCCAGGGCAGAATGCTGGACATGATGGGGCAAATTGCTGGACATGATGGGGCAGATTGCTGGACATGAAGGGGCAGAATGCTGGACATGATGGGGCAGATTGCTGGACATGATGGGGCAGAATGCTGGACATGATGGGGGCAGAATGCTGGACATAATAGGGGCAGATTGCTGGGCATGATGGGGCAGATTGCTGGACATGATGGGGCAGATTGCTGGACATGATGGGGCAGATTGCTGGACATGATGGGGCAGATTGCTGGACATGATGGGGGCAGATTGCTGGACATGATGGGGCAGTTTGCTGGACATGATGGGGCAGTTTTCTGGACATGATGGGGCAGAATGCTGGGCATGATGGGGCAGAATGCAAGACATGATGGGGCAGAATGCAGACATGGGGGCAGAATGCAGACATGGGGGCAGAATGCTGGACATTATGGGGGCAGAATGCTGGACATTATGGGGGCAGAATGCTGGACATAATGGGGGCAGATTGCTGGACATGATGGGGCAGATTGCTGGACTTGATGGCAGAATGCTGGACATGATGGGGCAGATTGCTGGACATGATGGGGGCAGAATACTGGACATGATGGAGGCAGAATGCAGACATGGGGTCAGAATGCAAGACATGATGGGGGCAGAATGCAGACATGGGGGCAAAATGCTGGACATGAAGGGGAAGATTGCTGGACATGATGGGGCAGAATGCTGGACATGATTGGGCAGAATCCAAGACATGATGGGGGCAGAATGTGACAGTGAGACACGGGAGGGGGCAGAATGGACACGGGGCAGAATGTGACAGACACAGGAGGTGGCAGAATGTGAGGCACTGGAGCAGAATGTGGCAGTAAGACACAGGAGGGGGCAGAATGTGGCAGTAAGACACAGGAAGGGTGCAGGATCATGGGGCAGGATGGATATGATGGAGACAGATGGGGAGAACATATGGGGCACAATGGATACTCATGAGGGCGGGATAGGAGAACATATGGCTGAAGCCAGGAATGAGACACACGGGAGCCAGGATGGGGAATATTATTACCATAGGGGCTAATGAAGGGATATTATTACTGCAGTGATGTCTTTATTTTATTTTTTGAGCATACTGTTTTAAATGGTGTAATGGTCCTGTTACTGTGTAGAGTGACACTATGTCGCCTTTTTTTCTTCATGTGATGTAATGTAGAAGTTGGGAAAAAAATAAGTAATGTGTTCTGCAAGCGGAGCTCTAGATAACTGTGTTATTTCCTGCACAGACGAGTCCTGGCTGGAAGACGTGATGGCAGTCTGCGCTGGATGAAAGATGAAAAGCAAAGATGAAGGACTTCACCTAGATACATCACTGGTGAGTTAGTGTGTTACCTATACACTGACACTATGTACTGTATACTATATACAGAGGTCCTGTGTATAATGTCACCAGTGATCACTGTATTACCTGTACATTATATACAGAGCTCCTGTGTTTAATGTCATTGATCACTGTATTACCTGTACACAGAGACTGCATACTAAGTACAGATCTCCTGTGTATAATGGCACTTATGGTGATATTGTGTTTTTTTATTACTGATCAGCATTGTAGTATTCAGTCACTATATGGTGGTAATATGTGGTCTGGACATGGTGTTGTGGTATTTGTCCCTTGTATGTGCTATTATTTGGTCACTTTGTGGTGGTAATATGTGGTCTGGTCATGATGCGGTGGTTTTTTGTTCCTTGTATGTGATATTGTTCGGTCACTATGGTAGTAATATGTGGTCTGGACATGGTGCGATGGTATTTGTCCCTTGTATGTGATATTATTGGTCATTTTAAAAGTTGAAAAATAAATAAAAAATATACTGTACCTAAATTGTATTGCATATTTTAACAAATATTTAATAGGTTACAGTAGAGTAGGGCTCAGCCAAAAGAGTCTACAGTGTTGTGATGGCGGCTTAAAAAATCTTTTGTCCAAAGCAAAAGCTGCCGGCTATATGTGTGATCTGGTGATGGGAGCTGTTAATGTGTGATTGGTGAGAAGTGGAGTTTATCCAAGAGAGCGGTGGGACTGTGGACAGTTTGAGGAGAGCATGCGGGGCTGGGGTTGAGCCTGGGTGGAGTCTAAAGGGGGCCCCGAAAATTTTGCCTGTATGGGGCCCCGAAATTCCTAGTGGCAGCCCTGTTTGTTAATAAAAGTATCTTACTTTTGAGTTCATTGCCTCTGACTCCTTCTATGACTTGGTTTTTCTTATTTGGGCATTTAGATTTCCTTCCAAATAGTCTGCTATTTATCCATTTGCAAATATGTCAATATAATTATTTGTATCACTAATTGTACATGGTAAATCACTTTACAGTTGGCATATATTGCCTGCTCAGTCCAGTGCGTGTTATAAAATATATATATTTTACATAAAAAAAACTAATTTAAACAAGAAGGAATTTTCAGGTGATATATTCCCTTTAACAATTTTTAGGGATGTTAATAGTTTTTTAATAGTTTTACAAACTGAACACCAAGCACTGGTTGGTTATGTACACATTGAGGTGTCGCATTATAGAAACCTACCCTAAAAAAGTAAGATTTATTCTGTTCTGTATATTACAGAAAAAACACCACTTATTCCATAAATTGTCTGTAGAAAAGGAAAATAAAAACAAATACTACAATCACAGTCACATTTTGAGATGTTTATGTTAACTAAGGTAAGACAGATGTAATCATTTCTGAGAACAATTAAGAAACTTGCTATAAAAAGGTTTTTATTGTAAACAAAATCAAGTTGTTGGTTTCGGGTCGACGTCAAAACAAGCTTAACTGAAACAATCTGATTTCAGTGTCCGTAAATCTCTACACTTCTTATTTAAATAATTCGTACTGAACTTATAGTTAACAGCAGATTCTAGAGGGGGCAACCATTTTAACATTTTTCCTGGTTTACATTTTGTTAGTTTTTTTAATCATTTATATACTAGTGCACATGATTTTGGAATCAATCATTTTTGTTAAAATATATCTGCAGTCCCCCCACCCCCACCCCCACCCCCACCCCCCAAAGAAATCTAAGCTCTCATAGAAATTTGTATGTGCAGTATTTACATTTTTTTATTCTTGCTTATATAGTGTTAACATATTCCACAGGTGTTTATGAGCATTGTCATCGCTCATTGTTCCCAGTGGGGATTACAAATTAAATTTACTTTCAATGTTTCTTTAGACTGTGAAAGAAAATTGGAGTATGTGGAGGAAACCCAAGCAAACAGGGGGTGAAGATTCAAACTTCATGCAGTTGGTGTCCTTCAGATTTGAAACCCCAGACTTCAGTGCTGCAAAACAAAAATGCTAAGGGTGCTTTCACATTGCATTTAGGTACCCGGTCACTAGACCTGCCAGGGCCTATGTCCAAAATCCCCTGCAAAAGGGGATTTTGACGTATGCGCTGATGGGACCATTGCCAATAATGGTGCATCATTGTCGTGCGTGTGTGCCTACTGGTGATGGACATGTAAACTGACTCCCGGAGGTAGTCATGTGAGTGGTCCGCCATTTCCTTGTCGGGGTCAGCCACAGAAAACTTTTTCGTTGGTGGGCGTGTACGACATTGCACATGTATCTGCTGCTTCCATCATCGGTTCCACTGCACTTAGTGCAGTCCTACTCCCATTAAATTTCATTAAATAAGTCAGACCAGTCGTATAAAGCAATGTTCAATTTATTTACAGCCAAATTGGTTAACGGGATTACAGGATGTACATTCTCTTTTTCCATCTTCTACACTATACACTGGTTCCATTCTTAGAGGTACTGTCTGCACTTCGTTCCTAGCAATAGATGCCATAAGGGGCATGATGACATTTTCTAATTGCCCATGTTTTCCTAAGGGTAGAGTCAGTTGGGTCCACGTGTAATGTTATAATCCTGATACCCAGCACAGCGTTCAGCTGTAACTACCCCATGCCTTGCAACGAAAGAGAAAATATCCAGCCACCGACCACAGGCCCAAAAGCTAAATAGACACATTTCCAGGCTGTTTGCCATGGAAATGTTGCCGTTTAGGCTTGTTGACACAGAGGATTTCTGCTGACTCATAGTGGCAGCCGTCCCTCGGTACTCAGTCCCCAGCTGCCACTTTTTCTCCCAGTGTGGCAAACCAGCAAATGTGCAGAAACAGCCACGTTCTTATCAATGCAATTACTGGGATCGTCCACTTAATGACCAACACGTGGGCATGAGCTTGTGGGCAGGGACGCTAAATTTTCTTGATGGCCCACTGGGTGAACATTGTGAAGGCAAGAGTTGAGTCCCACCCTGGCATGGCACTCTTGCTCCCAAAGCCAAGAATTGGTGGCCCTACTTCTATCGGGATTTCATCCACCTCATACATCATTTCCTGCCCCCCTTTCTGCTCCTTCTCATTCTCCATTTTCAATGTGTTGTCTCAGACCACTTCGTCCACATCAGCCGGAAGCTGGAAGGTCTGCAGCATCATCGAAGTGACAACAGTTTATACTGAAGCTATTTTTTTACGAGACAAATGCACACCATGGCAGAGTTACATAAAGGAATAATAAACCAGACAGATCTGTGGGTTTTGCCACTGAACCTCCAACCAGGCATGGTTGGTATGTGATAATGGCCATAGCCTGGTGACAGCTGTAAAGGTTGGCAAACTCACACACATACCATGTTTGGCCTATGTGCTCAACTTAGTAGTTAAGTGGTTCCTGAAAACATTCCTAGATTTGCCTGAGCTTCTGATCAAGGTATGCCACGTCAGCAACCATATCTTCAAGTCAGCTACAGTGATGCCTCCTCTCTGGCAGTGCTTCAGCAGTGCATTCAAGTGCCAGCTCACTGACTGGTGTGCATCTTGACCACATCCCACATGCTGGAACTCCACACTGCCCATGTTGGCAAGGCTTTTGTGAGCAGCAGAGGTCAGTGGTTGAGCACCAGCTCTAGCACACCCTTCGGTATCCTGGTCAGCCTCTGTACATAACAACTGAAGAGTGGGCATGGATGTCTCACATTTGTGCTGTTGTCTAAGACTTTGAGGACTCCACAAAAATGGTGAGTGTCGATATTGCCATAGTCAGCCCAATGATCCCGCGTCTGTGCCTACTTAAACTGTTGCTGCTCACAATTAAACATGAAACTATGCATGCAGGCCAGATGATGATGAAGGAAGACATGAGACGGATAGATACTATCCTGCCCAGCCTCATCTCATCTGCACAGCGTAGATTGGGTAACAGGAGGTGAAGGCTGAAAAGGAGGAGGAGGAACAGGAGCTGTGTGCTAACGCAACAGGGGCTAGTAGCTGCACAACCTTTGTCACATCTCTCTTATGTGGATGGGTTGAGGAGGGAAATGAGGAGATGGAGAATCGTCATCATGGTGGAGACGGAAATGTTTTCTATAATGAGCTTGGCACATATTGCTGACTGTGTACTTCTGCCTTTCCCATGATACTCACATTATATTTATTTTGGCCAAAAAGAGTACTGGTTGCTCACCCTGCTAGACCCGCACCCCAAGAAGAACTTTTCATCTCTCCTTTCTGAGGCTGAAAGATCTTCTAAAATGGTGGTATACCAGAAAATGTTTTCAAAATAATTTTCATCAGACAACGCTAGTGGCAGGGGGGGCAAACTTTTTCCTTTCCTTCCAACCAAGGACTAGAGGCAAGGGAGGCACACAGCAGAGGCAGGGTTACACTGTTAAAGACCTGGGCTAATTTCATGACACCATCTCAATGTCCAGGGCCTGATTGCAGGGTACTTTTGACAATGAGGGTAAAGTGTTTAAAGATGGTCATGAAATAACTGGCTGACCAAAGCAGCATACTCCCTAATTCTCCTACAACCTTCAACTTTGGCATACAAAGCCATCCACAACCTGTTTCCTTCATACTTCTGTGACCTAGTCTAGTGGTTCTTACCAGCATGCAACCTCTGATCCTCACAAGATTTCCTTCTCTACTCCCCTCTTATCTCCTCTTTCCACAATCGCAAATCACAATTTTGCCATGCATCCCCCCGACACTGGATTTCAACTATACCCCTACATATCAGACTCTCGCCTAAACCTTCAAAACCTGAAGACCTACCTCTTCCGACAAGCCTACAACCTACAGTAACCTCTGATCCACCATACAGCTGCACGATCAGCTCTGCCCTCACATTCTGTATCCCTTGTAGATTGTGAGCTCTCATGGACAGGGTCCTCTGTTCTCCTGTACCACTCAGTGACTTATTTTGTGAAAGATTATTTTCTTTGTTTTTATGTGTACCGCTTTTTACATGTAAAGCACCATGGAATAAATGGTGCTATAATAATAACTGTTGTGTAATGATTGAGTCACCGTAGGAGGCAAAAACAGAAATGCTAGCTAAGTCCAGAAAACCAGAGAAGTTGGCAGCTATCGGATTGCAGACCCCTGAACCTATCAACACAACTAGCAGTAGCGGTGGGGGGTTCCTACGATGCCCTAGACCCCTCGATCACAGCCGGAGAAATAGCTAGGCCTAAAGAAAGAAAGCGGAAAACTAAAATGCCCCAGAGCAGACCCCAAAGCAATAGGCAGCCCCCAACATATAATGACGGTAAAGCAAGATGAAAACACTAACACAGGCAGAAAGATAGACTGAGCACAGACGGGGCCCAATCTAGCTAGATAGAAAAGGACAGGAAGGCTGCTGTCTGCAATCCGTGAAAAAACCCTATGAAAATAAGAGCCAACAGACTGACAGTGAAAAAGGCCCTGAAGACGCTAGGCTTCAAAAAAGCTATGTCAGTACTCAGGAATATTCTGAAGACAGAGCTACAGGCAAAAGGAGATTCAGCTCACCCCAGCAGGGAATGGCAGAATCCAGAAAAGCAAGGAAAACAAAAACAAAACACTAATGCAAACAGGCAAAGCAGAAAAACTTAGCTTAGAGGAGCAAGAATCAGACTGGTGTCCTAGAAGTCCACAGAGAAATCACCCGCAGGGCAGAAGGGCGTCGGCAGCCTTATATCCAGTCCGTGACTCCACTCAGCCAGTCATCCTCATCAGGTTCAGGTGCCTGATAATCAAGCTCATTACCTTCCTTCACCAGAATAGGGAGTTCACCAGACCTCAGTGACGAAGGGGAAAATGAACTCACAACAGTACCTCCCCCTTGAGGGGTCACCGAACCCTCAACCACGCCACCAGGGCGATCAGGGTGAGCCCAATGAAAGGCACGCACTAATCTTTTGGCATGAATATCAGGCAGAGACCCAGGAATTATCCTCCTGACCATAACCCTTCCACTTAACCAAATACTGGAGTCTCCGTCTAGCCAGACGGGAATCCAGTATTTTCTCTACCTCATATTCCATGTTACCTTCAACCAATACAGGGTCCGGAGGTGCCACCCCAGGAACAACTGGTTCAACAAACCTCTTCAACAAGGACTTATGGAACACATTATGGATTTTAAATGTGACAGGAAGAGACAAACGGAAAGAGACCGGATTAATAATCTCCAAAATCTTGTAAGGTCCAATAAATCTAGGCTTAAACTTAGGAGAAGCCACCTTCATAGCAATATTTTTTGATGATAACCACACCATATCCCCAATCTTAAACTGGGGACCAATGGTCCTATGTCGATTGGAAAACCGCTGGGCCTTTTCCTGGGAGAGAGATAACTTATCCACCACTTGGTCCCAGATCTGGTGCATTCTCTCCACCACAGTGTCAACACCTGGGCAGGCAGAAGGCTCCACCTGCCCTGAAGAAAATCGAGGATGAAACCCAAAGTTACAAAAAAAAGGTGACATCAAAGTGGCAGAACTAGCTCTATTATTTAAAGCAAATTCGGCCAAGGGCAAAAATGAAACCCAATCATCCTGATCAGCGGAAATAAAACATCTCAAATACGACTCCAAGGTCTGGTTTGTTCTCTCTGTCTGCCCATTGGTCTGAAGGTGAAAAGCAGAGGAGAAGGACAACTGAATTCCCAGCTTGGAACAGAAAGTCCTCCAAAATCTAGACACAAACTGAACTCCTCTGTCAGATACAATGTTCTCAGGAATCCCGTGTAAGCGAACCACCTGTTGCAAAAAGAGGGGCACCAACTCAGAGGAAGATGGCAACTTAGGGAGTGGTACAAGATGAACCATCTTAGAGAACCTATCACAAATCACCCAAATAACAGTCATTCTTTGAGAGACCGGCATATCAGAGATGAAATCCATTGAAATATGGGTCCATGGCCTCCTGGGGACAGGCAAAGGCATCAACAACCCACTAGAGCGAGAACAAGATTTAGACCGGGAGCAAGTCCCACAGGACTGCACAAAATTCCTGACATCATGAGACAAGGTGGGCCACCAAAAAGAGCGACTCACCAGGTCTCTAGTACCAAAAATACCTGGATGACCAGCCAATGCAAAGCAATGAACTTCAGACATCACTCTCTTCTTCCACTGGTCAGGAACATGCAACTTTCCACTGGGACAACGCTCAGGTTTGTCCTCCTGGAACTCTTGCAGAGCAAGTCTCAAATCAGGCGAGATGGCAGAAAGAACTACCCCTTCGCCTAAGATGGTAGCAGGCTTGGTCACCACAGGAGAATCAGCAAAGAAACTCCTAGAGAGGGCGTCTGCCTTGACATTCTTAGTTCCAGGAAGAAAAGAGACCATAAAATCAAAACTTGTAAAAAACAAGGCCCACCTAGCCTGTCTAGGGTTCAAGCGTTTAGCCGACTCTAGGTAAATCAAATTCTTGTGGTCAGTGAGGACCACAACTTGATGTTTAGCTCCCTCCAACCAATGTCTCCACTCCTCAAATGCCCATTTCATGGCCAACAGTTCCCGATTCCCCACATCATAGTTACGTTCAGATGGAGAGAACTTTCGGGAAAAGAAAGCACAGGGATTCATTTTAGCTGTTACAGGATCCTTTTGGGACAAAACAGCTCCTGCACCAATCTCAGAAGCATCCACCTCTACCTGGAACGGGAGTGAGACATCAGGTTGCCGCAAAACCGGGGCGGAGGTAAATCTTTGCTTCAGCTCCTGAAAGGAAGCAACAGCCTCCGGAGACCAATTCAACACATCAGCACCCTTCTTAGTCAGATCAGTCAATGGCTTGGCAATACTAGAAAATTTTGCTATAAATTTCCGATACAAATTAGCAAAACCCAAAAACTTCTGGAGGGCCTTCAAAGAAGTGGGCTGGACCCAATCATAAATGGCCTGTACCTTGGCCGGGTCCATTTCAATAGTTGACAGAGATAAAATAAATCCCAAAAATGAAATCCTCTGTACTCCAAAAAGGCATTTCGATCCTTTGACATACAGGGAATTCTCCCTCAAGATCCGGAACACAGTCCGAATATGTTCCACATGAGAATCCCAATCCTTGGAGAAGATCAAAATATCATCCAGATAGATAATCAAAAATTTATCGGCAAAGTCTCGGAAAATATCGTTCATGAAGTACTGGAAGACAGAAGGGGCATTAGTGAGCCCAAAAGGCATCACCAGGTACTCAAAATGTCCCTCCGGAGTATTAAACGCCGTCTTCCATTCATCCCCCTGCTTAATGCGGATAAGATTATACGCCCCCCTGAGGTCAAGCTTGGTAAACCAGGAAGCACCTCTAACTCTAGAGAACAGATCCGAAATCAGGGGTAACGGATACTGATATTTAATAGTAATTTTATTGAGGGCACGATAATCAATACAAGGCCTTAAAGAACCATCCTTTTTGGCCACAAAAAAAAACCGGCACCTAAGGGTGAAGAGGATGGTCTAATATGACCCTTCTACAACGCCTCCTTAATATAGGACCGCATAGCCTCGTGCTCGGGTACAGATAAATTGAAGAGCCGACCCTTGGGAAATTTACACCCCGGGCTTAGTTCAATTGCACAGTCATAACTCCTATGAGGAGGCAAGGACGCAGACTCATTCTCACTAAATACATCATAAAAGTCCGCCAAATAGTCAGGAACATCATGCGACTGAGGAGAGGTGGAAAAAACCGGAGCCTCACTAAAGGTACACCGACAACCCCAACTCACCACAGACACAGATTTCCAATCCAAAACTGGATTATGAATTTGCAACCAGGGAAACCCCAGAACAACGGCATCATGCAGACCATGCAACACCAAAAATCTGCAATTTTCTTGATGGTCTGGGGCGACCCGCATGACCACCTGGGTCCAAAACTGAGGTTTATTTTTAGCCAAAGGAGTAGCATCAATCCCCCTCAAAGGGATAGGCGTCTGCAGAGGTGTCATCGGAAATCCACAACGTTTAGCAAAATCCAAGTCCATTAGGTTTAGCGCTGCTCCCGAATCCACAAAAGCCTTGGCGGAAAATGTGGACAGGGAGCAGATCAGAGTAATTACCAGAAGAAACTTAGGTTGAACACCACTAACAGAAAACGTGTGTGCAAAGCGTTTCTCTCGTTTAGGACAAACAGAAATAATATGCGAGGCATCTCCACAGAAAAAACACAGCTTATTACGCCTTCTGAACTCCTGACGTTGCGCCTTAGACAAAACTCAATCACATTGCATAGGTTCAGACGCCTGTTCAACCGGTGGCAACACCTCTCGTGCAATCCTGCGTTCACGTAAACGCCGATCAACCTGAATGGCTAATGACATAGAATCGTCAAGACCAGAGGGAACAGGAAATCCCACCATAGTATCTTTTACGGCTTCTGACAAACCCTTCCGAAAGAGAGCAGCCAAGGCATTATCATTCCAGGTAGTAAGGACCGCCCACTTTCGGAACTTTTGACAGTACAACTCTGCAGAATCTCGACCCTGGTTCAATGCTAACAGGGTCTTTTCAGCCTGATCAATAGCATTAGGTTCATCATACAACAACCCCAAAGCTTGAAAGAATGCATCCACATTAGTCAGAATAGGATCATCTGGTTTCAAAGAAAACGCCCAATCCTGGGGATCGCCACGCAGCAAAGAGATGACAATTTTAACCTGCTGCGCGGAGCTCCCTGACGAGTTAGGCTTCAAGGCAAAAAATAATTTACAATTATTTTTGAAACTCAAAAATTTAGATCGATCCCCAAAAAATACATCAGGTGTAGGGATCTTTGGTTCAACAGCATGCAAACGAGCAAGGTAGGCGGAAATTCCCCGCACTTCCGCAGCGAGCTGCTCCACATGATCAGACAATTGCTTTATCTCCATTGAGAGAGAAAAAAAATTCCCCCTACGGCCTCAGAGATATAGAGGAAAGAATATACACACACCTTTTTTTTTTTTTTTTTTTTTAAACACAATTCTTTCCTGCTGTTGAGTACCCTGGAATCTGCAGTATGGCGGGTGATTCTGTTATGATTGAGTCACCGTAGGAGGCAAAAACAGAAATGCTAGCTAAGTCCAAAAAACCAGAGAAGTTGGCAGCTATCGGATTGCAGACCCCTGAACCTATCAACACAACTAGCAGTAGCCGTGGGGGGTTCCTACGATGCCCTAGACCCCTCGATCACAGCCGGAGAAATAGCTAGGCCTAAAGAAAGAAAGGGGAAAACTAAACTGCCCCAGAGCAGACCCCAAAGCAATAGACAGCCCCCCACATATAATGACGGTGAAGCAAGATGAAAACACTAACACAGGCAGAAAGATAGACTGAGCAAAGACGGGGCCCAATCTAGCTAGATAGAAAAGGACAGGAAGGCTGCTGTCTGCAATCCGTGAAAAACCCTATGAAAATAAGAGCCAACAGACTGACAGTGAAAAATGCCCTGAAGACGCTAGGCTTCAAAAAAGCTTTGTCAGTACTCAGGAATATTCTGAAGACAGAGCTACAGGCAAAATGAGATTCAGCTCACCCCAGCAGGGAATGGCAGAATCCAGAAAAGCAAGGAAAACAAAAACAAAACACTAATGCAAACAGACAAAGCAGAAAAACTTAGCTTAGAGGAGCAGGAATCAGACTGGTGTCCTAGAAGTCCACAGAGAAATCACCCGCAGGGCAGAAGGGCGTCGGCAGCCTTATATCCAGTCCGTGACTCCACTCAGCCAGTCATCCTCATCAGGTTCAGGTGCCTGATAATCAAGCTCATTACCTTCCTTCACCAGAATAGGGAGTTCACCAGACCTCAGTGACGAAGGGGAAAATGAACTCACAACACTATTGATTCACAAAGCGGGACACCTGACATGACCTGATCATCTATGCTTTGGAGGTGTTGTCCTGCCCTGTTGTTAGCATCTTGTCTGAGCAGGTTTTTAGTGATGCCAGGGGTGTCATAACAGACAGGTGCTATTGCCTGTCAGCAGAGAATGCCGAGAGGCTCACTCTAATAAAAAATGAACAAAGCCTTTTTTCCACACCACCAGACGACAGCAGCACTTAAAGTGTTTTTAATATTCAGTATTTATCTGCTCTAGCTTGGCTGGTTGTCAAAAATTGGGGGGAACCATAATAATAAACATCAGCCCAGGACCCCTCTATTCTTGAAGCTGACAGCTGGGGGTTGCAGCCCACAGCTGTCAGTTGTGCCTGTGCTGGTTATCAAAAATAGAAGAGACCCTGTGTCATTTTAAAAAAATGTATTTATCGCACAGGTGCCAGGTGATGAGTACTCACATCAGCCTCGCCTGCTCTTGCTGCTATCAGCAACAGCAGGCATACGCTGATAAGAGTAGTACTCTCATCATCCATCGCCTATGATGAGCAATAACCTTTTCACCACCGATTACAGCTGCTGGTTTAAATGCTTTTATCTTACAGTGTGAGAACAGCAGTGCTCTGACCAGCGGTAATGATCATACTGCTGATTAGAGTCCTTATTTACCATGCCAATGACAGTGTGGCAAACAACAGATGTTTGGGCCCCCCATTCAGATGAATGGGGTCCTAGTTCGTGTTCCAGTTCAGTTCAGGTACTGTTCTGGCACCCTAACCAAACTTTTTTTTCTTTACAGGATTGGCCGAACCTGCTGGACCTGAACATCTGTTACTATTGTTGACACTATAATCAGCCCAATGATCCCACTTCTATGCCTACCTAAACAGTTGCTGCTGACAACTAAACATGAAGCTTTCCATGTGAAGATGGAGAAAGACTTGAGACAGGAAGATACTTGAAATCCCAGACTCCTCTCATCTGCTCAGCATGGATTGAGCAATAATAAAGAAGTAGAGGTTGAGGAGGAGGAACAAGAGCTGGCTGAGGAGCAAAACAGAGACTAGTACCCACACAAGCTTTGTCTTTATCCTATGTGGATGGGCTGAGGAAGGGAATGAGGAGGAGGAGATGGAGCGTAGTCATCTTGGTGGAGTTAGGGAAATCTTGGCTGTAGGGAACTTGGCACGAACGGCAGACTTTGTGATCCTCAAGTCATATTCATCTCGGCCAAATAAGAGTACTGTTTGTTCACCCTGCTAGGCCCATGCTACAAGGAGAAATTTGCATCTCTCCTTCCCAAGGCTGAGAGGTCTATTAAATGGTGATATACCAGAAGGCTATTTTAGAAAATATGTTGAAAAAATTCCCATCAGACAGGTGGCAAGCTTCCTTGCTAACCAAGGAGGAGAGGCGAGGGAGACACACACCTGGGTACAGTAGAGGCTGGACTACACTGTCAAAGGCCTGGGTCAATTTCATGAAACCCTTTCAGCGTCCAGGCCCTGACCGGGTATTTTTGATGAGGAGTGAAATATTTTTAAAGATAGTCAAGCAATTCCTGTCCAACAAAACTGGCATACTCCCTAATTCCTCTGCGACCTTCAGGTATTGGGTCTCAAAACTGGACACCTGGCATGAGCTGTCCCTCTATGCCTTGAAGGTTTTGTGTTGCTCTGCCACCAGCATCTTGTCTGAGAGGGTTTTTAGTGCCACCAGAGGGGTCAAAACAAACAGGTGCTTTCGCTTGTCAACAGAAAGTGCTGACAGGCTCACTCTGATAAAAATGAGCAAAGCTTGGATTAGCCCCAACTTTTCCACACCGTCAGATGACAGCTCTACTTAAAGTGTTTTTAATATTCAATATTAATATTCCCACCAGTTGTTGCCTGCAAGGGTCTATCGATGACTTAATGACCTTATAATTTGTTCCTGGCTTTGCACTTCGTGCAAAGGTTTTATGAGTGTAGGAGTACATCGACTATGTTAGGGCTGGCGGAATGCACCAAATAATAGAAGATGGTACAGAGGTGCGTTCGCAGCCCGGAGTCCACCGTGCAGAGATGTTACCTTCCAGAGAATATGGCTTGAGATTCCCCCTATGCAGTGGGGGAAACTCGATGCCTAACAGACTACACTTTCAAAATATGTTAATGAGGCCAGCAAGCTGCCTTCAAGGGTGTATGGATGACCCTCCTTATAATCTTTTTTGCCTTTGCACTGTGTGGAAAGCCTTTATGAGTGTAGAATTGCCACAACAACACTTTCTTCACAATATTCTAATGAGGTACTACAGTTTTGTGCTTTCAAGGGTGTATGCATAACCCTGCTTCTAATTTTTTGCAGGCTTTGCACTTAGTGCATAGCCTTTATGAGTTTAGTAGTACCATTACATGACAATTTGAACAAAATGTGTATGAGGCCCTCCTTAATCTCTAATATAGGGTGTATCTCAGTCTCCTGTCATCATATTTTTGGCAGTTATTACTTCCTTCATAAATTACACTGAAATTTCCAATATTTTAATGAAAATTGTATTGTGGTTTACTTAAATATACATTTTTTAAAATTCTTTTAAAATGTTGCCTTATATCCAAGTTATTATACAGTAAGGAATGTTTCTTAAAATTTTTTTCATGTAAACTACAATTTCTTGTCGATTTTGTAATGTTTTATTGTCAGTCCTCAAAGTGGAGTAAAAGTGTGACACTATTGTTCTCAGTAGCTATTTGGGAGTTAGTCTGGGCATCAGAGAAGCTTCCTCTAGTCTTCCCCATTCTGTTATTCCAATTAGCACTTTTTTCATCCATTTAAATATTTTCACTACCCCCCCAGACCTTCTTGTAGGGTCTGCTATAAAAATACTCATATCACCAACACAGGAGCTGGTGCAACCCCCCCAACCTACTGTCTCCTTCCCCACCATCCTGTAGAATGTAAGCCCGCAAGGGCAGGGTCCTTTCCCCTCTGTATCAGTCTTTCATTGTTAGTTTGTTTACTGTAAACAATATCTGTAATTTGTTTGTAACCCATTTCATGTACAGCACCATGGAATTAGTGGTGCTATATTATTATCTATTCTATTTTTTCTAAATACTTTTTCGGTGATTCCTTTGTATCCCCTTTCATACTGCACCCACACACACAAATGATACACCATTTGAAAGGTAAACTTGCCCCCTTCAGCAAGAAAATAGCCAAACAAACCACACATCCATGGTTTGATCACAAAATACAGTTTAAACATTAATTTTCATAAACCTGCAGTAAGGAAAAATGACCTGCAGGTGGCACCACAGTACTCCAAAGCACACTACCAACACATTTGTAAACATGCACTGCTTTTTTTGCCACACACACATGATACACCATTTGAAAGGTAAACTTGCTCCCTTTAGCAAGAAAGTAGCCAAACAAACCACACATTCACGATTTTATCACTAAATACAGTTTAAACATTCATTTTCATATACCTGCAGAAAGACACAATGATCTGCAGGTGGCACCTCAACTGGGAAACTTTTTTTTGCCTCTACTTATCAAAACAATTTATTGTATTACCAATCTACATATACAGTATAAATACCTGTCTGTGTTCATCAGCTCTTGAAATAGATTTACATTTGACCAGCTTGCTTTTTCTGAAATTGCCTGCGCCCCTAATGACCAATGTGTGAAAATTTCACACGGACCAAGCTAGTTATTATTATTTATTATTATAGCGCCATTTATTCCATAGTGCTTTACATGTGAAAAGGGGTATATAAAATAAAAATGAGTAAAGTAATCATAAACAATACAAGTCACAACTGGTACAGGAGGAGAGAGGATCCTGCCTGTGAGGGCTCACAATCTACAAGGGATGGGTGAGGATTGTCAGAAGAGGTAGGTCTTCAGGTTCTTTTTGAAGGTTTCGATGGTAGGCGAGAGTCTGATATGTTGTGGTATAGAGTTCCAGAGTAGGGATGATGCATGGGAGAAATCTTGTATGTAATTGTGGGAAGAAGAGATAAGAGGGGAGTAGAGAAGGACATCTTGTGAGAATCGGAGGTTACTTGTAGGTAACTACTGGGAGATGAGGTCAGAGATGTATGGAGGACACTGGTTGTGGATGGCTTTGTCTGCCATGGATAGGGTTTTGAACTGGAGTCTTTGGGTAAAGGGGAGCCAGTGCTGGGATTAACAGGGGAGAGGTCGGGGAATAGCGGAGGACAGGTGGATTAGTTGAGCAGCAGAGTTAAGAATAGAATGGAGGGATGCAAGAGTGTTAGAGGGGAGGCCACAGAGCAGGAGGTTGCAGTAGTCAAGACGGGAGATGATGAGGGCATAGACTAGGGTTTTTGCAGATTCTTGGTTGAGGAATGTACGGATCCGTGAAATGTTTTTGAGTTGAGGTCGGCAGGAAGTTGAAATGGCTTGGATATGTAGTTCAAAAGAGAGACCAGTGACAAGGATTACCCTGAGGCAGCGAGCTTGTGGGACTGAGGAGAGTGGGCAGCCATTTACTTTAATGGATAGGTCCGTTAGGGGGGTCGAATGAGATGGGGGGGAAAGAATATGAATTCTGTTTTGTCCATATTAAGTTTTAGAAATCTAGCAGAGAAGAAGGATGAAATAGCAGACAGACATTGTGGGATTCTGGTTAGTAGGGAGGTGATATCTTGGCCAGAGATGTAGATCTGTGTGTCATCAGCATAGAGGTGATACTGAAAGGCGTGAGATTCTATGAGCTGTCCGAGGCCAAAGGTGTAAATGGAGAAGAGCAGGGACCGTAGGACTGAACCTTGCGGGACTCTGACAGATAGTGGGTGAGGTGGGGAGGTGGTGTGCGAGTGGGAGATGCTGAATGTCCGGTCTGTTAGGTATGACGAGATACATTACAGGACTAACTCTGTGATGCCAAGAGATGAGAGGGTCTGTAGTAATAGGGAATGGTCCACAGTGTCAAAGGCAGAGGGCAGGTCCAGGAGGAGGACACGGTAGTGTCACTTGGCCTTGGTGGTTAATAGGTCATTGGTGACCTTAGTTAGGGCAGTTTCAGTTGAATGGTGTGGCTGGAAGCCAGATTGTAAGCAGTTGAAGAGGGAGCGAGAAGAGAGGTGGGTGGACAGTTCAAGATGCACGTGTTGTTCCAGTAGTTTTGAGGCATAGTGGAGAAGTGATATAGGGTGATAGCTAGATACAGAGGATGGGTCAAGGGAGGGCTTTTTGAGGATAGGTGTGATTGAGGCATATTTAAAGCTTGAGGGGAAAACACCAGTTGTTAGTGATGTGTTGAAGAGATATGTTAGGGTTGAGATAAAGACTGTGGTGAGGTTTGGGGTGAAATTGGATGGGATCAGGTCAAGTGCACAGAGATGTGATGAGATGTGATCTTGAGAGTAGAGTGGAGAGTCAATCTTCTGTAATGGTTTTGAAGTTGGTTTTGTAGAAGGAGGGCTGGGCAGTTAAGAGGAAGGGCTCTGGGGGTTGTCGATCAAAACTGTCTCTGATGTTAGCAATCTTCTGTTTGAAAAATGAGGCAAAGTCTTCAACTGAGATGAGTGGAGAGGGAGGAGGCGCTGGGGGACAGAGGAGAGAATTGAAGGTATTGAATATCTGTTTAGGGTTCTGAGACAGGGAGGATAAGAGAGATGAGAATTATGCTTGTTTTGCTGCAGCTAGTGTGACCTTGAAAGTAGTGAGGGACTGTTTCAATGCGATGAAGTGCTCATTGGAGTGGGATCTTTTCAATCTCCACTCAGCAACCCTGGAAGCCCCCTTCAGTTCTTTGGTCAGGCTGGTGTGCCAGGGCTGTCTGTTGAGTATGCAAACTTTGGTAAGTGTAAGAGGGGCAATCGATTCCAGAGCTGCAGCTATTGTGGTGCTATATAGAGTGGCAGTGGCATCACATTGCGTAGGGAACTTATGTATGTAAGAGGAAGAAGGGATTCAGACAGTGAGTGTAGATTGAGGTGTTTAAGATTTCTGCGAGGGTATGCAAGTTTGTGGGGTGGGGATTGTGGACCTGGAGAGGAGAGGGAAGAGAATGTAAGTAGGTTGTCGTCAGAAAGAAGAAGAAGTGAGTTAGAGAGGTTGGATAGGGAACAGAGGCAGGTGTAGATGAGGTCCAGTGTGTTAGGAACGGCGGAATGCATGAAATAAAAATAATAAAGTGCGTTCGCAGCTCGGGGTCCACCGTGCAGAAGGTGATATAACCGCTGCTAAGTGGTGGCAGGAGTAATATGGCGGTAATGCGCACAGGGTTAAACGTCACCCAGGTGCACAGAGCAATCTCTGTTAAGTCACAGAGATGCCAAATAAACACAAATACACAGACTGAGCCTGTTGAGGTCACAGTACTTAGTAAAAATACACACACGGTATCAGGTCACAGAAGTAGCCCTAGACGGCGGCACTACTTCCGTCTAGACCTACCGTGTGTGCCACGTCGCAGCTGCGGACGCAAGGAGAGCTGCTACTGCAGCACGGCGTGGACACTGCTGCTAAACGACAAAGCTATGACGCAAGCGTAATGTCAGGCGCTAGCAGCTGTGGATGTTGCAGCAGAGGAGCGCTGGCGCTGATTCTAACTCAGTCCCTAACCACATACGTAATATCAGAGGGAAGGGGTTTATAATGAGTCATTCACCAGAATCATACATCCGTCCTCATACACACAGCAGCAAGTAAGTCTATACTAGCGCATGGCGGAACAGCCATGCGCGCCTTTTATAGCAGCCGGAACCTTCCGCAAGCCTCCAGATCTCTGAGATGGACCAATGAGATCTGGAGCGGGACCTGAGCACATGACTCCCAATCTCCAAGGGGAGATCGTCCCATGAGCATGCTCAGTAGGAGGACAGAAGGACTTAGCCTCAGGAGAGATTTGCTGCAAGGCAATCTCCTCTGCAGTGGATAAACAGCAGAAGACTGCAGAATGTGAGGGTCTGGATCCCTGCAGAGTAAATGCAGAAATCCGACGCCTAACACAGTGTGTGACCATCTTTGTGAGTGGCTGCAGAAGACCAATTATTGAGGTGCTGAAGGATGACGTGAGAGACGTTTAGGGGCAGCTGAGAGGGAAGTGTCAATGGGATTTTGAAGTCACCCAAGATGATAGTGGAATGTCAGTGGAAAGGAAATAAAATAGCCTGGTGCTAAAGTGGTCGAAGAAGGTGGTGGCTGGCCCTGGAGGGTGGTAAATGACAGCCAGTTGAACTTTGGAGGGGGAGTAGATGCACACAGAGTGCACCTCAAAGGAAGGGAGGGTAACGGAGGGTGGCATTGGGAATGGGGTGAAGGAGCAGTTATTTGACAGGAGAAAACCAACCCCTCCGCCATGCTTGCTGCTGCGGGGTGTGTGGGAAAGATGGAATCCACCATACGAAAGTGCAGCAGGAAAAGCTGTGTCAGAGGGGGTGAGCCATGTTTCGGTAATGTGAGGAAGGAAAGTTTGTTAGTAATGATGAGACCATGGATGTGGGAAAGTTTGTTGCAGACAGAGCGAGCGCTCCATAGAGCTTCTGTTAGAGGGACTGGAAAAGCAGGGGTCGGACAAATGGTTATGAGGTTATAGAGGTTATGGAAAGTTGTGATAGAGCATGGATGGGAGGTAGAAATGACTGTGGGAATGTGGTGAGGAGGACCAGGATTTGGAGCAATATCATTGCCAGTGAGGAGGAGCAGAGAAAGTGATAGCAGGTGGGAGCAGGGGAGGTCATGAGAGGGCTGTCTGTGTTTGGAGATAGAGGATTGTATGTTGAGGAACAGTTCTGAGGAGCAGGGGAGATGGATGAGGAGGATTGAGGAAGAGATGAACAGTTCCTTACTAGGTGTAGAGATTAGTGGGTTAGCAGAAAGTGAAGGGTTACAGGGGTGAGAGTGTAAACAAGCAGAAACTGTTTACAGTGACTTTCCAGTTACCTTCAGTTCCCTTCTGGTTCAATTCTGGAATAATTCTGAAGCTTCACACTTGTATGATACACACTGCAGACTGACGTCTTGCAGACATTTGGTTTGCAATAAATTTGCAAACCAAATATATAATACAGTTCTGGTCTCCTGTGTATACGAAAGATATAGCTGAACTGGAGCAGGTGCACAGAAGTGCGACCAAGGTTATTAGAGAACTGGAGGGTCTGCAATACCAAGACAGGTTTTTTCACTTGGGGTTATTTAGCTTGGAAAATCGAAGGCTTAGGGGTGATCTTATTACAATGTATAAATATATGCGGGGACAGTACAATGACCTTTCTAATGATCTTTTTACTCTTAGACCTGTGACGAGGACAAGGGGGCATCTATGTCTGGAGGAAAGAAGGTTTAAACATACTCACAGATGTGGATTCTTTACTGTAAGAACAGTGAGACTATGGAACTCTGCCATATGATGTTGTAATGAGTGATTCTCTACTAAAATTTAAGAAGGGACTGGATGCTTTTCTTGAAAAGTATAATATTACAGGTTAAATACACTAGTTTGCTTGATATTGCGTTGATCCATGGAGGTAGTCAGACTGCCATATGTGGAGTCGGGAAGGAATTTTTTTGCCCAATGTGAAGCTTACTGTTTGCCACATAGGTTTTTTTTTTACTTCCTCTGGGTCAACATATTAGGGCAAGTTAGAATAGGATATGGGTTGAACTAGATGGACGTAAAGTCTTTCTTCAACCTTAATAACTATGTCACTATGTTAGAAAGTGCATTCAGGTGTGAAGCAGAGAGGAGTGGTCTGTACTCATCTTGGTCAGATAATTAAGAATTAGCCAGATGTATATGATCACGGCATTGTAAAAAACATCATGAATAACATTGGGGTAAAGCAGGGGTTAGTTGAAACATACCAAGTGAATGCTAGCAGCAGAGGTAAGAAAAGTCTGTGTGGAAGTTGGGTTATGTACCGAGTGAATGCTTGCAGCAGAAGTAAGAAAAGTCTGTGTGGAAAGTTGGGTTACATACCTGTAGGGAGAAAAAATAAATGGGCATGCTGATTAAAATGCGATGGCAGATGGCAGGGCACAGTCTGCTATATTAATAAATAATAATAATAATAATAATAATCTCCCATTGACACCCATCATACTCGTCTCTTGAAATGAGCATTTGAACATTTAGAATTGCTTGGCTCAAGTAACGAACAAACCGAGCATTTTAGTGTTTGTTCATTTCTCTTTCTAGCCTTTTAATCCAAAGTGAGTTGCTACACAGGCATAACTGAAATGCTGACCCCTGCTAATACGGACAATATTACATGATGGTGCCGGAAGATGCGGAGTGCTGAGAAAAGTTTTTCACATTTCGGACTTGCAAACCCTCCCTTCCGTGGTGGTGTCGTTGCCACAGCTGCATTGGCGATTTCCTCCTCGTCTGCCTTGTGTTTTCACTGGGTCACCGCTGTGAGGTGAGAATGCTGTCAAGTAGTGTGCCTACCATCGTGTGCTTGCATTCAGGCATTTTCTGATCACGCTCCAGTAACAGAAGTAAGGATGGCATACTGTGGTTGTAGCTGGGATCCAGCAGGGTGGCCACCCAGTAATCGGCACGTCTAACAATCCGGGCCACTTAGCAGTTCTAGCACAGGCACAGCAACATTATTGGCTCATGCATGTCAGGCTGTCCAGAGGCTCACGACAAGCTGTCTTTGGTGGGAGGTGTATCGCCTGGGTTCTCTTCCTCCCCCAAGCCAAGCTCCAGTGATGCCTATGATTTACTTTGAGTGTCACCCAGCTGTGAACATGGTTTCTCATGCTCAAAAAATCTCCTCTGGCTGGATAGTTGTGTACCTGGGTGCTGTTGGTACAGAAAACCATCATCCAAGCCATTTATGAATGACTGACCCGCTAGTGGTGTAAATAGTCCCTGTTCCTCCTCATCTTCTTGTGCCACCACCAAATCCAAAATCACCTGAAGCATTTTTTTGAGGAAGCATAGAAGTGGGATAATAACATTGATGATGGCATCATCAGTAGTGATGGGCATTGTTTGCCACGCTGTCATCTGCATGACACCATGGCAAATACTAGCTCTGATTGGCGGTAAGATTACTACCTCCAGTCAGAGAACTGCGGTTCCCACGTTGTCAGATGACAGCATGAGCCATCAGCTGTGACCGTAGGTGAAAAGTTTGTCTCCGGTCACAGGTGTCGGCTGATGGGTGAACTACTCCATCAACTTACGCATGCTGTTGATGATAACAGTGAGAGCAGGCGGTGGCTGATGGGAGTATTCATCAGCTGACACCTGCACTATAAATGAAATTTATCCCCTTCATAACGGGGCCGTTTTTCATTTTTGCATTTCTGTTTTTCGCTCCCCTTCTTTCCAGAGCCATAGCTTTATTTTTCTGTCAATATGGCCATGTGAGGGCTTTTTTTTGCATGATGAGTTGTACTTTTGAACAACACTATTGGTTTTACCAGATCGTATACTTGAAAACGGGAAAAAAATTCCAAATGCGGTACAATTCCAAAAAAAGTTCTATTCCACAACTATTTTTGGAATTTTTTTACCATTTTCACCAAATGCTAAAATTGACCTGCTATTATGATTCTTCAGGTCATTACAAGTTCATAGACACCAAACATTTCTAGGTTCTTTTTTATTTAAGTGATGAAAACAAAATCCAAAGTTTATTTAAAAAAATTGCGTCATTTTCCGAGAGCCGTAGCTTCTCCGTTTTTCAAGATCTGGGGCTGGGTGAAGGATTATTTTTTGCCTGCTAATCTGACATTTTTTAATGATATCATATTGGTGTGTATACGATCTAGTGATCGCCTGTTATTGCATTTTAATGTAATGTTGCGGTGACCAAACAAATGTAATTTTGGGGTTTTGACTTTTTTTTTGCTACTCCATTTACCGATCAGATTAGTTCTTTATATAGCTTGATAGATCAGGCAATTCTGAACGCAGTGAAACCAAATATATGTATGTTTGATTTTTTTTTTTTTTAATTTAGAATGGGGCAAAATGGGGTGTGATTTAAACTTTTATTTTTTTTATCTTTTAATATTTTTTAAAATATTTTTTTTTCACTTTTTGAATGCTTCAATAGTTTTCATGGGAGACTAGAAGGTGCAGTTTTCCGATCACCTCTGCTACACACATGCGATGATCAGATTGCCTATGTGTAGCAGAAATGCTCACTTGCTATATGCGCCATTCACTGGTCGGCGCTCATGGCAATCTGGCTATGACAACCATAGAGGTCTGCTGGAGACCTCTGGTTGTCATGCCAACCCATCGGTGACCTGCGATCATGTTACGGGGTCACATGAACAGGGGAGACATGACATGTGCAGTACATGTATGGCCCATGTCGTGAAAGGGTTAAAAAAGGCATGGGTCCCAACCTATCTTTGATAGCCAGCATGGCAAAACTGACAGCTGCAGCCCTTAGCTGTCAGCTTTAGCAAGGTTGATTATCAAAAATAGAGGGCTCCCTATGCCATTTTAATTATTTAAATAAATAGTTTAAAAAAATGTCATGGGATCTCCCCTCATTTTTTACAACCAAAAAAGCTAAAGCAGAGAGCTGGGGGCTGGTATCCTAAGGCTGGTAAGGGGCCATGAATATTGACCCCCTTCAGCCTAAAAATAGCAGCCCACAGCTGCCCAGAAAAGGCTGTTCCCATTTGCCCTGTGGCAGTGGCAAATGGGTTCATTTTTGTGGAGTTGATGTCATCTTTGTACTGTCCAGTGACATCAAGTCCATGGCTTAGTAATGGAGAGACATCTATAGGACACTTATTCACTTCAAATCCTATAGTTGTATTGCAAATAAACACACAGCCAGAATAAAGTCTTTAATTTGAAATAAAAAAAACAGTTATACTCCCCTAACCCTCATTCTATTGAAGACATGGTTTCCTGTAAAAAATAAAAACAACCATATCCCTCATCTGTCTGATGTTCTGTCCCATGCTGTAATCCACATATTGAACAGTTTTCAACCTGTATGGTGCCAAGATCCGACCGTTTAGGTTGAGAACCTCTGAGGAATAAGCAGCCTCAGTAACTAGCAGTGACATCACCGAGGATACTGCAGGTCACTAAGGCTGCATTCCTAGCCGGACCCCTGAACTGCGGTGACCTCGATAAGATCACCACTAGCACAGTGAGAAAAAGTCTCACAGTGCAGTGGTAAGTTCACCGGGAGAAATTTTGTCTGGCCCAATTTTAGGGTTTTGTGTGAAATTTGGTCCAATTTGCCTTTTTTCTCTGCTTTTTTTGTGTTGTTCCAATGCACACAAAGGAAATAAATGTGTATAACAAAACATGTGTAATTGCAATAATTTTCTGGGAGAAATACTTCATTTTCTGCAACAATTTCAAGGGTGCCAACACTTTCGGCCATGACTGTATTACATGACACTATGCACTTAAAATTCCTCATTTTGTCTTTCTGCCTAGTTAATTATTTTCTTTCCCATTGGGTCTATGACATCACATGGTTAAAAACTGTTTAGCTGAATCTTTCTAAACTCCATGTAGAAACAGGAATCTCTTTCCCTGCATGAGTCATCACTGCAAAGTCCCTGACTTAAAGGAGGAGTCCAGCAGTTGGGTCAGTGGGTGAAGAGGGGGATGACTCATGCTGGTTAAGAGACTTCCAGTTTCTACATGGAGATTAGAATTATTCAGCTAGTCAATTTTTTATCACGTGATATCTTAGACCTAATGGATAAGACGAGAATTAACTGGGTAGGAAGGCAAAATGAACAATTGTAAGTACACAGTGCTATATAATATGATGCTTGTAAAATATTAAGAGAATAAACACTTTGATGGGAGCACGTCTTTAAAATCAAGTATTTGATCTTTAACTTCCCGATGTCATTCGATGATTGGCCTGTTCCAGAGGATGCACTTTAAATCTGTATGATCATCTTAAGATGTAAATCCATATATTCTTATATGCATCTGTATTTTCCTCACAAGGTAATTTAGTCTAAAAAAATGGAAGTGTATTGTAGACTCCATTAAAAACACTAGACAATCTACACTACAGACACCTGTTTTTAGGCTCCATTGATTTCTAACAGTCTTCTATAGGGATATAATCAGCTGTGCTAACCACAATGAAATCGATGTAATTACAGATTCATGTTTTTAGACCCCCATGACTTCCTTGGGGAAAATACAAAACTGTGTTGTGCGTTTAACAAGTTGTTTATTTGCTAGGGAACAGAGACTTGAATTAGCTGTATCATAGCAAATGTTCAACATTTTGCTTATCTTGCAAATGAAAATGGTCAAAGTTGGATTCATTTTAAAATTATTCATTCTTTTTAAATTAAACTATCTAGTATATCCATTAAATATAATAAAACCCAAATTCCCTTGCATATCCATTGAATATCATAATGCCCAGATATTTAGAAAGGTTATGCTCAAATTAAGAAATAAAAATTGGATTTAGAAATAATGTGAAATAAGAATGTTGAAAAAGACATTTCAGTGGTAACTTGGCTGGCACATGGATCACTCTGATTCCTTTCTTTTGTTCTGTGCTAAGTGGACTCGCTTACATTGTTAGAGCAGCTGATACATCTTTATGACGTCACCCAGGTGGGGCATTTCCTTTGACATGATTTCCTTGAATGTTTTGTACCCCACACTTGCCAAAAGGCTTGGAATTTTGTTAATATGTCTGACCTAGGTTAAGGCATAAAATATTAATGACCAATCCCTTCAATAGGTCATCAATATCAGATTGGGGTGGGCACAACATGTAACAAGGTGGCACTGGGTGGTAGTTGTGTGCGAGTTCACCAAGCAATAGTCAGTGAGCACCCTGGCACCTTGTACATGAAAAGACAAATAAAATCCGGGTACTGCTATACAGTTGATTACCTCTGTTACTCCAGCTTCTTGCTCCCAGGTACCTGGAAACACCACAAAGTTACAGTTCTTTTCCAACAGTTGAACTTTACTAGACAGCAGCATATTCATCTCACAGACAGCACAGTTCAAACACAGGGACATCTTATCTGCATTCTTCACATCAGCAGCACAGTTCACACAGGACATCACTCCCTGTACTTTACCTTCCTCTGCCATATGGGCAGACTTTAATATCTCTGTCATTTTTCTCTCTTTATGCTGAGCGTTCACGGCCATACATCTAGCCAGACTCTTTCCTGTCTGCGCTTTCCTTTCCTCTGCCATCCGGGCAGCCTCTTTGGACAATCTCTGTCCCACTCATGCTCCAGGCCCACCAGCTTCCTACCAGTCCCAGGTCTGGTTCCAATTGGGAAAGGTGCCAGGATTGCTGTCTCAGCTCCTCATGCCCCGGTCTAAGACCCCGGTTCCTCTTCGGGTTGGCTTCTATACTTGCTGGTGACCACCTGCACAATTCTCAGCCTGGGGGACCTAACTGCCATCTGCAGACATGTCCTCCATGGCCTGTAATACTCTGCTCACACATCTTGCCCTTGGGCAAGGTGCCCAAAAGTCTGATTGAACCAGGAAGTGCCTTTCCTATATCTTTCTGCTCTATGCTGCTCTGCTCTAACTCCTCACAACTAGTTAACCCCTGTGCTGCCTATCTCCTACCCTATTCTATGATACTCTCTATCTCTAGTCCTTAACTCTATAATGCCCCCTCTATTCTAATACCCCTATGGTCCTATGCTGTCCCTAAGCTTACATACAGCATATAGCAAATCATCACATTAAAGTACACAAACATCAGTAAACACATATAAACATTACAACTCTCATTAATACACCATGAGGTGCCGCATACTACATGTGAACAATGGCCAGGGGAGAGGAGGTACACGAGGGTCTTTTCCACCTCCTTACACAAACTGTCGGCACCATCAACAATCAGATGTAAACATTGAGTTGGGCTGATTGAGCTAGATATAAACACTAAAGCACCCGCCACACATAGCGATCTCACTAGCGAGATCGCTGCTGAGTCACAAGTTTTGTGACGCAACAGCGATCTCACCAGCGAAATCGCTGTGTGTGACACCTATCAGCGACCGGCCCCCTGCCGGTAACGCTGATCGTTGTTGGAAGGCCCTGGACATTTTTTTGATCTCTGGTCTCCCACTGGCCAGCACGCATCGCTGCGTGTGACAGGCAGGCGACCAGCGATCAGCGCGCTGGTAACTAAGGTAAACTCAGGGTTTCTAAGCAGCACACTGTGCTTAGAAACCCTCTGTGTACCTTAGTTACCAGTGCGCTAATGCAGGGAGCTGGTAACCAAGGTACACATTGGGTTTCTAAGTGACGCGTAGTGTTGAGCATTCCAATACTGCAAATATCGGGTATCGGCCGATATTCGCGGTATCGGAATTCCGATACTGAGTTCCGATACTTTTTGCATATCGAATACCAGAATCGGAAGTTCCCATAATGCTATGAGCCAGTTTGATTTGATTCAGCCAATGAGGAATCCTAAGAAGTGTGGGCACATCCTGTTAGGCATGTAGGCATGTTAACTAATAGCATGGCTGTGATTGGCTGCTGAAATGATGTCATGATGCACTATAAAAGCCGCCACCGCCGCCATTTTGGGTTCACTCTGCTGTGAATTCAGTTAGGGACAGGACGCTGCTGTTCAGACTCTGAGGGACAGTTAGAGATAGCGATTTTCTATATAGTGCTTTACCCAGGCTACTTTATCAACCGCTGTAGCTTTCTTTTGCCTTGCAGCGCTGTTCACAGCTGTCTGCAAGGTCTGTGTGTGTGAGTGCAGCTCACGCTGTTGTATTCTGCAGCCACCTCTGGTTGTAGTCCGCTCAGCGTGCGTCACTGCCTCATGCAAATTCCTTTTTTTTGGTTTATTGCTGCTCATTTTTCCTTATTTCTCCTATTAGTGTGCTTCCATCCGTATCCATCTACATTGGTTGCAAACACTATATAGGAGTAGATAGCGGAGCCTTTCTGCAGCCTTTCAGTGCTAGTGCACAGTTCTCTGCACTGTTCACAGCTGTCTGTGAGGTCTCTGTGTGTGAGTGTAGCTCATGCCACCTCTGGTTGTAGTCCGCTCAGCATGCGTCACTGCCTCATACATTGTCCTTTTTTGCTGTAGTGCTGCTTATTTTTCCTGAATTTCTCCTATTAGTGTGCTTCCATCCGTATCCAGCTAGATTGGTTGCAAACACTATATAGGAGTAGATAGAGGAGCCTTTCTGCTGGCTTGTGCCCTGCAGCCCCGGCCAGATTAGTATTAGCCTATTTTTTGTAGCCTCATCTATTGCATTGTAGGTTACCTTCCTGCATTGTAATAGCTACAAAAAGTTTGTGATACTATCACTTTTACATCTTTGGTCACATCCTTTTTTTTCATGAAAAAATACACGTAAAACAAGTTCACCAAACACTCCACTTGACAGTTGTGTAGGCCACATTAGCTCATATTAAAGTGCAGTCCACACTTTATAAAATTAGTGTTTCTTATACCTGTTAGCAGCTGTTCAGGAATAAGCACACTAAGCCCTTAGTACTTTTCTGCCTATCTTTATCAGTCTACCAAGATGAAGAAGGCAGGGAGTAAGGCACGTGGTCGTGGGCATGGAGTTTCAGCAGGGAGAGGATGTGGGGATTCTGTGCCTGCTGCGGGCACCAGTGACTCAGCATCCCCCAAATTTACCAGGGTACAGTCCTTTATGCGCAGCTTTGTAGGAGCTCGCCAAACCCCACTGCTGCGGGAGGAACATATTGAAGCCATTGTCGGATGGATGGCAGCTAACGCATCGACTTCAATTAGTTCCACATCCTCTCAGGTCCAGAGCACTGAAGAGCAACCATCTGTCTCTTCACCACCTGCCAAATTGCCCAGGCAGTCAGAGAGCCCTGGACAGGAACCATGTCTACTTCTGTTCTCTGAATCTCTTGGCTTGGAAATAGGGGGCCAGCCAAGCAGCATTCTAGAATGTGAAGAAGAGGTAGTATGCAGTGATGCGCAACAGCTTTGTCTCTCTGAATCTGAAGAGGTGGGTGGGCCAGTGCCTATGGTCAGCACACCTCAGTGCTCATCTGATGATGAGACTCAGGTGCCACTTTCTGGTGCGTACTGTGCTGGCGAGACTACCCAGGAGAAGCAGGTGTTTGAAGAGGGTAGTGTAGATGATGAGGTCCTTGACCCATCATGGCGTGAGGAACAGGAAAGTGGTGGGAGCAGCTCTGAGGAAGAGATTCCCCGAATGGCCAAAACAGGAGGGAGAGGGAGGGGGCAGACTCGGTTGCCTGTAGCCTCCACTTCGGCACCCATTAGGAGCATTCCTCTTCCAAAACAGGCGCTCCCAGGACTTGCAGTGCATGGTCCTTTTTTGACAAAGTTGCAGAAGACATTTGCTTTGTCAAATGCAAGCTGTGTAATCAGAAGGTCAAAAGAGGGAAATGTGTCAGCAACCTCAATTCCACAAATATGTGGAAATATGTGCGGACCAAGCACGTGGTGGAGTTACAAAGACACACTGAAGACGTAGGCCAACCTACAGCACCACCTAACACCTCTTCAGCTCGTGTTGTAGCCTCTTCCTCCAGCACACACACAGCTGGTTCGGCTTCCTCACAGGATTGCCATGGAAGAACCTCTGGCACTGTTGTACAGAGACACAGTATAATTCCACCCACAGCACCACGTTCCCTGTCATCCTCACATTCCCAGGCCACTCTACAGCCATCGGTAGCACAGGCATGGGAGAAAAAGCGGCCATACTCGGCAAACCATCCCCGAGCACAGGCTCTGAATGCTGGCATTGCAAAACTACTGTCACTTGAAATGCTCTCATTCTGGCTGGTGGGGACTGACACCTTCCGTAACTTCATGGCATTGGCAGTCCCACAATACAATGTGCTGAGCCGCTTTTATTTCAGCAGGCAAGCCGTCCCTGCCCTGCAAAAGCGTGTGGAGGGAAAAATTAAACATGCGCTACTAAACGCCGTCAGTAGCAAGGTCCACCTGACCACTGATGCGTGGACCAGTAACCATGGACTGGGACGATACCGTTCCCTCACTGCCCATTGGGTAAATGTTGTGGAGCCGGGTACAGATCTTGAGAGTGGCGCTGTACGTGTTCTGCCAACTCCAAGGATTGCAGGAATCCAGTCTGTACACATTGACTCCTCCTCATACTCCAGTTCCTCTGAATCAGCGCTGCAGGAGCCATCACGGTCTACCTCCACAAGGACCCGTGAATGCTTACCTGTTACGACCGATATGAGCACAGCCATGGTCAAACGTCAACAGACCGTACTGAAATTAATTTCTGTGGGGAACTGAAGCCACACAGCGCAGGAGCTCTGGAATGCCATCAAGCAGGAGAGCGACGTGTGGCTTGCGCCAGCAAATCTCCAGCCAGGCTTGGTAGTGTGTGACAATGGTCAAAATCTGGTGGCAGCTCAAGGCCTAGGCAACCTCACTCAGATCCCATGTCTGGCACATGTGCTCAACTTGGTCGTGCAGAGTTTTTTGAGGGACTATCCGGATCTTGATGCACTGCTGCGCAAGGTCCGCATAGAGTGCGCTCGCTTGCGGAGTTCCAGCATGGCAAGATCGCGCATTGCAGCTCTGCAGCGCCGATTCCGCCTTCCAGAACATCGCATCACATGTGACCTACCCACCAGGTGGAATTCAACGTTACATATGTTGGAGCGGTTGTGTGAGCAGCAGGCAGCAGTAATGGAGTACCAGCTGCATCAGGTGCAAACAAGTCACACTGCGCGCCGTTCACACTTCACCACCACTGAGTGGGCCTCTATGAAGGACATCTGCCACATTTTGCGTGCCTTTGATGATTCCACGCAGATGGCGAGTGCAGTTGATGCACTAGTCAGCATGACTGTCCCCCTTATCTGCCTGCTTCAAAAAACACTGCAAGCACTAAGGGAGGAGGTTGTGGAAGAGGTGGAGGATGAGGAGTCACAAATGAAATCTGCTTCTGGACAGTCTGTGCAACGTGGTTCCTCACAAAGGCCTAGGCAGGGGACACTTTGTGAGGAGGATGAGGAGGAGTCAATGGAGGAGGAAGACATCTCTCCAGACGAGCGAGGTACACAATGCTCTAGTCGTCAGTATGTAGAGCGAGGGTGGGGTGACGCAGAGCAGGCAGAGATGACGCCTTAAGCAGGGGACAGCGTTACTTTGGCAGTTGGGAGTCTTCAGCACATGGTTGATTTCATGCTGCAGTGCCTGAGAAACGACCGCCGCATCGCCCACATTCTCAACACGGCTGATTATTGGGTGTACACCCTCCTACATCCTCGCTACCGGGACAACTTACAAAGCCTCAAAACACCGTTGAACCGGGAGCGTAAAATGCAGGAGTACCAAGACACACTGGTGCATTCCATCATGTTCTCCATTCCACCCGAGAGCAGTGCTGCTAGTGCTTTACAAAGCAGCTCTGTGCGTTGAGGCAGTGGAGGAAGCTCTGCACAAAAAGGGAGCAGAAGCAGCGCCTCAGCACAAGGCAAGACCAGTATGGCCCAAATGTGGCAAAGTTTTGTGTCCTTGCCACAAATGTCTACACCATCACAGATGGCTCCAGTCAGCAGGAGGCAACGTTTCCGTCAGATGGTGACAGACTACATGTCTTGCCCTCTCAGTGTGCTCCCAGATGGCTCTTCCCCCTTCAAGTTTTGGGTCTCTAAGCTGGATACATGGCCAGAGCTTAGCCAGTATGCATTGGAGGTGCTGGCTTGCCCTGCTGCTAGTGTATTATCGGAACGCTTCTTTAGTGCCGCAGTTGGTGTACTAACAGACCGTTGCATGCGACTATCCTCCGATAATGTTGACCGGCTTACTTTTCTGAAAATGAACAAGGCCTGGATCTTGCAGGAATTTGCCAGTCCTCTTCCAGATTAAATAATTGGTTGGCAACAGTATCCAGGTCTCCTGTTGTGTTCATGTTTCTATCACCTGAACTGTAATCCCTGGGCTCCAACACCGCCAGTTGCTGCTCAGAAGTGCCATCTGCACAGAGAAAAACACTAGCTCCTGTGTTAGTGGGGTTCAGTAATGTCAGCTGCTCCCCTGCTGTGTGTCCGGCAATGTCTCCTGCTCCCTCCACATTCACATAACATCAGATATTAAACTTGCTCCAATTAGGCCTTAGCCTACACCCTCATTGACCCTGGGCTCCAACACTGCCAGTTGCTGCTCAGAAGTGCCATCTGCACAGAGAAAAACACTAGCTCCTGTGATAGTGGGGTTCAGTAACGCTAGCTGCTCCCCTGCTGTGTGTCCGGCAATGTCTCCTGCTCCCTCCACATTCACACAACATCGGATATTAAACTTGCTCCAATTAAGCCTCAGCCTACACCCTGATTGACCCTGGGCTCCAACACCACCAGTTGCTGCTCAGAAGTGCCGTCTGCACAGAGAAAAACACTAGCTCCTGTGTTAGTGGAGTTCAGTAACGCCAGCTGCTCCCCTGCTGTGTGTCCGGCAATGTCTCCTGCTCCCTCCACATTCACACAACATCAGATATTAAACTTGCTCCAATTAGGCCTCTGGCTCCACTCTGTCTCTAGCATTTACCCTGGGCTCCAACACCGCCAGTTGCTGCTCAGGAGTGCCGTCTGCACAATCAACATTTGCTCCTGTGCTACTGGGGTTCAGTAACGTCAGCTGATCCCAGGCTGTGTGTCCGGCAATTTCTTCTGTTCTGTCCACATTCCCAGAGCAGGAGAAATTTCCGGACAAACAGGAGATTAGCTGACGTTACTGAACCCCAATAACACAGGAGCAAGTGTTGACTGTGCAGACGGCACTTATGAGCAGCAACTGGTGGTGTTGGAGCCCAGGGTAAATACTAGAAACAGAGTGGAGCCAGAAGCCTAATTGGAGCAAGTTTAAAATCAGTAGTAGTCTACAACAGATATTAATCTTGATCCAATTAGGCCTCTGGCTCCACTATGTTTGTAGTATTAACCCTGGGCTCCGTCACCGCCAGTTGCTGCTCAGAAGTGCGATCTGCACAGTCAACATATGCTCCAGTGCTATTGGGGTTCAGTAACGTCAGCTGGTCCTCGGTAGTTCCATTGGCTCTTGTAGCTTCTGCTACCCATCCGGGTTCCAGCACCGTCGGCAGGTTCTCGGCAGTGTCTTTGGCACAGGTACTCCCTCCTGCCCAGCCTGGTTCCAGCACGCCGGCTGTTTCCGGATAGTGTCAACGTCACTTTGCCTCCAAAACGTTGTCCTATCGTGTTGCGGTCGGGTTAGCCGACTCTATGGTGCCTGCAGTTTAGGTGCTTCCTATGTGGGCTGCGGGATTTGGCAATAAAGGCTTGTTCCGTAGTGCCAATAGGACAAGCACCCCCTGTAGGACTGTGGGTTTCGGTAACTGCGGCCGGCACGCGGCCTTGCAACTTTCTTTTTCATGGGTACCTTCTGCTACCCATCCGGGTTCCAGTACCGTCAGCTGGTTATCGGCAGTGCCTTTGGCTTAGGTGCCTCCTTCTCAGTATCCGAGTTCCAGCAACGTCTGCTGGTCCTTGGTAGTGCTTTCTAGCACAGGTACCTCCTGCTTAGTAACCCAGTTCCAGTACCATCAGCTGGTCCTCTGTAGTGCCCTTGGCTCTTGATCCTTCTGCTTCCCATCCGGGTTTCAGTACCGTCAGCTGGTTCTCGGCAGTTCCTCAGCCTTCTTGTACCTTCTGCTTCATTTCCAAGTTCAAGTTTTTTTAAATGGTTTTTGGTAATCACTCTGGATCTCCCTGACGACGACCCTGAAGATGACGACCCTGAAGACCACCCCGAAGAAGACGACAACCCCGAAGACGATGACCCTGAAGACAACCCCGAAGAAGACGACGATCCCAAAGACGACGACCCTGAAGACGACGACCCTGAAGACCACCCCGAAGAAGACCAAAAAGATAACCCTGAAGAAGATGACCAAGAGGACAAAAAACATGAAGGCAACCACCAAGATACCGAACAACAAGAGACAGAAGACCAAGAAGCAGAAGAACAAAAAGCAGAAGAACATTAAGCATAAGACTAAAAATCAGAGCAAAAGATATTATCTAAATTATAAGCAGAATAAGACTAAGCAGTGTATGGGGGTGAGTCCGTTCCTCCTCGTGGTGCCCCTGGAAAATGCCTGCTGCTGCAGGCCAAACTGAACACGGAAAAATCCTGTTGTAAATCTTTTGTGACAGGCAGAACGGAAGGTGCAATCTTCAAACTTTTATAGATAACAACTACAGAAATGCCTGTCACAAATAAGAATATGATGAAGAAGAAGAATAGGAAGAAGATGAAGAAGTAGAATATGAAGAATAATAATAGTTGAATAAGAAGAATATGAAGAATGTAAAAAAAAAAGAATAATAGGAAGAAGGTGAAGAAAAAGTTGATGAAAAAGATGCTGCTGCTGCTGAGGATCATGAAGGAGAAAGTGTGGGAGAAGTAAAAAAGAAGGTGAAGAGCATGGAAGTAGTGAAACATATATATCTGACAAAATATAAAAAAGGTTAACATAGTCAATATCTGTGTAACTCCGAACGTCTTAAAAAAAAAATTATTCCTGCTATTCCATTTGATTGGGCTAAACATCTGCCTTTAATGTCTCCTCCACCTCCCCCAATACATTCTACATTATTCTTAGTTGTTTTCCTTCATGTAGAATTAACCTACAAGGAAAGAAAGGATTTATTTTAATTCCGATATTTCTGTCCCATTGACTTGCATTGGTTTCCGGTATCGGAATCGGCGATATCCGAACCTTTTTGGGTATCGGTCCGATCCAATCCGATCCGATATTTCCCGATATCGGAAAGGTATCGCTCAACACGAGTGACGCACGCTGCTTAGAAACCCAATGTGTACCTTAGTTACCAGCTCCTTACATCAGCGCGATGGTAACTAACATACACAGCGACGCGCCCACTCGGCGTCACTGGTGCTGATCACTGGTGAAGCTGTCTGTTTGATAGCTCACCAGCGATCATGTAGCGACTCACCAGCGTTCCTGACAAGTTGATATTGTTGGGATCGCTGGTGAATAGCTATGTGTGACGGGGCCCTAAGTGGAGCTGAACAGCATGTATTCATTGTGTAACTGCAAGTACCAAGTCCTACAGTTCATCTCCTAATCAGGTGAACCAGGGTTGATCTGTAGTTCTTGGCAGCAGATGCTACATATTGATTGAAACTGTGCAGGTCAGCTCCATTCAATGTTTACATCTGATCAGCACCAGAGTGAATAACACCTGACTGGGGATATCGAACCAGCACCAATTTGGTATTGATGACCTCTCCTAGTGATAGGTCATCAATTTTTATGTCTGGACAATCATTTAACCCCTTGACTTTCTTCTTGCGCATATACCAAATGTATCTTTGCTGACTATTTCTGATCTTGACACTTGGCTTTATCTTCAAATGTCTCCTGTCTGCTCCTTGTACCCTTGTATTCTGACCAATATCTACTTCTGATTATGAAGCTACCAACAATCACACTATTCCCAGGACCACAACCTAGAGTCAGACCTGCAGTAATGCCCATACATCCAGAAGAGGGTCAAAGGTATTGACAGAGCTAAGGCTAGTTTCACACTAGCATTCTTGGGTGCAGCACAGGGCCGCCACTAAGCCCCACCCCCGGCCATGCCCCCTCCGGTCAGTTCCTCCTCTGATCGCATGAGGCTGCATACGATCAGCGTATCCTATATTTAGTGTTGGATACGCTGATCGTGCGCTGACCGTGCGGTGGTCTGATTTTGCTGCCGCTGCACCCAGGGCACAACAATGCAACACAGCATGTTTTTGTGCGCTGGGCGCAGCGCCAGCAAAATCAGACCAGTGCACGGTCAGTGCACGATCAGTGTATCCAATGCTAAATATAGGATACGCTGATCACATGCAGCCTCATGCAATCAGAGGAGGAACTGACCGGAGGGGTGTGGCCGGGGGCGGGGTGCCGTGGCGGCCCGGCGCTGCGCCCAAGAACGCTAGTGTGAAACTAGCCTTACTTAGACTTTGCATCCCAAATTTGCAAATTCCAATGATTGTGTTTTCAGAATGTCCTCTGTACATGGAAAATTAGACACCTTGGACAATTATAACATTTTATTAGTTGGCCTGGTACTGTTTACACTAAATTTCTTAAACAAATTTTTGCAAAAATTTGTTTAATAAAATTTGCAAAATTGCAAAATTGTTAATTTTTGAAAATTGGGCTTCAAAAAGACTTTATAGGTTCTTTAGAATCAAAGCTTTGCATAATTCTTTATTCAAGTACTTGGCTTTTCTTAATTTAAGAGAATTATCCCTTTTAGACTCTTGGCATAAAGCCCCCTTTACACACTGATATCACTAGCAATAAAGTCACCAATTTTGTGACGTTGCAGCGATATCGCTGCATGTGATACTTACCTCCGACCCGCTCCCCCGCTGCTCATCGTTGGTCACGCGAGAAGGTCCTGCATGGACGCGGGCGGGAGGACGTCAGGATCGCCGCGTCTGACAGGTAAGTAGCGACCCCTGACCCCAGCAAAGTCGCTGGTGAGATCTGCCTGTGTGGCAGCTCACTAGCGACCACTTAGCGATGCACCAGCGATCCATATCATTGTCGGGATCGCTGGTGCATCGCTATGTGTAACGGTACCCTAAGAGTATCTAGATGACTTCCACTAATGGTGTCATATAGACATAAGACGATGATTGTACTTTGGCTTTAGCATGCACTTTTGAAGCCTTGTAAGAAAAAAAAAACTGAGTCCACCAATTTTGGGAACAGTAAGTGGGTAGTCGGAATTTGCATGTTTACATCTTTTTTTTCATTTAATGAAAATGTCGATGTCCATAGCTGTCTTAGACTTCATACTTACTTTAATAGCATTACATTCTGTAACCTCACACAAGGTAATGCCTTGTGTCTGAATATACAAATTGTAATCTCTAAAATGTCATTCTCCGAGCAATGTTTTTGCCTTTTTGTAAAGTTCGATTTGCTTGCTGGATGTTCTTATTCTCTGTCATTGTTTTTTAATCCCTTGGCACAGCCTATCCAAACCTCCTGCTACTATGCGCTGAGACATTTTTCATAATGCCGGATATTCCGCTGCTCATTCTTAGGTAATGAAAATATTTTAGATATTGTAGCATAATCTTAAAGACTGCATTCCCAAGATCATTTCAACTCATATGTGGATTGAATTTCTAAACACTTAATAGTTTTATGCCTGCTGCTGTTTAACTCGCTTCACTGCTGGAAATGCTCGCATGGTCTTTGTCACAGACACTTTTCATAGCTTGACTGATATAGAGTCAAAGATGTGAAAAAGCATGTATGGTATAGGTAAGTTAATAACCCTAATTACTTCAGCCTGTAATCAAGTATCCTACAATATGTATGTTCATACAGATTATTAAAAAGTCGATTGAAATTTCAAATACAGAGCAGAACATAAAACATTCCAATAAATATGGCCATTTAGTTTGTATATTCGTTAAGGCACATTCAGTACTGTTTCAGAACTTTCTGCAGAGTGAAATTTTTTTCTTTTTATAATCTGTATATTGCTAGTTTAAATTAATTGTATTTTTTGCTTGCCATTTCTTACATATGAGGATAAGTTTTAACTTCTACATGCCATGGCTATTTTAAATTTTTTCCGCCCCTTCTACCAAGAGCCATAACTTTTTTTTTCACAACTGTTTTTTTTTTAATCTGTCATGTTCATTATATGGTAAAACTGACCTAGCAGTATGATTCTTCATGTCAGTATTGAGTTCTCAGATGCTAAAATTGGGGGGTCTCCAGCAGACCCTTGGCTGTCATTGCAGTCCATAGGCTCCCTACGATCATATCACGGGCGTGCCAGTAGGAGCATGGAATAATGCATCCCCCCTACTGGCGTTTGTTTAATGCTGCTATAAGAGGTTCACAGTGGGATTTAACTGGTTAACAACCATGGGAGGAACTTTACTCCACCTGAGGCGGTTTAAGTTACATGATGGCCAATTAAATCAGCTGCTTAGTGGCACGCCACTGACTGGGGGCCCTTGGAGGAGCAGGGGCCCTAGGCAACTGCCTGGTCTGCCTGCCTCTAACACCAGCCCTGCAGGCAGGAACATGACATATGATGTAAGTTTATGTCATATCTTGTGAAGGTGTTAACTGACACCAACTGAAAAAAAAGACCTCAAACAGTGAAAGGACTTTTACCAAAACATATATGTTAAAATATAACCACAATTCTTAACCCTTATATACAGTTCTTTCTTGGCTTACCATGTTAGTTGTTGCAATAATGTTTTTTATATGGTCACTGTTGTTTGAACAAACTTTGTACATATCAATAGTACAAGCAAATGTAATGAAAATGTTTTGACATATCTTATCAGTCAAATAAACAGTGCTCAGCCTAAATCTTAAGGGGGTTTTACACTAAGCGATATCGCTAGCAATATCGCTAAAACGTCACTGGTTTTGTGACGTTATAGCGATATTGCTAGCGATATCGCTATGTGTGATACTCACCAACGACCGGCTCCCCCGCTGTCCATCGCTGATCGCGCGAGAATGTCCGGCTCCATTTCTCGTCGGGCACTTCCTGCTGAGACTTCCTGCTGTGACGACGAGCGACGCTGGACGCGGGCGGGAGGACGCAGGATCGCTGTGTGTGAATGGTAAGTATCGTGCGCTGCGTCGCTGCTGCATCGCTGTGAGATCTTTCTGTGTGAAAGCTCACTAGCGATCATTTAGCGATGCACCAGCGATCCTGACCGGGTCGGATCGCTGGTTGGATCGCTGGTGCATCGCTAAATGTAAAAGGGCCTTTACTTTGAAACATAAGATTTTAATCAATATCTCAGTGGGCACAAGAAAAAAATCTAAAATGTTGACAAGACTGAGTTTTTCTAAAACATTTTTTAACCCATTACATGAAAATAAGTTTAATAATATAACTTTCAATACAAAATCTTCAGTTTTCTCAAATTACCATATTTGGCAGATTATAAGACGCATCGGACTAGAAGACGTGCCCCTTATTTTGGGGAGGAAAATAGGAACAAAATGTTTTTAAATAAAATGATGGCACCTCTTATAGTCCCATTTTATGGTAGCTTACCTCCCAGCCCGGGGCCCACAGCATCTTCCACTCCTGACACCGCCATCGGCTTCCTGAAGCAGCGACTCTGCCTCTTGTGTCCCCGCTCCACCACCGCCAGCCCCCCTGGTTAATTCATTATGCCATCAATGAACTGTAACTGCCCAACACCAGCAGCAATCGTGCAGCCCCACATACAGACACTGCCACCACCATGTTTCACTAGTGTTCAGTGAGATATTCATTAAAACTTTATTTTTCAAGGGAGGTGTACTTATTTATGCTGACCACTGCACTTCATTCTTCCACTTTTCAGCTATTACCCTGTTCTTTCCTGAACTTATAATGCACTCTGGAAAAAACAATGCATTCTGACAGTTCACTGAGGAATCAGATTACTTCTACCTATTGAAGCATATGGAGGGAGGAACAAATTACCAGCAAACAGAGAGAGGCAGATTGACATACGCAGAGAGTTTGCTTCTGCTTTAAACAAGTGATAGTATATTCTCATAGATGGATTTATATCTACACTGGTCAGTGCTCCTCTGTATAAAGTCCTCCATGTTGCTGCTTCTGAATATGTGCTGCATAGAGATAGGAGAGCAGAGATCCCTCATGTGCCTCATGCACATAGTACACAGATATATTACAGCAGCTAGTGTCCACCCACTAGCTCAGAGACAACTGAGAATTACAGCATGCAGAGGGAAAAACTGCAGTAGACAGGTTATATGTTGATTAGAACAATAACTTATTGAAGTCTCCTGAACTGATAAGTATACATTAATCCATCATTGTTTCCAATAAAATAATAGTTGAAATAATAAAACAATGTCAGGAGTTTAAATTATCCCCACCAAAAATGTTAAGAAAAATCTAAAGCTAATTTATATTGCAACTTGATGATCTATGATATGACTTGACTACTATCAAGCTGTTTTCCTACTTGGGAATATAAGTGAAGTCCATGTTGAGAAATGAAAGAAAAGGGAAAACATTATGTGATTACTGAGATGGGTAAGAGGGTTCCTGGTGAGAAATGAAATAGCAGGATGGCTGTCATGTGGCTTCCAAGGATTGAGGGAAGTTATCATGTGTTAGGCGTCGAGTTTCCCCCACTGCACAGGGGGAATCTCAAGCCATGTTCTCTGCGGTCTCCCATTCCTCTGCAGCTTCAGAGATTCCTGCTCAGCAGAGACGTCGCTCAAGGCGTCTTGCCCAGGCTGATGCTAGGTGTCTGATTGCTCCTTCTGGCTCTGCTATAACTCCATGTTTGAGTCAGCAACAAGTAGACACTTCTGGGACTAAGTCCTATCTTTTGGGTACTGAGCACGCCTGTGGGACGACCTCTCATTGGAGGTCGGAGGTCACATGCGCAGGTCCCGCTCCTGCTCGAATTGGTCCACTACTGGGAAGGCCCCGGAAGGATGCCGCTATAAAAGAGTCGCACGGCTGCTCAGCCATGCACTAGTATAGACTCTTGTGGCTTATGGTGTGTATGATGATGGATGCTTGTTACCACGAATGACTCATTATGAAACCCCTACCCTTGGTTGTACATGTTGTTACGGTCTAGTGGTCAGAGTCAGTGCCTGTCAGTGGCTAGGCTATATGCCACAGTGCATCTCAGTCCTCTGAACTTGCTAGCGTCCGACTTTGCCTCCCTGCACAGGGCACCGTGCCAGGTAGCAGTAGCCGCCTGTGCGGCGCCATGTGCAACTCTAGTGCTTTCCTCCCCACTCTGGGTGGTTAGTGGTGTTCGCCAGAGCGGTGCAGTGCACACTGGTGCATTATCTTTCGTTTGGTCTCTTGCCGGCTCTGCTGCAGCGGCGCTGAGCGCTAGTGGACTTGAGGGACTCTCACCCCGTGTCCTTGGGGCAGAGGCCTGTGTCCGTATCCTAAAACTCATTAAGCCGAGCCCTGTGAGCTTTACAGGTTTTGGTGTTTACTTTGTGCGGCACAACGGTTCTGTGAAGGAACAGAACTCGCTCCTGTACACAGCGGGTGACGCTAACCCACGTGTGTTCACTTATTATTTGCCGTATACTCACCGCCATTACTAAGCAGCAGGTTTCCATCTCTGCACGGTGGACCCCGGGCTGCGAACGGACCTCATACCATCTTTATTATTTGGTGCATTCCGCCAGCCCTTAACATCATGTGACTATTGTTGTTTTTACCTGGGTGAGGTGGAATACGTATCTCCAATAACTAAAGAAACAAGGTAAAGGCCTCTTTTTCCAGGAATCAATCCAGGGCTGAGAAGATTGCAATGAGTTTGAGAATTTGATTGCTAGGTATAATCAACTCCTTGAGGACACAGCCATTTTTGATTTTTTACGCTTTTGTTTTTTTCTCCTCACCTTTCAAGAGCTATAACTTATTTTTAATGTTTTGATCGACATATCCTGCAAAAATAAAAATTCTTTGTATGTGTAGCTTTGGGTTTAAAATAAAATTAGTTCCTGTAAATCTATTCTGGGAGCTTTAGCTTTTACATTTTTCGTCATATGAGGGTTTGTTTTTTTTTCTTCCTACTTAACTTTTTTTGTCACAAAATGACCAAAACTAATGATATTGGCAGTTCTCTTCTTTTTTTTTTTCAATTTTTACTATATGGAATAAATATCATGAATGATTATGAATATTAATATTTTTTTTATACTGAGGATTCCGGAAAAGAAAGCTGATTGAAGTTTTTATATTTTGATTTTTTTGGGTGGGGTTATATTTTTCATTTTTTTTTTTTTTTTTTTTTTTTTTTTACATTTTAGAGAACCTGCACACTGAAATATGAAAATATCCACGCTGGATTTTTTCTTTTCTATTGTACACTGAAATAGTTTTATAAATAGAAACATGGCAAGCTTAGAGGTCTTCATCATGCCCCTACCTGTCATTACAACACCATCTACATTATTAAGTGTTGGGTCTATGGTTGACTAAAGGGATCCTTGCATGTCCCACCCTTTGTTAAAATGCACATCCTTCACTCATGCAAGAAGGGTGTTGAGTCTGTTGACAAAAAAGCTAAAGTTTTAACTTTTAGAGGGGTTGTCCACTATTGGACAACTCATTTTAAATGCTCCGAGTGAGCTAGGTAAAATAAGAAAACACAGCACTTCTGAACTGGTGCAGCTCCTCCACTCATAGGGGGTTGTCCACTAGTGGAAAACTCTTAACTCTGTTTTAACTGTCAAAGAAATGCAATCGGAAGACAACATCTTCATGGACTCTGTAGGTCTGCCCCATATTTGCATGCCTTTCCTAACTAATGTTTTGTGGTGAACGCAGTGTGATTAGGATGTGGTCCTCAAAAGCTGTAATAATTATAAGCCTCTATAATATTATGAAAAAGTTGTTCAATATGCATAAAACTTAGAGAGATGAGGGAGACAGAAGTCACAAAGGACCCATGGGACAAAGTTAAAGATCTTCATCTGAAGATGATTATAGGAAGTGGTTTTACTGTAGTTGGAGTTTCATATTTTTCATTTACCGTATGTTGTTTTTGGTGTTGAAGTGCAACCGTATACAATTTTGTTTTTCATCTGTAGGTCTTCAGTATGTAAGTAAATGTGTTTTATGTGAACAGTTGCCTGTAATGCATTGGTATACATATATTCTCTGCACTGTACATATATCGCACATCTCGAAAATATTGTCCAGCTGTCCTTCTGCAGCACCTGCAGTGTGGACAGAAATGGGAAAGTGAGAATCGGTAAAACTCTTTTCCTGAATCACTTGATCATGCTTGACTAAACTGTGATTTGTCTACTAGATTATAGACTTCTACAAATGGGCTAAGCAGCTTGAGCACTTGTAACGTATTGATTGGTTTATTGACACAGAAAATGATCCAAGGTTACTTGTTCCTGAAAACAATACATGGCAAGCTGTAAATGGGTTGCGTGTTTCAAGCAAAAAATGCTTCGCTCAGAAAAAAAAAATATGAACAAGACATAAGGCCACGTGTGTGAGTGCATGTGGTGAAATACAACGTTGATAAATGGGAAGGAATCAATTGAAAATGAATTACATTCTTCGTATAGGAAAAATTCCCAAAAGCTGCTTAGATGTAGATGTATATTAGATTTAATGGAGCAAAGGGTGCAATGGATATAAAAAGTCTACACACCCCTATTAAAATGCCAGGTTTTTATCATGTAAAAATCATAAGAAGAATTATTTATAACTTTTCTCACCTTTAATGTCACCTATAATTTGTATTGCTCGATTAAAAATGACCTGAAATCTCTTTGAATGAAAAAAGAAAAATAAAGAACTAAAATAATGTGGTGGCATAAATATGCACACCCTTAAATTAACACTTTGTTGAAGTACCCTACATTCAAAATTAGAGATTTTTGTTACCAACTGCCAAGTCTTTGAGAGACACAGAAATAGTGTGTGGATGGTCTCTAATTCCCATCTGGTTTACACTCAGTGAGACCATCATTTGTGTTGGAACAAGACAATGACCCAAAACACAACTCCAGGCTATGTCAGAGCAATGTGAACAAGGAAGAAAGGGATGAAGAGCTGCTTCAGATGACATGGACACCAAAACCACCTGGCCTAAACCCAAATTACATGGTTTGAGAGAAGTTGGACTCCAAAGTGTAGGTAAAGCAGCTGGCAAAAGCTCAGCAACTCTGGGAACTTATTCAAGACTATTGTAAAGCCATTCAAAGTGGCTACTTGATGAGGCTACTAAAGAGAGTGCCAAAGGGGTGTAAAGCTGTAATCAAAATCTAAGATTTGACACTCATTCTGGTTTGTTTCACCTGTGTATCTTTACTCATTGCTTCCATATGTGTTCTTTTGTGTTGCTTCCAGTCTAAATCTATAATGTGCACATTCCAATATGAACAAGGAAATTTAACTGGTACTATTCTTTGCACATTTTTTTTGTCATGAAATTAAAATTACAGCTTGACCCACCTCAACATATCGTATTTGTTGAGAAAGGATCAAGAAGTAGAGATCAGCAGTGGCAACGTTATTGTCGGAAACAATGGGGATCAGTTACACAAGCTGTAGGAATCTATGGCTACAACTCGGTTACTTTAGCTGTTTGGTAAATGGGTCTGGTAAAATGTCATTTGTATTGTCTACTGACCACTGTCTACTATGTACTGTAGGAATTAATTAAGAAAACACACACATATTAACTTACATCACTATCTGTTTATATGCTTACTTCCTCCAATTTTGTACAGTAACGCATTCCAAAATAATTTCTTTTGGAAAATCTGGGTTTTATTTTGTAGTTTAGTTAAAACATGTAGCTATTCCCAAAGTCAGACCATGTTCGAGATTATTAATTGCTGGGATTTAGGGCTCAGTTTTGCTTATTTTGGTAAGTTGGGAACATAAAACACTGGTCCCATCTGTGCAAAGTAAATCCTCACTATTAATTATGTTGGGATTCCCCATTCCTTCCTTAACTATTTCCAACTGTAATAGCCAAATAGTAAATCACTATCTAGTAGATATCAGGGTCAGGACCGGTAGACTTTGATATTATGACAAGCAGCTGTTTTTCCGATTGGCTTCTGCACAGAAATTGTAAAAATGCCTTATCATAAGTTAGAGGGGTGGTCCGAAGACAAAACACATTCATTCTAAATTCCTATCAATTTAATGCCATAATCTAAATTATTTTCTAATATATGGAACAGGAAGGAGAAAGATCCAGCTATGGGCGGAGGTGGCTAAAAAATAACTTTTATTGAACAGCCTTAAAACATAGACAAAAACATGGTGCCGGACACTATCACACCAATAGGAAACATAGACACGTTTCAACCTAAGTCTTACGATGTACAATACAAAATAAAATTGTGGTACCGTGTTAGCCAGAAAAATAGATGTAAATACTTATGTCCCCCATAAAAAATTGAGAAAAGTATTCAAGGTGTGATACCTTTATTGGCTAACCAGAGAAATTATATTTGCAAGCAAGCTTTCAGGGCTCGAAAGGCCCCTTCATCAGGCTAGATTACAAGTGATCTAGCCTGATGGAGGGGCCTTTCGAGCCCTGAAAACTTGCTTGCAAATATAATTTCTCTGGTTAGCCAATAAAGGTATCACACCTTGAATACTTTTCTCAATTTTTTATGGGGGACATAAGTATTTACAACCTAAGTCTTAGTCATGATCATTTGGTTGTTCAATAAAAGTTATTTTTTAGCCACCTCCACCCATAGCTGGATTTTTCTTCTTCCTGTTTCTTGTTCCTTGTTGCGACTCACCATGATCCGTGCTGGGCGTTGGTCGGCTCAGGGGAGTTAAAAACACACTGGTAAGCGGACTATACTTCATCACATTTTCTAATAGACTTGCATTAAAAATTCCCTATACTTCCCTTACTACACTATCTAACTGCTTTTCTTTCTTTTTTTATACTTCCTTTTTGGTGGCACTTCATTTGACAATCCCTGTTCATGCTGGGATACTCAAATGAAGCATCATCAGGGGGCAGAGACTGTAGTCACTACCACAGCCCTGGCCCCCTCCTTGAAACAGAGCATTATCAGTGAGACTTGTTTCTGGTGCTTGGCTAGTCCCTGTGCGATGTGTACTGTGCGATGTGCACAACGGCAGCGCATGCTCTGTTGTTGGCTCAGATAATCAGTAATCAGCTGGCAGCAGAGCAGTGTCACAATGCCCAACATGCAGAGACCAATGACATCATTTGCAGGGGCAGCGCAGATCTCTGCACGCCAGGTATTCTTAGGCTATGTGCACACGTATGCAGAAAATTTCTGACTGAAAACCGGACTCCTTCCCAGAAAACGCTTGTCTTTTTCCGTGCGTTTTTTGCGCAAAAAAACACACGTTTTTATGTGTTTTTTTCCGGAGCATCCCCAATCTCATAGAAAATAGCTAGAAATGTGGAATTTTCCACGAAATTAATGAGCATGCTGCGTTTTTTACCGCAATGCGTTTTTTTCGTGGAAAAAAACTCATCAATATGCACAAAAAGTGTGGAATTCATTAAAATGAACGGGATGCTTCTTTTAAGCCTTTTTTAAGCATTTTATTTGGTAAAGCGCAAAAAAAAGCGAAAAAAAAACGCTTACGTGTGCCCATACCCTAACACTGCTCTGTTGCCGGCTCATTGCTGCTAATCTGAGCCGGCAACAGAGCGCGCTGTCATTTTGCAAATCACACAGTACACGTCTCATAGAGACTAGCCCAGCCCCAGAAACTAGCCTCATTGATGACGCTTTGTTTGAGTACCCCAACAAGCAGAGGGATTCTCAAACAAAGCATCATCAAAAAAGGAAGTAGAGAAAAAAAATAGAAAAACTTGTCGTAGTTAGGGAATGGTAGGGAATTTTTAATGCAAATTTATTAAAAAAATAGTTTAGATTATGGCACTAAATAGATAGGGATTTAGAGTGAAAATGACTTTGGCCTTCAGGCCACCCATTTAATGTTTTGAGGAGATTGCTACCATCTCCAGTGAAAGATGAAAGGCTCATTGTTGAAAAAAGAAAATGCAACAAATTTGTAGCAATGTCATCCAAGTGTTCATGGTCTCTTTACAGCACAGTTAAAGGGTCTGGTCTACAAACAACATTTGTGATTAAGGGGGTCCTAATGTTGTGTCGCCACTGAACAGCAGAATAAGGGCCTTTGCTAGTTGAATTGAGCAGTGCTCATTCATGTGCATTACTGCTCCACTTAAAGTGTATGGGACGGAAGCGAGATAGAGATCACAGAGAAAGCTGAGTTTAGCTATCAGACCCATACACTTTGAATGAAGCAGGTCACACATATGACCGCACTTAAACGCCCGTTCTTATGAAGTTAGGAGTCCCCACTGTGGATAAGGTATAAATATTGACCGTAGGCCAAGCCCTTTAACTCAGGCACCAGTATCAAAAGGTACAATGCTGAAAATAAGTAATCTATAGGATACACTATGCAGTAAAGTCAACCTAAATTTGCAAGCTTAGAACAATGAAAATAGTGAATTGATCCAAATATTTGTGCCCAGGTTAACTCATGATTCGGCCTGATCATTTTAAATATGCATTCCTTTGATTTACTGCTACAATTATTGGTACTGTATATCAGTTCATACAGGAATGACACACTAAAGGGAGGGCTATTCCGAAAGAAACTATATCTGACCGTGAAGCAAAATGGTGTGATCATATCTCATCTCCTGGGCAGGGCAGGAAACTAAAGAGTATACAGACAGGACAGCTGCTGCTTTCTGTGAGTTAAAACATTGTTTTTTAACAGGCAAGGAGATGTTTTCCCTTACAGAAAAAATCAGTTGTGATCCCATGCTCTCTTGTTTGTATACTCTCTTTTGCTTCCTCCCCTGCCAAAGAGATGAGATATGATCAGACCATTTTCTTGCATGGTCAGACATAGTCATTACACAGCATATAGCTGGGGCTCATTTATAAGATTATCTCAGCACATGAACATTTTTTAAAACATCCAATTGTGGAACTTGTTGTTATTCCAAAATCTATCAACTAAAATGTACTTTGTGGGAAAACTCCTTTATTTTAGAAAATCAGCTGCTATGATAAAATCTTATGCCTTTCGATCACACACGTAAAAAATCATGAGTCGATGGGCAGCAATGGTATTGTACATGGAGGTGTGAGCTATTCATGGACCCAAGGCAGAAACAAATTATTTTTTAAAACTTTAAGACTAAATTACTTATTTTTTATAGGTATCCAAATATGCTGGATTATAGAAATCCTTTATGCTTGATGGGCTAGTAAGGCTTACTACAGCTTTGCTATTAACTCTTAACGAACGGAATATATATCCAATATAACCATGCTAGGAAGATTAGAAGGGTCATTTTGATTAACAAAGTTTTTTTCACCACAAAAGCTTCAGATCAAATGGACTTTCTTAATTTAAACTCCTTAAATCCTTTTGTTTGTCTTGTGGGTGGTATGGGGAATAATTAATTGTCACTGCCTGTGGCCTAAGCTCTGTTGTTGGAGACCAGTATGTGTCCACTGAATCACAATACAAATCAGGAAGGAGGTAAAATTGGAACAACCAGTACCCTTAATAAACAAGCACTGCCCCCATCTTGACCAAGAACCTGGGACTTGGATACAAACATTAACTTTTAATTATGTTTAGATGGGAAAGATTCTTTAGCAAAAGTAATGATGAATAGCAGCCTACAGATTTTTGAGCATGCCGAATACATTTTGCGATATAACATGTTTTCTGTGGTCACAACATAAAGGACTTTTCTGGTTTTGCAAAACCCAATGTTCCTCGGCTGTAGATTGTTTTTTAAAAACAATCTGGCCTTAACTCATCCTTTTTGGGTCTAGCGCTGAGTCTCTGTCACTGCTTTCGGTGTCTGTTATTATTGTTATTAATAGCACTGTAGCCAATAACTGAGCTCGGCAGCTCTGAGTGGCTTGCGCCGGGAACTCGGGCTCAGTTATAGGCTGTGAAAAACTCTAGAGAGAGACAAAAGTGCACAAAACACCTGTTTAGGTGTGAATATCTGTTGTGGCTGCCTCATAGCTGGAGGAGACATCTTCCCGATGTGTATTTACCAGAATGGAGAGAATCACGTTACACAGGCTGTGCTGTGGGAAATAAGGAACCTTGGAGATTCAGTAAAGGTTTTTATTATTACTAATGCATTTTGGTGCCCTTATCAAGGTCAAAAAACAAAACTAATGAGGTCCATTAGGGACAGTATATAAATAGAAGAGGAGGGGGCCTAGTACTGAGCCTTGAAGAACTCTCACAGTAAGGGGAAGAGGAGAGGAAGAAGCACCAGCAAATGATACACTGAAGGAGCAGTCACAGAGGTAAGAGGAAAACCAAGAAAGAGCAGTGTAAGGCCGGTAGAGCAGGGCATAGTGAGGAGCAACTGGTTATCCATGGTGGCAAATACTGCAGGCAGATCCAGGAGAACCAACAGGAAGTAGTGCAATTAGATATACAGGTGCTTCTTACACAATTAGAGTATCATCAAAAAGTTAATTTATTTCAGTTCTTCAGTACAAAAAGTGAAACTCATCTAATATATAAAGCTCAACGTGTGTGTGTGTATGTTTTTATGCATGTATGTGTGTATGTCCGGGATTGGCATCTGCACCGTCGCAGCTAAAGTCACAAAATTTTGCACAGTCACATGTCTGGACCCCGAGAGCATCATAGGCTATGTTGTGAGGTGAAATTTTAACCCTGCGCATTCCAATTCACCAAACAATTTTGCCCCTAGGTGCATAATGGGAAAAAGTGTATGTATGTATGTGTGTATGTCCGGGATTGGCATGTGCACCGTCGCAGCTACAGCCACAAAATTTTGCACAGTCACATGTCTGGACCCCGAGAGCGTCATAGGCTATGTTGTAAGGTGAAACTTTAACCCTGTGCATTCCAATTCACCAAACAATTTTGCCGCTAGGTACATAATGGGGAAAAAGTGTATGTATGTGTGTGTGTATGTTCGGGAATGGCATGTGCACCGTCGCAGCTACAGCCACAAAATTTTGCACAGTCACATGTCTGGACCCCGAGAGCGTCATAGGCTATGGTGTGAGGTGAAATTTTAACCCCGCGCATTCCAATTCACCAAACAATTTTGCCTATTATTCTTATCATTTCTATGGTGTTATCGTCCTTCTGTAAAGCTGGAAATAACACAATTTATTACCGTACCAACACAGACCACCCTCTGACACAGACTGCAGGGGGAGCCCAGTATCACACAGGATAGGATTAGAGACATGGCTCAGCAGTCAGTATCACACAGGATAGGATTAGATACACAGCTCAGGTCTGAGTTGTAGACCAAAACGTCATATAATTTTGGGAGAATCTGTTGTACAAATAAATTTCTTCTGCATATACTTCTTTTGAGTGCCGGAATTTCTTATACTATACAGAATAGTATTAGATAGACAGCTCAGCAGACAGTACCACACAGAATACGCCTCCAGTTTCCAGTTCAAACAGAATAGGATTAGATACATGGCTCAGCAGTCAGTATCACACAGGATAGGATTAGATACATGGCTCAGCAGTCAGTATCACACAGGATAGGATTAGATACACGGCTGAACAGTCAGTAACACACATGATAGGAGTAGGTACATGGCTCAGCAGTCAGTATCACACAGGATAGGGTTAGATACACAGCTCAGCAGACGGTATCACACAGGATAGGATAAGACACTGCTCAGCAGTCAGTATCACACAGGATAGGATTAGATACACGGCTGAGCAGTCAGTAACACACTATAGGATTAGATACACAGCTCAGCAGAAAGTATCACACAGGAGAGGATTAGGTACACAGCTCAGCAGACATTATCACACAGGATAGGGTTAGATACATAGCTCAGAAACAGGATGTGTCAAAGGAGAGGACATTTTCATTCCAAGAATTCCACTCATTCCATCTGATTTGTTTTTTGATTTTAAACGCCTCCAGTTTCCAGTTCAACTGCTATTTGCAATGTCCATTTACAATGCTCAGGGACAGTACTTGAGAGTAGTAGGGATCATTTTGCAATCTCCATGCTTTTCTCATGGTCAACTTTACGTGGTCTGTTCAAGAGTTGGAACTGCCAAAAATCTGTTCCTCTTTGCACCGAAAGGAAAAACCAAAAATGTTGTTTATCAAAAGGCTCTTGAATGAGTTGAAAATAAAATACTATCAATAATTGGGTAATCGTTTAATTAATTTGTGTTGCAAATCTGTAGTGTTGAATATATGATGTGAAATGTTTTTATGTGCAATATAATCATTATAATTTGTTATAACTAACCACAGTTGGTTACTATGCCCAGGCAATGCCGGGCTCTTCAGCTAGTATATTATATAGAATGATAACAGAGTGATCTATTTCAAGTGTTTATGTCTGTTAATGTTTATAATTATCGCTTACAGCCTATGAAAAGCCGAAGTAATTTTCTCAGTAAATTAGAATATTTAGCAAAAAAACACCTGCAAAGGCTTCCTAAGAGTTTAAGAATGGTCCCTTAGTCTGTTTCAGTAGGCTCCACAATCATGGGGAAGACTGCTGACCAGAAGGCAGTCATTGACAAACTCCACAAGGAAAGTAAATTTTGCATTTCATTTTGAAATCAAGGTCCCAGAGTCTGGAGGAAGAGTGGAGAGACAGACAATCCAAGCTGGTTGAGGTCTAGTGTGAAGTTTCGAGTCAGTGATGGTTTGGGGAGCTATGTCATCTGCTTGTGTAGGTCCACTATGTTTTATCAAGACCAAAGTCAGCGTAGCTGTCTACCAGGACATTTTAGAGCACTTCATGCTTCCCTCTGCTGACAAGCTTTTTGGAGATGGAAGTTTCATTCTCCAGCAGGACTTGGCACCTGTCGACACTGCCAAAAGTACCAATACCTGATTTAAAAACAACAGTATCACTGTGCTTGATTGGCCAGCAAACTCGCCTGATCTCAACCCCATAGAGAATCTATGGGGTATTTTCAAGAGGAAGATGAGGGACACTAGACCCAAAAATGCAGACGAGCTGAAAGCTGCTAACAAAGCAACCTGGGCTTCCATAACACCTCAGCAGTGCCACAGGCTGATCGCCTCCATGCCACACCGCATTGATGCAGTAATTGATGCCAAAGGAGCCCTAACCAAGTATTGAGTGCATTTACTGAACAGACATTTCAGTAGGCCAACATTTCGAATTTTAAAATAATTTTTCAATCTGGTGTTATAAGGTATTCTAATTTACTGAGATAATGACTTTTGGGTTTTCATTGGCTATGAGTCATAAACATCGACATTAACAGAAATAAACACTTGAAATCACTCTGCTTGTAATGACACTATATAACACATTAGTTTCACTTTTTGTACTGAAGAATAGGGATGAGCGATATTGCCCAATATCGTATCGGAATTCCGATTTCCGATATTGAAAAAATATCGGATATCGGAATTTCCGATTTCCTATATCAATGCAAGTCAATGGGAGAAAAATATCGGAATTACAAAATAACCACTACAGTGCTATATAATGGATAAAATGAAGGGGAAACACCTCAGGATAATGGGGAAGGAGTTGGCAGAGGAGCAAAAAAACACTAGAAAAATGCACAGAGCGAAAGCTGTAGCAGGAAAACTGGTCACCATCTTCTTAACAGCGGTGTTTTTTCTTTAGGTTAGGATTAGATGGGGTAGGGTTAGGGTTTATGGTTAGTAGGGTAAGGTTTAGGGTTAGTAGGGTTAGGGATTAGGGTTAGTTAGGGTTATGGTTAGGGTTAGTAGGGTTAGGGTAAGGGTTAGGGGTTAGGGTTATGCTTATGGATAGTAGGGTTAGGGTTTAGGGTTGGGGTTAGTTAGGGTTAGAGTTATGCTTATGGTTAGTAGGGTTAGGGTTAATAGGGTTAGGGGTTAGGGTTTAGGGTTAGGGTTAGAGTTAGGGTTAGGGGTTAGGGTTAGCTAGGGTGAGGGTTATGCTTATGGTTAGGGTTTAGGGTTAGGGTTAGTTAGGGTTATGCTTATGGTTAGCAGGGTTAGGGTTAGTAGGGTTAGGGGTTAGGGTTTAGGGTTAGGGTTATGGTTAGGGTTAGTAGGATTAGGGTTAGGGTAAGGGTTAGGGTTAGCTAGGGTTAGGGTTATGCTTATGGTTAGTAGGGTTAGGGTTATTAGGGTTAGGGGTTATGGTTATGGTTGGTAGGGTTAGGGGTTATGGTTAGTAGGGTTATGGTTAGGGGTTAGGATTAGTAGGGTTATGGTTAGGGGTTAGGGTTTAGGGTTAGGGTTAGTAGGGTTAGGGTAAGGATTAGGGGTTAGGGTTAGTTAGGGTTAGTAGAGTCAGGGTTTACGGTTAGGGTTATGCTTATAGTTAGTAGGGTTAGGGTTAGTAGGGTTATGGTTTAGGGTTATGCTTATGGTTATGGGTTAAGGTTAGTAGGGTTAGGGTTAGGGGTTATGGTTATGGTTAGTAGGGTTAGGGGTTAGGGTTTGTAGGGTTAGGGTTAGGGGTTAGGATTAGTAGGGTTATGGTTAGGGGTTAGGGTTTAGGGTTAGTAGGGTTAGGGTAAGGATTAGGGGTTATGGTTAGTTAGGGTTAGTAGAGTCAGGATTTACGGTTAGGGTTATGCTTATAGTTAGTAGGGTTTGGGTTTAGGGTTATGCTTATGATTAGTAGGGTTAGGGTTAGTAGGGTTAGGGTTACGGTTATGCTTATGGTTAGCAGGGTTAGGGGCTAGGGTTAGGGTTTAGGGTTAGTAGGGTTAAGGGTTAGGGTTAGTGGTTAGGGTTAGGGTTAGTGGTAAGGGTTAGGGATAGTTAGGTTTAGTGATTTTACATTATTAAATTAAAACTGCCAGTGGTGGTGTCAATATGCCCTTTGACTGACATGTGTCTGCGTTCAACTCACCTTGCTTTGCAGGGAGTTTCCAGGAGCACCACGTGGAGGAACGGATACACTCCCTTTAAACCATGCTTAGTCTTCTTCTGCTTTCCGATTTCCGATGTGAAAAAAATATCGGAATCGGAAATCGGAATTCCGATATCGCAAATATCGGGCTGATTTCCGATATTTCAATATCGGAAAGCTCATCCCTACTGAAGAACCAAAATAAATTAACTTTTTGATGATATTCTAATTTTATGAGAAGCATCTGTAGCTATTAGTATATCATTACAGACTTTTGTAAGTGCAGTTTCTATTGAGTGAAAACAGTCAAAACCAGACAGTAAAGGGTCAAGAATTACCTGAAAGCTATAGGATTAGTTTAGAACAAGCTGTTCCATGAGTATAGAGATGAAGGGAAGTTTAGAGACAGGTCTTTAGCTAGAAATACCATTCTGATTGAGGGATTTTTTTTTCAGTAAATGGGTTATGACGATGTGTTTAAAGTAGTAGGATAAGATACAAGTTGGAACATAGAGGTTAAAAGGGTTTTCCCATCTCCAAGATCCAATACCAATATGCAGTAGGTGTAATAATAGTTTTAGCAAATACCTCCAATTAGAAATGCTGTACAGTTCTTCTGATTCTTTATGTTGCTTACCCAATGTGCAGGGCATTGCAGTAGATTCGGTATCCATAGTTATGACCACTTCTGGCTTAAGAAATTTTCTCAACAGTTTTGGCGCACCTGGAACACTAGTCGAGAAACGGAGAAAATGTTTTTGCAGCCTGTCGACCAATTTTATCAATGTATTCTGCATGTTGGAAGCTTGACTAGTCACATACATCTGTAGTTTGAGGAAACAAGTTTCCCTGGGAGATAAGTGTCTCCAGAGGTGTTTGGCAGAGACTGGTTTTACTCTCACTGTTGATCAAAACCTGCACTGCTTTGGATGCAGTGACCAGCAATTTTACAAAGCATGCACATTATGAATGTTCAATTAGTGGCAGCAGCGCGCTCTTTTTAATAATTTTTTTCAGCACAGTGTACTATGTAAACTATACCAGGGCAGGATTCTTTGTGCTCTGGGGTTTCTCTTAATGATTTACTAATGGTTTAATTTTTCCCCATAATTTTATAGCACTAGAGAAGGGAATAAACTTTATAATATATCTTATCATTTTCTCTCAATTATTGGGTAAAATCTGTAATCAGGGAATACAGATTTTCATATTAGTGAGATAAGGGATGACTAGGATAGTAGAGATGAGATAGGAGATAAGGAGTTGCTGCTCATAAAATTCCATGGAGAGGGGAGGTAGAGGATGAAGGAACTAAATGCAGACCCAATCCTTACGCTTCAAATTCTCCTGGAACAGCAGTTACAATTTAATGACCACAACACTGAAACCTGAGATTATTATAAGTAGAGTTGAGCGAAACAGGTCGGTCAAATTCAAAAATAGCCGACTTTAGCTAAAGTCGGGTTTCGCCGATCGAAACCCGACCATAGCGTGAGGTCGGGCATGAGGTCGCCGATCAGAGCGCCAAAGTCGCGTTTCAAATAATGCTTCCAGTGCCTTTTCTCAGCCAATGATGGAGGACGCACACTGTGGGCAACGCGATGACATGGGCAGCGGCCACCACCATCTTAGAGAAGGGCATTGAAGTGATTGGCTGGCTTGGTGTGGCGTCACAGTGGGTATAAAAAGCTGTGACTGCCGACCGCCATCTTACTTCTGCCGATCTTAGAATAGGGAAAGGTGCTGCTGCTGATTTTGAACAGGGAGAGCGTTAGGCAGGGAAGAAGAAGAAAAAACTGCTTCTACTGATAGCGCTTTTCACTGTACAGTTAGTGTGCAGTGAAAGGGGAGGATTTTTCTTGTGTGCAGCAGCGCTGGTGGTGATTAGGCCGCCTTTTTAGGCTACCTGCTAGCTGCATTGCTGTGTGCACACCACTGTTCAAGCTGCTTTTTTCAAAGCAATCCAACTTTTATTATTTTGTCCTGGTGAGTTACTGAGCGTTCATTTTTTCACACACCGTATAGCGGTGTACGATTCTCACACACTACCGTGTACCGGCTGGTATGACGGACAAATAGAAGCTATCTGGGTGTGACTCTGGAAGAACAAGCTGAGGAGTTTTTCCATTTTTCCAGACCTACACCTTAGAGAGCTGTCCGTTTTTCAGACAGTTTCGTATATCTGCTGTTTGATGACGGTCAAAACTTGACAGAGACAGCGTGTGTCAGTCCCTATACAAATAGATGGAGATTGACAATTTTCCATACAGACACCGTATAGCGGTGTACGCTCCTCACACACTACCATGTACCTCCTTGTATCACGGACAAATAGAAGCTATCTGTGTGTGACTCTGGAAAAAAAAGCCGAGGAGTTTTTCCATTTTTCCAGACCTACACCTTAGAGTGCTGTCCACTTTTCAAACAGTTTTGTATATCTGCTGTTTGATTACGGTCAAAACTAAACAGAGACAGCGTGTGTCAGTCCCTATACAAATAGACAGAGATTGACAATTTTCCATACAGACACCGTATAGTGGTGTACGCTCCTCACACACTACCGTATACCGCCTTGTATCACGGACAAATAGAAGCTGTCTGTGTGTGACTCTGGAAAAAAAAGCCGAGGAGTTTTTCCATTTTTCCAGACCTACACCTTAGAGTGCTGTCCGCTTTTCAAACAGTTTCGTATATCTGCTGTTTGATGACGGTCAAAACTAGCCAGAGACAGCGTGTGTCAGTCCCTATACAAATAGACGGAGATTGACAATTTCCATACACACCGTATAGAGCTGTCCGATTCTCAAACAGTATTGTATATCTGCCGTTCGCATTACGGTCACATCTATACAGAGTCAGTGTGTGTGTGTGTGTGACACTCCGTAAATACATATACGGAGATTGTTAGTTACACAAAAAATGTACAGCTGTACACTTCTGATACAGTTCCATATATCTGCTTGTTGGATTACGGTCCAATACATACTGTGAGAGCGTCTGTGACTAACAAGATATATACGTAGATTTATTTTTTTTAATACACCTTACACAGCTGGACGCTCCTCATACAGTACCATCTCTCTGTTAGTATTTTTGGTACATTTTCCCAAACATGAGGAAGTATGGTGGAAGAGGCCGCAGACGTGGGCAGGGGGGCGCAGCTGGTCCTGATGGTGGTGGTGCATCGGCTGGTTCTGGCAAAAGCACAATAACAGCTAAGGCAGGAGGTGTTGAGCCTGTGTCATCATCTGGCCCAAGAAGGCCTGTAAGGTTGCCTTTTCTCGGAGTAGGTCAACCGCTTTTAAAGCTGGAGCATCAGGAACAGGTTTTGGTGTACATTGCTGAAACAGCCACCAGCTCTATTGCCTCCTCTTCTGAATGTTCGAAACCTGCAAGCACGGAGTTGTCAGTGCAGGGTTCGGGTCAGGAAAAACACCTTTCCTTGTGTCCTTCACCCCCACCAAAAGTTAAGGATGCGGCAGCCCACACTTCAGTTTACTCTATGGAGCTCTTTTCACGTACCATGCCTGGGTTATCCAGTCAAATCCAGAATTCCCCAATGCAAGATGAATCTGACATGGAGTGCACTGATGCACAGCCACTGCTAGAGGATTCTGCTGGTACATCGACCCAGAGCACTACACTGCCCTTGCTGTCTATTGAGCCAGAATCTGACCCTGATGACACTCAGGTGCCCCTTCCCGCATACTATACCACCTTACACGGTGACACAGAGGAAGGTAAAGAGGAAGGTGCAGGTGACTTTGAAGAGGAGGTGATGGATGACCCAGTTCTTGAACCGGATTGGCATCCATTGGGGGAGGAGGGTGGCGCTGGCAATAGTTCAGATAAGGAGAAGGATACGCAGCAGACATTGACATCGCAGCAGTGGTTATCTGCCAGGCCGGTAGCTGTCCAAAAACGTCGAACAAAAACTAAAAAAGTTGCAGGACAGCTTGGCCAGACTGGCAACTTAGCACAGCGTGCAAGGCCAGAAAATGTATACCATAGTAGGAAGAGTGCAGTGTGGCACTTCTTTGTCCAAAATCCTACTGATGAGGCAAAGGTTACCTGTAAGAAGTGCGGAAGGACCTTTAGCCAAGGTAAACAACTCAGAAATTTGAATACCAGTTGCATGCTTAGACATTTAATCAACATGCACTTGCAAGCGTGGACAGACTACAAAACCTCAGGTAGCACATGTGCACCTGCTCCGACTGAAGGTAGCCAGCAACACTCCATCGCTTCCCCCACTGTAAGACCACCGCCACCGTTAAGCACACCACCAGCACTAAATGTGGAGGTGTCGTCGCAAGGCCAAAGCACTCAGGGAATCACAATGGTTTTGCAACACAACACTGAATCTAGGCCATCATCACCAATACCATCACCAACTCCCTCACACTTCGTCCGGTCCACCGCTACTTCCCCCATATGCAGTTCTCCAGTCCAGCTCACCCTACCAGATACTCTGAGTAGGACAAGAAAGTACTCATCCTCTCATCCACGTACACTTTGTTTGACCGCCTACATTGCCAAACTAATCTCATTACAGATGATGCCCTACCGTTTGGTTAAAAGCGAAGCTTTCCATGACCTCATGGCCAACGCTGTCCCACGCTATGACCTACCCAGTCAGCACTTCTTTTCTCAAAAAGCCATCCCTGCCCTCCACCGGCATGTGAAAGACCGCATTGTCCATGCTCTAAAACATTCAGTGAGTGGAAAGGTGCATCTCACAACAGATGCATGGACCAGTAGGCATGGCCAGGGCCGTTACATGTCCATCACTCTGCACTGGGTTAATGTGGAGGATGCAGGCTCCACTGGGGACAGTGGCGGTGGAATAGTGCTGCCTAGCCCACGGTATAGGAAACAGTTGGCTGTAGGCTTTCGATCCTCCTCTATCAGCGAAATCTCATCCACAGAGTGCTGTCGCACGAGCACTCCATCCGCAGCTGGCAGTGTTGCACACAAGGTGTCCCACTAGTGGTAAGCATCAGCAGGCTGTGTTAAAGATGATGCTTTTGGGCGACAACAGACACACCGCGGAGGTACTGGCCGACTACTTGCAGCGACAAGCAGAGTCATGGCTGGGCAGTCTACATCTTGAGGTAGGCAAGGTAGTCAGTGATAATGGCCATAATTTTGTGGAAGCCATAGCCCGTGCAAAACTCACACACATACCTTGCCTTACTCACACCTTGAACCTGGTGGTGCAGTGCTTCCTTAATAATTATCCAGAGTTAACATCCCTGCTCCATAAGGTGCGAAGACTGTGCTCGCACATCCATCGCTCAGACTTCCACTCCACTCGTATGCAGAAGCTGCAGCGATTGCTCCACCTCCCCAAGCACCGCCTAATCATAAACGTTGCAACAAGTTGGAACTCCACTCTGCACATGGTTGAGAGGCTGTGCGAACAGAGGCAGGTTGTAATGCATTTGTGGGAGGATACACGGGCAGGCAGTTTGAGGGAAGACATGGAATTGTCGGGTGTGCAGTGGTCAAAGCTGAAAGACCTCTGTAAAGTCCTTCAGTGTTTTGAGGAATGCACACAACTGGTAAGCGCAGACGATGCCATCATAAGCTTGAGCATCCCACTTATGCATCTGCTCATGCAAAGTTTGATGCACATTAAGGATCAGGCATCTGCAGCGGAGGAGGAGGGAAGCCTTAATGACAGTCAGCCATTGCATCTGCAGCGGAGGAGGAGGGAAGCCTTGATGACAGTCAGCCATTGTCTGGTCAGGGAACTGTCCTGGATGAGGTGGAGAAGGAGGAGGATGAGGGGGATGATTATTTTGGGCAGGAGGATGCTTCTCAGGGAGCAAGAGAAAATGTTGGCATTCTAAGGTCAGGTACAATGTTTGTGCGTGACAGTAGGGATGTGGATTTGCCAGAAAGTGCTTCTCCACCCACCACTGGCAGTGCATCATTGACACCTGGAACATTGGCCCACATGTGCAATTATGCCTTGCGGATCCTAAAAGGGACCCCCGCATTGAAAATATGATGAGGGATGATGACTACTGGCTGGCCAGCATCCTCGATCCACGCTACAAAGGCAAATTACACAACATCATGCCACAGGAGAACCTAGAGATAATATTGGCTAACAAACAAGCAACTCTGGTAAACCATTTGTTTGAGGCTTTCCCAGCACACAGCAGTGGTGCTGGTTCTCCCACGAGTCGTAGTGGGCACAATGGAAGAGGTGTTCGTGGTGCACACAGCTGACGTGGCGTTGGAGACAGAGGTTTAATGACCATGTTGTGGAATGATTTCTCATGTACCGCTCACACGACTGCTAATACTGCATCGATTAAAAGTGACAGGAGACAGCAGTTGTCAACTATGGTTACAAACTACTTCTCCTCCCATATCGATGTTCTCCCTCACAGGTCATTCCCCTTTGACTATTGGGCCTCTAAACTGGACGCCTGGCCTAAATTGGCGCAATATGCCTTACAGGAGCTCGCTTGCCCTGCTGCTAGTGTGTTATCTGATCTAACCTTCATTAAAATGAACCATGCATGGGTTTCAAAGGATTTTGTCCCACCTTCCCCTGATGACACATAGGTTGCCAGAAAACTGCCTCGCTTTTCTCCTCCTCTTCCTCGGACTTGCCCAATTCCGCCCTTTGCAGCAGCTGAATGTCCAGCCAACACATCAACATATGCCATTTTGTAAACCTCCCTAAGTGGGCTGCCCACCCCCCCAATAGCTGGGGTCAACACCTGGTGCACCCGGGCAAGTGACGTTGCTCTGAACAGGTGGATGGGCCCACAGATGGCCGACAGAACTGGCACAGGGCCCCTCATAGTACAATACAGTGTCTCTGACGGTGGGGGGGCCCACTCGCCATCAGACACATCGCGTACTATGAGGGGCCCTGTGCCAGTACCATCGACCACGAATGTGCCCCCTCTGCTTAGTCATGGCCACAGCACTTGCAAGTTGCAATACTTACCTCTCCCTGCTGCACCGCTGTGTATTCTGAGCAATTAAATCCTTCACAGGGACGGCCACTAGAAATTTGGTGTATTGATCGATAATGGTTAACATGTAGCTATGCCCTGTCCTGCTGGCCTCTACCTTCAGATGATCAATGGCTACCATTTGTAATGTACGTCAACTTACAAGTGGATGCAGTGGTGCTTTATGATCACCTTTCACAGTTGTGATAGTCACAGACGTTTGACATTCCTGCCACCATTTTTTAATGTCTCCTCTCATGCCAATCCAATAGAATCGCCTACGGTCTGTGGCTTCTGTCTTTTGCACTCCAAAATGACCAGACACATCATGATAGGCAGTGAGGACCATGTCTACATCTCTCCCTGTGATCACAATTTGATGGAGACGAGTAACTGTGTTGTGATCCACGCTACTGCGATAAAGCAATCCTTTCTTCATAAAGAACCATTTTCACTGTCTCCACAGACACAGTAATTGAGGGTCTGCATCGACTCTGCAACATCTGTCGGGAGGTTTTCCCGTGATGAGTAATTCCCAAATTTCTGCTAACACTCGACCTTCCGTCTGTACTTGTATCCATGTAGTTTCCAGTAGCGGAGAGTCTGAACTGGCTTACTGAGATTTAAATATATACGAAGATTTAAAAGTACTACAACACTGTATACTGTTGTACGCTTCGACTACCTTTCCCTTTTTCTACTTGTTAAATTCTGGTGTAATACATACTGAGCCTGTGAGTGTCTGTGTCTGATTCCGGAAGTATAGACGGAAATGTACAATTACCCCTAAACTGGATACACCTGGTATGTGCTGATACAGTACCTTTGTTCAAAATTTTGCATTACGGTATCATCCATAGTGAGTGAGCGTGTGTGGTTTACGCCTTCTATATATACGGTGAATCGGAGATACCAATTTTCACCCTATACTCGATACAGCTTGTATCTTGTTATACAGTACCTTTGTTCGACATTTAGTATTACGGTCAAATTCATACTGAGTAAGCGTCTGAGACTGACTACGGGACTATGTATACGGAGGTTTCAATTGTACCCTAAAGTATATATACTTGCTATCTTGTTATCCAGTACCTTTTTTACAACATTTTTTATTATGGCTTATTATTATTGTGGTCAAACCCAGACTGAGTGAGCGTCTGAGGGTGACTCCGGAAATATATACCGAGATTTCAAATATGACCAACACTGTATACAGCTGTACGCTTGTGTTACATTATCCATTTACAGCTTTTCATATTCTTGTGTAATCCATACTGGGCCTGAGAGCATTTGTGTCTGCCTCCTGAAATTTATACGGTGTTAGGCGTCAGGTTTCTGCGTCTGCTCTGCAGAAATCCAGAGCCTCACATTCTGCGGTCTCCTGCTGTCTTTCTACAGCAGAGGAGATTACATTGCAGCAGACCGCTCCAGAGACTAAGTCCCTCTGTGCTCCTACTGGACATGCTCACGAGACGATCTCCCATTGGAGATCGGGAGTCATGCACCCAGGTCCTGTTCCAGATCTCATTGGTCCATCTCGGAGATCTGGAAGGTCCCGCACGGCTATAAAAAGCGCGCATGGGCGTTCCGCCATGCGCTAGTATAGACTATACTTGCTATGTGTGAATAGTGACGGATGTATGGTTCTGGTGACTGACTGATTATAAAACCCATTCCCTCTGATGTTACCCATGTGGATAGGGAATTAGTTTAGCAGTCAGCACCAGTCAGTGGCAAGCCTTAAGCCACTGTGCACACCACACCACATGCTAGCGTCCGACATTGCGCTTGCTTTCTGGCTTTGTCGTCGAGCGGCAGTGTCCTACGCCGCGCTGCAGTTGCAGCCCTTCTTGGCATTCGCAGAAGCGACGCCGCACACACGGTAGGTCTAGAGGGACGCAGCTCCTCTGTCTTGGGTCCTGCTCCTGTGACCAGATACCGTGTGTGCATTTACCTGAGGCCTGTGTCTCTAACAGGTTCAGCATTTTGCATGTTTTTGTTGCGGCACCTCTGTGTGTGTACAGAGCCTGCTCTGCGCACTCCGGGTGAAGTTGAACCCATGTGCATCATACCGCCATATTGCTCATCTGCTATTACTCAGCAGCAGTGATAACACCTTCTGCACGGTGGACCCCGAGCGGCGAACACACTTTATTATTTACTTATTTAGTGCGTTCCGCCGTTCCTAACATACGAAAATTCTGAATATTTACACTATACTATATATACCTTGTATCTGGTGATACTGTACCCTTTTTCACCTTTTTATTTTATTGGGTAATCTATACTGAGCCTGTGAGCATCTGTGTATGACTCATTAAATATTTACAGAGATTTACTGTTATCCCTATACTGTATAGAGCTGTACGCTTCTGATACAATACCATATATCTGCTGGTATTGTGGGTCAATTTTCTAAAACATGAGGAATTATGGTGGAAGAGGATGCGGATGTGGGCTTGGGGGGCCACCTGGTACTGATGGTGGTGCTGCATCTACTGGTAGTGCCAAAAACACATTAGCAGCTAAGGCAGGAGGTGTTGAGCTTGCGTCATGGTATAGCTCTGGAAGGCCTGTAAGGCTCCGTTTTCTGGGAATAGGTAGACTGCTTTTAAAGCCGGAGCATCAGGAACTGTTTTTGGCTCACATTGCTGAAACAGCCTCCAGCTCTATCACCGCCTCTTCTAAAGTTTAAAAAAATGCAAGCACTGTGTCGTAAGTGCAGGCTTCTGGTCAGGAGCAACCACTTTCCTTGTGTCCTTCACCCACACCAAAAGTGAAGGATGCGGCAGCACACACTTCAGATTACTCCATGGATCTCTTTCACATACCATGCCTGAGTTAATTAAAAATGGGGCCCATCATATACTGGAGCATTCAAAATGGGGGACATCTGACACTGGAGCATCATCCATGAGGCCCATCATATACTTGGAGCATTCTAAATGGTTAAGATCAGACACTGGAGCAGCATCTATGGGCACATGATACACTGGAGCATTAGAAATGGGGCCCATTATATATGGAGCATTATTAGGGCCCATAAGACACTGGAGCATCATCCACGAGGCCCATCATACACTGGAGCATCATCCATGAGGCCCATGACATACTGGAGCGTTCCAAATGGGGCAGATCAGACACTGGAGCAGCATCTATGGGGCACATAATACACTGGAGCATTAGAAATGGGGCCCATTATATATGGAGCATTATTAGGGCCCATAAGACACTGGAGCATCATCCATGAGGCCCATCATATACTGGAGCATTTCAAATGGGGGACATTAGACACTGGAGCAGCATTTACTGGGCCCATTATACACTGGAGCATTAGAAATGGAGCCCATTATATGTGGAGCATTATTTGGGCCCATAACACACTGGAGCATTGTCCATGGGGACCATCATATACTGTAGCTTTATGTGGAGCTCATCATATACTGTATGGAACATTATATGTGGCCACTTATTCTGTATGGATAAATATATGGGGCTCATTATTCTATATGGCGCACAATGTGGTGGCCATAATACTGTATGGAGTAATATACTGTCCTTTTTTTGAGCTATTGTACAATTTAAAATAGATCAGTCATGTCATGTAAGCAGTGAAGTATTTGTCATTGTACTATACCTATATTTCTGTGCCGTATCAGAGCATCATGAGTTGTGGTATGTGTTAAAGGGGCGCACTGACACTCTTTGGCCCAGGGCACACGAAAACCTGGAGCCAGCCCTACTCCCCCACAACTTTAGCCAAATAACCCCCTGTTTTCAATGAGTAACTAATATTATGAAGTAAATTAAGGTTCACAAGCTTCAGTAATAAGAATTGATGTTTTTGGCATTGAAATGGGCACTGTAGGTGTGTTTACTGTCCTCCACTCCCTGACGACTTTGCTTCCCCATTGACTTGCATTGGGTTTCGTGTTTCAGTCGGCCTCCGACATTTCCCTATAGTCGGCCGATTTCGTTCGACCCGACTTTTGAGAAAGTCAGGTTTCATGAAACCCGACTCAACCCTAAAAAAGGCAAAGTCGCTCATCTCAAATTATAAGTAATTTAGAATTATTGATATACTATGAGATCAAAAAAATCCAAGCATCAAATTCCATTCCCTTTAGTGGGGATGACATACTATGACTAATTGACATAGCAAAATATATTTTTTTCAGACAGTAAGCTTTTAAATCCGCTGGTTGCAATTTTTTAATTCAACTTTTTAGCAATAACTGATTCCTGAAAAAAAAGTAGGCATAAATATTTATGGTTTGCACCAATGTAGCTGTACTTGAAGCTATGTTGCTTCAAACATTTAATAGAACTAGTAAAGCAGGTAGCAGAGAAGAACAGATCGCTTGACATTCGAATTTGCCTGCATTGCCAAAATTTTTCCCAAAAATTTGATCTGCGTTGAATCAATTTGCTGTGAATTACATAGTTAAAAAGCCTTAATTGCCTATAATGTGCTTAACTCTCTGAATCTAGCACTGTTTTAAACGGAGTGACCTGACCCTCCCAGGTTTCTTTTGCAACGTCTAACAGTCCGTGAGGACGTCGGGCGTACAATAACTCGAAAGGCGAGAACCCCGTGGAAGACAGGGGTACTTCCCTGATGGCAAAAAGCAAATATGGAAGTAAATAGTCCCAGTTCTTCCCATCCTTGTCTATCACCTTTCTCAGCATCTGCTTCAGAGTTTTATTGAACCTTTCGACCAACCTGTCTGTTTGAGGGTGATACACGGATGTGCGTAACGGTTCGATTTGTAACAATCGGCAGAGCTCCTTCATTACCCTGGACATAAAGGGGGTCCCCTGGTCGGTGAGTATCTGTTTTGGTATACCGACCCGACTAAACACATGCACCAGTTCCTTGGCAATCATCTTGGTGGCCGTGTTACGCAAAGGGATGGCCTCCGGGTAACGAGTGGCATAATCCAAGATGACCAGGATATGTTGGTGTCCTCGTGCTGACCGTGGAAGGGGCCCCACTAAATCCATCCCAATCCTCTCAAACAGGACTTCAATAATAGGTAGGGGTACCAAAGGGCTACAGAACCGGGGCTTAGGTGCAGAGGCTTGGCAGTCAGGACAAGACTCACAATATACACGAATATCGTGATGCATGCCTGGCCAAACAAAACAGTGTAATATCCTTTCGGTGGTTTTCTGGACTCCTAGGTGACCTCCCATCACATGTCCGTGGGCCAGGTCCAGCACCTGCCGCCGGTAGGGTTTTGGCACGATTAATAGTTGCACCGTATCTTCCCCCTTTTTCTCTATCTGATAGAGTAAATCATTCTCCAGAACCATGTAAGGATATGCCAGCCTAGAGCCAGGTTCTACGGGTACCCCATTTATCACTTTTACATTCGTCCTAGCCTGAGAAAGGGTAGGATCCTTTATTTGCTCGCTTTGGAAGTCATCTTTCTGAACTTCTAAATCCGGCAAACGGGGAGGTGGACGGCTGTCGGCCTCCTCCTCTTCCCCGGTCTCTTCCGTAACACCCGCCATGACTGAAAACGGGAACTGCAGGTCATTTCCCGCAGACTCTTCCGCCGAGTCTTCCGGGGAGACCTCTCCCAGGGATTCAGGACCCACATGCGCCCTGGGAGAAGAACCATGTACACTATTACCCGAGGGCATCAACTGATTCTCCCACAATTGCCAGAAGTGGGGAAAATCCCTGCCCAGGATAACATCATGCAATAACGCCGGGACGAGTCCCACTTTATGTTGCACAGACCCATAGGAAGTAGTAATGCATATGACCGTGGTGAGGTACGAACAGGTGTCTCCATGCACACACGTCACAGAAAATTTGTCTGATGGTCCAGTCGGGGCTGACACCAGACTGGCCTTCACCAGAGTCACCACACTTCCCGAGTCTAACAATGCCACCACATTTTTCCATCAACAGTTAAATCACACAAGTGTTTTTCCACATCCTTTTGACCGGCATTCACACTCACTACCCGTGCAACCATAGACATGTGGTTTTTAGAGTCTGTGACGTCGCACTGCATGGGTTCAGTAGTGACCGGACAGTTCGCAGCAATATGTCCCATCTCTTGGCAGCGGAAACACCTAACGGGCCCCTTACTTAGACCATAGTTCGTTACTCTCGGCCTCGCAGTGCGGGCAGTCCCGTTTTCCTCCCCCACTGTCTTAGGGATTTTTCCATCTCCCCTACTCCCTGGAACAGTCTTACCGGTTCCACGTGGAGATGATGAAGAATGAGGTGGGGTAGCGTCGTCTCGGAGTCCTTCCGCCACGGAGTAACGTTCAACCAGATCCACCAGTTGATCTGCCGTCGTAGGATTTCCATGGCTTACCCACTTCCTCAGGGCTGGCGGTAGAGCTCTCAAGTACTTGTCCATGACGACTCTCTGGATTATCTCTGGCGCTGTCAACACCTCGGGTTGTAGCCACTTCTTCGTCACGTGGATCAGGTCGAACATCTGTGACCGCGGTGGTTTATCCGGCTGATAAGTCCATTGATGCACTCTCTGTGCACGGACAGCGGTCGTCACTCCCAGCCGGGCCAAGATCTCGGCTTTCAGTTTGTCAAAGTCCTGCGCGGCTTCAGGCTCTAAGTCATAATAAGCCTTTTGGGCCTCACCGGAAAGAAACGGGGCAATCAGGCCGGCCCATCGTGCCTTCGGCCATTTTTCTCGCACCGCCGTCCGTTCAAACGTGGTCAGGTATGCCTCAACGTCATCTTCGGTCGTCATCTTCTGCCAGTACCGACTCACGTGAATCACTCTCGACTCGGCTTCCAGGTTAACCTCATGTAGGCTTGCCACCTGGTGGAGAAGCGAACGATCGGTAGCTGTCATGTCCACCAACTCCTTCAGCTGGGCCATCATCACCCGATTAGCTTCTTGCTGGATGGCGGTGGACTGTACCAGCGCTTTCACCACGTCCTCCATGCTCATGCTTGCAACGTGATGCCCGTGTTCTCCACCACAATGTGATAAAACACTCCGGGGTCGCCTTTGCAGATGACTGCTCCCTGTGATGTAACCCGGAGTATTTTTTCTTTAGTGCACATAAGCCATAAGTGGTTGCTGTTCACACTTGGGTCCGGGTTACGGATAGCTCTTGTCATGATCTCAGTGCGGGTTTGACTCGCACACGTGGGGTTAATGTCTGGAACCAGTGATGATGACTGGCATTTCTGGGGTTAAAGGTTGTGATCCCAGTGCAGGCTTACCTGCACACCTGGGGCTATGATTGTGGCCTCTCCATGGTTCTGGGAGAGGCTTTTTATAGCCTCAGGACGCTCCCATCCCTGTCAGTTATACTCTTGCCCTTGGCATAGTGTGGTGTCCCCTGAGTGTGTTTTTGCTGTGTTCTGGCTGCTTGATAATCTGTGTATGACTCGGTCTGTTCTCTGGATATTGCTTTGGATTCTGCTTGGTACCTTCTATGTCTGTTTGGTTTTGACTGCTGCTCGGCCCTAACTATCCGCTCTGTCTCATCCTTGGTACATTACGGCTATCTCTGTGCATGAACCCCGTTTTGCCTGACTCTGAGTAATTCTGTATAGTGTCTTTCCATCTCACTAAGCAGGATGCTAAGCCCCGCCCCCTTGCAGTCACATGACCGTAGGTCCCGTGTCTGTTGCTAAACTTCAGCATCCACAGGTCCTGTGCATCGGTACTTTCTGGCTGTACCTGACCCCGGTACCCCTACAGTGCGGGTGAGTCCCTGATCAATGGATGCTGCACGCCGGCGCTGACAGGATCCTGACACTCAGGACATGCGCACTGGCTCAGTGAGCAAGTACAGTGCGGTGTTTCTGACAGCTCTGAGAGATGGGAGGGTCAGGCTACCCATATACCTCACCCAGAGGTGAGGGTTCTCACTGTACCCCTTTTTCCCAGCATAAGACTGTGTGGTTATGTGTTTAAGGACCTGCAGTGATGTCACAGTCACGTGACTAGCCATGTAATAGGAGCCTGGGTGTGGTAACTGCTATGTAATGGAGGTGTGTTTGGCACATGGCAGCAAGTGTTTGCGAGTCTGACAGGGTGGACAGATTTCCATGTGTCCAGGCTGGACACTACAGAGTAGCCTGAGTCAGAGGAAGGAGGTCTGTGAGATACCTCTGGAGTGGACAGTCTGACAACCGTGAGTGAAACTGACCGGGGTCAGTGAGAAGAGTTTGTGGGATACCGCTGAGCGTTAACCTGTGTGGCCGACACCAACAGGTAGCGAACAGGAATCCGTGTTATGCTGACCGAGGTCAGTGAGAGTCTGTGTTTATGCTATAGAACCGAATGTGTAATGGACAGTGTACTGGCTGCATACTGCTAGGTTCCTGAGGGGCAAGTTATGCTGTACTTTAATAAACCGAATGGACTTTTTTAACCTCGAGTGTCCCAGCGTATGCCTCAACGACCAGCAAAGTGAGTAATTCCCGTCCACAGATAATGTGGGACGTTACATAGGCAAGAAGATTTGTAGCAGTATAGGGCCAGCAATAGAAACCCCGGCAGTAGTAGTAAAGTCTAGCACTATGAAACACAGAGTGCAGACAGGAGATGTGTGACTGGCATGGATGTGCCGTGGCTGTGGTAGTAGTAGCCCCATAGAAAGTCAGGACTGCATTGACGACAGCAAAACGGTGTACACTGTAATGTTTAAGTTTCAGGATTATAGAAATTTCTCTTGGAAAAGAACAAACCTTGGCTTGAGTGTGTCAAAATATAGGAATCACAATTTCAGTGACGCAAGCTTTCAATTCAGAATTAATTTTTAGTTGCACAGTTAGCAATGAAGTGTTCAAATTTGGTTGGAATCATGAATTTCAGGAAATTCAGCTCAAACTTGATCCTCCTTGGATTGATCCACTCCTCTGTAGTTAGTCAGACTACTATTAAAATTCAACCAATAGTCTTAATATTGTTGTATGATGTAACAGTGACGTAGATATAACGTCACATTTGAATATGATGATGCAATATCCTGATGGTAGCTATAGTGGCAATTGCATGCAAGAATTTCATCTGCAATGTAGGGGAATAAGAGAAGCAGTAGTCTGAGATTGTGCCAGTTCAAGTAGAAGATGTCAGAATTCTCTACGTGAATGGAACATTCATATAAACACTTTCATGGAAGCACCTTCATGGAACATTCATGGAGGCATCACTTTCTAACAACTGCCTACCCACTCCCATCTTAAGTAAAAGGATACAACTGAACCATTCATGGGGCTGTCTAATACTTTATTTTGATGGTCTATCTAGGATAGGTCATCTATATCAGATTGGTGGAGATGCAACACCTGGTACCCCTGCTGATCAGCTGTTCACGATGACGATGCTGTCTGAAACTGATCAATTGCAGAGCGTAGCTGCACAACTCTGTGAACTGCATGGTGCAGTACTGCTGATCCACTCCTACTCTGATGAATTGGTGATCTGCAGTAATCCTCTGAGGCCACTATCTGGTAAACAGAGCTGTGTTGCCCTGTTCTGCAAATGATCACTTTCATATGCCGCCATCACCGGGTACAGCTGTTCAATGGGGGTGATGTATTTCCACACCCACCAATCTGATATAGATTACCTATACTAAGGATAAACTATTGGAAAACCCCTTTTAGAAATGAGGACTGGATGACTAATAATAGTTTTTTTTTCTATGCATGAATGGTTTTAAAATAATAAACAGAGGCTCATGTCTTTGGATCGATTGGAGACAGCTTTAGAGATCAGTACTGGCTGTGAAAGCAATATCTGCCCTGTTCAGACTTACCAGGATCCAGTGACTACATTCACAGGATGAGAAGTGTTGGAGAGGGACAGAAGAAAACACAAAAAAGAGCACTACTGTCTGGTATGGGATAAGTATAATCAATGGTAGCACTCATCTAAAGGTGTTGTGCAGGCACAATGCCTATGAAGGCATGAAAAGCCGCTGCTGCTGCCCCATGGAGGAAAAGGTTCTTTCAGAGGTATAATTGCAAAAATGGAAGCTGGCACGTTTAGGCAGGATGTGTTGCGGGAATGAAGAGCCTTGGGATTCCAAAACCGTTTTTATTAATACCAACTTGTTTCTGCTCTGGACCAGCACCTTTCTCAAGGTATAAAAACCAAGTGACAATTAGAGGTTATAGCCATCCTAGTAACTTCTGAACAGAGTAGACATAGTTTCCAGAATAGTCACAGACTTCTGGAAACTTTGCAGAATTCATCTGATGTTGGTGAGTCCAAGTTGCCTTATATAGCGGCATCGGAGATTGTACAATTCATATCAGGGGCGCCAGAATGCCACAGATCCAAACTGTCAATCAAGCAGGAGTTAAAATCCCCCAGCGGCCAAGAGGCTGGGGAGCATAAAACCCCTTGAGGATTGACCATAAAAAATGGGGTTATGACTATCCAATCAATTTTCAGCACAAATTGGCCATATTTTTACTATTTATTACTAAACTGATGCAGAGCAAGCAGATAAAAAAGCTAAAGAAATTACCTAATTGTTTCCCATAACATCATTTTACTTTTAATGGGATTTTTTTCAAGTCGAGAACAAGGAGGTTAAAATAAGCACCCTAGCCAACAATATAAGATTTGGGTATGTGCATATAACACAAAGTTCTATATGACAGAAATAATAAGCACTCAACTCACAACTAAAAGGGGCAAAGTTTAGTACAACTCGACCATGGAAGAAATACTGTATAAGGTAATAGCAGATAATAAGCAGCTAAGTGCATTAGCCTGTGTATGTGCGAACACGCATGGATTTCAGAGCATAATGCAACCTAAATATCAGGCCATTTTAGGTTATAATTGGGTTACAAGGTGTGATTCTGATTACTTTATTGCACAGAAAAACACGATGACATTAAAGTCTTCTAATGGTGACAAAATATATGAAATTGGAGGAGTTTCTATCAGGTGATTGAAATGGAAGTAATTGATTTTTCATAAAATAAGAAAAAAAGGTCTGACGACCATCATGGTTCATCACGCATTAATCCTGTACTTCTACCAACACAGAAAACCCATAAAGGTAGGACCTGAAATATTACATCACATACAGGCATGTCTGTTTCATTTTTTTCTCAAAGCAAACCTTAGCTACAGTATCTTTTGTATTTTGAAGATATTTTTTACATTGATGAGCGGCAAGAAGCCCAAATCGGCTGTATGCCAATCATATAGCAAAACTATTTAACCCCTTTATAACCTGTGATGTACATTTTTATCACAGGTCACATGCCGGGCATACGGAATATGCTCAGAGACCAGCATCTCCTGGTAACAGCAGCGCCCAGAGCTTGCTCCAATTGCTGCTTAACCATTTAAATGTAGTTGTCAATCCCTGAAAGTGGCAGTACATTGTGGTGTGATTTGAGGCTCATGGACTCCAATGCAAAATGTCATCCAACTATCACTGGTCTTTAATGATATCCGTCTTCTCATATAGACCAAAGGGAACATTTTTGGGCCACTCTAGGCTTTAAGGTCCGTCTACCCGTCTGCATGTTTACCGGCTCTCAAGGCCCCCATCGCTTCCATCTTAGTCTTTCTGGCTGGATGGCTTCATAGGGAAACACAAATTATTTTACATACTGCAATAATGTATATCTGGCACTTTATTCATTAAAATACATTTGGTATTGTTATGTCCATAAAAGTCCAATTTGTCTAAATCTAAAATTGTTTAAACCATCTGTTAAATAATCAAAAGAAAGAAAATTGGAACACCAGACTTGCCATTTTTCGGTTGTGGCAGCTCCCAAAAAAATTTAATAAGAGTAATCAAAATGTCAAATATATTTCAAAATTTACAGGAACCATAGTAAACATTCACATCCTGGTACCTTACAGCTTATACAGTGGGGGAAAGAAGTATTTGATCCCTTGCTGACATTGTAAGTTTGCCCACTAACAAAGACATGAAAAGTCTATAATTTTAAGGGTAGGTTAATTTTAACATTGAGAGTTAGAATATCAAAAATAAAATCAAGAAAATCACATTGTATAAATTTTATAAATTTACACACATGGTCAAAATTGTTGATACCCCTCGTTTAACCCACAATGGTCACAGAAATAACTTGAAATAATAAATAAATGACAAATGAAGAGGACAAGTATTTGACGCACAGCCTAATCACCCACCCTTGTTACTAATTCGACACTGGCTGTAGCTGCACGGAAAACGTAAACCCTTTTGATCTAGTGGCGGAGGATGATGAGACTTGGAGGAAGGCCTGATTCACTAATAGGCCCAATTTCTAGGAGCGGGTCTCCTAGACTTGGAATGCCCATACCCTTAGTGTATGAGCTGGCAAACATTTCCCCTGTGGGGTACACCTCAACTTTTGGCAGAACAAGTATTTGACGCACAGCCTAAACACCCACCCTTGTTACTAATTCGACACTGGCTGTAACTGCACAGAAAACATAAACCATTTTGATCTAGTGGCGGTGGATGATGAGACTTGGAGGAAGGCCTGATTCACTAATAGGTCCAATTTCTAGGAGCAGGTCTCCTAGACTTGGAATGCCCATACCCTTAGTGTATGAGCTGGCAAACATTTCCCCTGTGGGGTACACCTCAACTTTTGGCAGAACAAGTATTTGACGCACAGCCTAAACACCCACCCTTGTTACTAATTCGACACTGGCTGTAACTGCACAGAAAACATAAACCATTTTGATCTAGTGGCGGTGGATGATGAGACTTGGAGGAAGGCCTGATTCACTAATAGGTCCAATTTCTAGGAGCAGGTCTCCTAGACTTGGAATGCCCATACACTTAGTGTATGGGCTGGCAAACATTTCCCCATGGGGGTATAAATATTTCTTTAAATTTTGGTGATGACCATCATAACACCCTTGCCAAAACAGTGACTGGAGCATGATTCATTATGTTCACCCTGTTGTTCAAGTGGTGGTGGACTGTGAGGATGAGGAGGAGGTGGAGGACACCAAATAGCAAAAAACACGAAGCGTATATCCATGTTTGGTTGTGGAGGTGCATGTGAATACATCTCACAAAAAAACACTACTTTGGAGTTTATGCTTCGCTGTCATCATTTGGTGGTGTCCCAAAGTCAGGCCCAATCCATCCCTTGTTCATTTTTATAAGAATCAGCCTGTCTCCATTTTCCGTAGAAAGGTGAATGTGATTATCTGTGATAATGCCACCAGCAGCACTAAAAACCCGCTTGGACAAAACGCTAGTGGCAGGGCAGGCCAGGACCACCAAGGCCTAGAGAGCCAGCTCATACCACGTGTCCAGCTTGGATGCCCAATAATTAAAAGGCACAGAGGAATCCCGCAGGACGTTAGTACAGTCAGCAAGGTACTACCTCAGCATCTTAGAAAAGATTGCATTCCTTGTGAGATTACCCCATGCCTCAGTGGATGGGCGATGGGAAGGTCTTAGAAAACTGTCCGAGCTTTGCCAGTGTTCTCCTGCCTCTGCTGGAGTGGACTTGTGTCTGTGTCGCCTGTCCTGCTTGGTTGGACAACGAAATGTTATCTCTGCCACCTGCGTTTTGAGAAGGGAATTTTTTTAATAACTGCAACAATGGCCCCATGGTACTGCACCATTTTGGTACACCTGCCTGCCTCTTGAACAATAGATTGAAAGTTATCCTTGTAGCGTTGGTCTAAAAGTGTCACTAGCCAGTAATAACTGTTACCCAATATTTTGACAATACGAGGGTCACGGGAAAAGCAGCACAACATAAAGTCAGCCATGCGTGCCAGACTGGTAACAGGCAAGCCTTCCGTGTCCCCACCAACAAGACGATTTACCAAGGTGTCCTCCTCCTCCTTCTCTTCCTCCTCTTCTTCTCTGTCCTCAGGCCATCCGGTATGACAGTTGTGGTTGTAGTCCCGTCTATAGCGCTTGAAAGTAGCTCCTGTTCTTCCTCCTCCTCCTCTTTGTCAACCAATCCACGTTGGGATGACATGAGGCTGGGCTGTATGGAATCACCCTGTATGGTTCCTTGATCCATGTCCTCGTGCTCCGACTGCAATGCATCCTCTTTCATTGTGAGCAGAGAGATTTTCAGAATGCAGATGAGCGGGATAGTGACGCTAATTATGGCATCATCGCCGCTCACCATCTTGGAGCACTCCTCAAAGTATTGGAGGATGCTACTGATGTCTGACATCGATATCCACTCCTGAGGTATTATGTGTTGTGTCAAACCTGAAACACGACTGCCTTGTTGATGCTGGTATTCAACAACTGCCCGCTTCTGCTCACAAATCCTTTCCAACATATGGAGTGTAGAGTTCCAATGTGTGGGGACATCACACACCAGTCGGTGAGCCGGAATCTGCAATTGCTGCTGAAGCACGGCAAGGGCAGCTGAAGCTGTAGCTGATTTTCTAAAATGTGCACACAGGCGGCATACTTTAACCAGCAGATCTGACAGCTCCGGTTAGGTTTTTGGAAAACGTTGAACAATGAGGTTCAGTACATGGGCCAGGTATGGTAGGTGTGTCAGCTCGCCTCGTCTCAGAGCTTCCACCAGGTTCCTGCCATTGTCACACACAACCATGCCTGGCTGAAAATTCAGCGGTGTCAGCCACACATCTGCCTGTTCTTTCAGAGCTGTCAACAACTCTTCAGCATTGTGACACTTATCACCTAAGCAAATTAGCTTCAGCACAGCCTGTTGCCGCTTTGCTTTGGCAGTCCTGCAGTGCTTCCAGCTTGTGACTGATGTGCTCCTTTTGGACATGGAGGCTGAAGTGGAGGAGGAGGAGCATGAGCTGTACACAGTGGGGGCAACCCTGATTAACGTAGGGCCTGCAATCCTTGGCATCGGGAGGACGTGTTCCATCCCAAGGTCTGACTGGGTCCTGGCTTCCACTATGTTAACCCAGTGTGCCGTAAGCAAGATGTAATGTCCATGGCCACAAGCACTTGTCCACATGTCCATGGTAAGGTGCACTTTCCCAGTAACTGCATTGTTGAGGGCACGGGTAATGTTGTGGGACACGTGTTGGTGTAATGTCGGTACGGCACAATGGGACAAATAGTGGCGACTGGGGACCAAGTACCTTGGGACAGCCACTGCAATCAGGTTGCAGAAAGCTTCCATCTCCACGAGCCTAAAAGGCAACATTTCAACCGCAAGCAGACGAGAAATATGAGAATTGAGTACAGTGGCCTGTGGGACGTTGGCTGCATATTTACGCTTACGTTCCAATGACATGGGTGTGGACAACTGAAGGCTGTGCTGGGACAAGGACGTGCACGTGCTTGATGATGGTGGTATTTGAATGTGGGCAACGGCAGGTGCAGGGCAGGAGGCATCTTCGCATGGGCAGGGGATTGGATTGCATGCACAACAGTGGAAGAAGCAGTGGTGTCACCCACAGACACTGTTCCTGGAGACTGGGGTTGGGCCCACAAAGTCAGGTGCTTTGCTGCCATGTGCCTGATCATGCTGGTGGTGGTAAGGCTGGTAGTTTTGCTACCCCTGCTGATGCTGGCATGACAGGTGGGTTGCAAATGGCCTGTTTGGGGTTATCGGCAGAGTCTTTAAAAAATAACCAGACTCGGGAAGACCTATCAGTTGGACTGGCAACTTCCGTCAGGTTGGTGTTTCGAGGAATGGTTGCACGCCTTCTGTCTGCACGCCACCGCACTGCTTATTCCTGCCTGAAGTGGTACAACGCCTACCTCCCCTTGTGTGCTGCTGTCCTCGCTGTGCATGTCCTCCTGCCTGGTTGGGTCTGTTAATAAATCATCCACCACCTCATCTTCCACTTCCCCACCCTGGGCCTCCTCCTTACTTTCCCAGCAATTGTGTCTCATCATCGTCCACCTCTTGTGACTGTGGCTGCTCAAAAATTTGTGCATCGCTACATGGAATATCATCTTGCCCCGCTTCAAGTGGACCGGGAGAGAGGCATGAATCTCCAAATGGAAAACTGAACATCTTTTCGGAGTGTCCGAATGCGGGATCAGTTGTCTCAGGGCACTCAGCATGGTGGGAGGAAGATCAGGGTAAGGAATATGCGATCCAGATTCACGGCAACTATGACTTGACCGTGTTGAAGACAGGTTGCTGGTGGTGGTGGATAAGTAACTGGAAGTATTATCCGCTATCCAACTAACAACCTTTTCACACTGCTCGGGCTTCAATAGTGCTGTCTTGCCGCTGTCCCCTAGGACTTCGGACACTAAGGTCCAGCAAGAAGATGTGGGTGTTTTTGGTGGCTCAATTTCAGCTTGCCCACGTCCTCGGCCTGCACCATCACCAACACGTCCACTTCCCCGTCCCTTGCCACGCGCCTTGGCCATTGTGAATGGACTAGAATATGAGACACGTTCAATACAAAAGGGTGATTTGGGAGACATCTTGTGTGTGATACGTGTGCTGGAAAACCACGCTTTTACCTATCTGTACTATAGGTTAAAATGTGTTTTGCCTTATCAGATTTAATAAGTACTATAGCAGACTGTAAATAAAATACAATGTGTAGGCCTAAAATGGCCAAATTTTTGGCAAGGATAAATGAGGCCTGTTAGGGAGATACCACGACCAAAAATTTCTGGCCTGTATTTTCTATAATTTTTTTTGTGCTAAATACTGCTGTATGTAAGACCAGTGACACCCAGGAACAAAAAAGAAAACAGCCGTAAACTGGCCAAATTTTGAGCACACTCAGATATGAGGTAGCACGCAGATACCACAATGAAAAATTTGTGGCCTGTTTTTTTAGTAGTTTGCTAAATAGTGCTGTATATAAGTCCAGTGACACCCAGGACCAAAAAAGAAAACCGGCCTTAACTGGCCAAACTTTGAGCACTCACAGGTATGAGCTGTCACGGAAATACCACACTGAAAAATGTGTGGCCTTTTTTCTTATTTTTGGGCTAAATACTGCTGTATATAACAACAGTGACACCCAGGAGTAAAAAAGAAAATCAGCCTAAACTGGCCAAACCTTGAGCACACACAGATATTAGCCGGCACAGAGATACCACTACGACAAATGTTTTTTTTTAAAGAACAATTTTTTGGCTAAATACTGCTGTATCTAAGTCCAGTGACACCCAGGACCAAAAAAGAAATCAGCCGTAAACTGGCCAAACTTTGAGCACACACAGATATGAACTAGCACGCAGATACCACAACGAAAAATGTGTGGCCTGTATTTTTTTTATAGTTTGCTAAATACTGCTGTATCTAAGTCCAGTGACATCCAGGACCAAAAAAGAAAATAGGACTAAACTGGCCAAAATTTGAGGACACACAGATATGAGCTGGCACACAGATACTACTACCACTTTTTTAGTGGCTAAATACTGCTGTAAATAAGTGCAGTTACACCCAGGAAAAAAAAAAGAGAACAGCTGTAAACTGGCCAAACATTGAACACACAAAGATATGAGCTGGCACGCAGATACCACACCGAAAAGTGTGTGGCCTGTATTTTTTTAATTTTTTGGCTAAATACTGCTGTATCTAAGTCCAGTGACACCCAGGACCAAAAAATAAATCAGCTGTAAACTGGCCAAACTTTGAGCACGCACAGATATGAGCTGGCATGGAGATACCACTACAACAATTTTTTTTTTTTTTGGGGGGGGGAGGGTAAATACTGCTGTATAGAGTTGAGCGAAACGGGTGGAAAAATTTCAAGTCGCCGACTTCTGGTAAAGTCGGGTTTCATGAAACGAAACCCGACCCTAGGGTGAGGTCGGCCACGAGCTCGGCGACTTTAGCGCCAAAGTCGCGTTTCAAAAGTTTGTTTTCTGCCCTTTTTCAGCCAATCAGGATCCACGGACACTGTGGGCAACGTGATGACATAGGCAAGGGTCACCACCATCTTTGAGAAGGACATGCAAGTGATTGGCTTGCTAGCGATTTTGCTTGTAAAACACACCATTCACTGTGTGTGCAGTGCAAGTGGAGGCTATATTTTGCTGGATCAGCTGTGTTGGTTGGTAGGCTGCCTTATAAGGCTTCCTGATAGCTGCATTGCTGTTTTCCCACTGCTCTGCAAACTGCTTTTTTAAAAGCAATCCAAATTTTTTTTTTGGTCCTGGTGAGGTACTGAGCGTGCATTTTTTCACACCATACAGCGGTGTACGCTCCTCACACAGTACCGTGTAACGGCTGTTATCACGGCCACAGTGAAGCTATCTGTGTGTGACTCTGTAAGGATAAGTCGAGGACATGTTCCGTACTTACAGACCTCCACCTTCTAGTTTTGTCTGGTTTTCAAACAGTTAAGTATATTTGCTGTTTGATCACATTCAAAACTATAGAGAGACAGCGTGTGTCAGTCCGTATACTTAAAAAACACGGAGCTTGACAATTTTACGGACACCGGACAACGGTGTACGTGCACGCTCCTCTCTCAGTACCGTGTAACGGCTGTTATCATGGCCACAGTGAAGCTATCTGTGTGTGACTCTGTAAGGATAAGTCGAGGACATGTTCCATTCTTACAGACCTCCACCTTCTAGTTTTGTCTGGTTTTCAAACAGTTAAGTATATTTGCAGTTTGATCACATTCAAAACTATAGAGAGACAGCGTGTGTCAGTCCGTATACTTAAAAAACACGGAGCTTGACAATTTTACGGACACCGGACAGCAGTGTACGTGCAGGCTCCTCTCTCAGTACCGTGTAACGACTGTTATCACGGCCACAGTGAAGCTATCTGTGTGTGACTCTGTAAGGATAAGTCGAGGACTTGTTCCGTTCTTACAGACCTACACTCTAGGGAGATTCCTATTCTGCCCAATTCTATATACACCTTGTAGTTTGTCATACACTAGCCAATTTCTGCCTGTGACATAGCGGTGTGATATTCACTGGGCCTCACACAATCCAACAGTGTCCACAAGTGTGTTCAGAAATTCTACATCTCCCCTGTCCTATAGCGACTTTTTCCACACCTGCGACATTGAGCCTGTGACATAGCGGTGTGATATTCACTGCGCCTCACACAATCCAACAGTGTCCACAAGTGTGTTCAGAAATTCTACATCTCCCCTGTCCTATAGTGACATTTTTCACACCTGTGACATTGAGCCTGTGACATAGCGGTGTGATATTCACTGGGCCTCACACAATCCAACAGTGTCCACAAGTGTGTTAAGAAATTCTACATCTCCCCTGTCCTATAGTGACATTTTTCACACCTGCGACATTGAGACTGTGACATAGCGGTGTGATATCCACTGGGCCTCACACAATCCAACAGTGTCCACAAGTGTGTTCAGAAATTCTACATCTCCCCTGTCCTATAGTGACATTTTTCACACCTGCGACATTGAGCCTGTGACATAGCGGTGTGATATTCACCGGGCCTCACACAATCCAACAGTGTCCACAAGTGTGTTCAGAAATTCTACATCTCCCCTGTCCTATAGTGACATTTTTCACACCTCCGACATTGAGACTGTGACATAGCGGTGTGATATTCACTGGGCCTCACACAATCCAACAGTGTCCACAAGTGTGTTCAGAAATTTACATCTCCCCTGATGATTACTTAGGGGAGGAGGATGCATCAAGTGAAAATGTTGGCGTGGCAAGGTCTGGTACAGGGTTTGTGCGTGACTGGAGGGATGTGGATTTGCCAGAAAGTGCTCCTCCAACCAGCACTTGCAGTGCATCATTGACACCAGGAACATTGGCCCACATGTCAGATTATGCCTTGCAGATCCTAAAAAGGGACCCCCGCATTGCCAAAATGATGAACGATGACGACTACTGGTTGGCCAGCATCCTGGATCCACCCTATAAAGGCAAATTACAAAACATCATGCCCTAATATTGGCTAATAAACAAGCAACTCTGGTAAACCGGTTGGTTGAGGCATTCCCAGCACACAGCAGTGGTGATGGTTCTCACACGAGCCATACGGGCCGGGGGCAGCTTGGCAGAGGTGTTCGTGGTGCACACAGCAGAAGTGGCGTTGGAGACAGGGGTTTCATGACAATGTTGTGGACTGATTTTTCAAGTACCGCTCACACAACTGGTAATACTGCATCGATGGAAAGTGACAGCAGTTGTCAACTATGGTTACAAACGACTTTTCCTCCCATATCGATGTTCTCCCGCACAGGTCATTCCCCTTTGACTATTGGGCCGCTAAACTGGACACCTGGCCTGAATTGGCACAATATGCCTTACAGGAGCTCGCTTGCCCAGCTGCAAGTGTGCTATCGGAAAGAGTCTTCAGTGCAGCTGGATCAATCCTGACAGAAAAAAGGACCCGTCTGTCAACCCAAAATGTGGATGATCTAACCTTCATTAAAATGAACCATGCATGGGTTTCCAAGGATTTTGTCCTACCTTCCCTTGATGACACATAGGTTGCCAGAAAAATGGCTTGCTTTGGTCCTCCTATTCCGCGAACTTGACCTATTTCGCCTTTTGCAGCAGCTGAATGTCCCACATCAACATATGCCACTTTGTAAACCGCCCTAACTGGGCTGCCCCCCCCATGGCCGGGGTCACCACCTAGCGCATGAAACTGTGCGAGTGCCGTTGCCCTGGACAGGTGGGTAGGCCGACTCTTGGGCGTGGGCACTGGCATAGGGTCCCTCATAGTGCAATCAAGTGTCTCTGACGGTGGTGGTGCACACCCGCCGTCAGACACACCGCTGTACTATGAGGGGCCCAGTGCCAGTACCAATGCCCACGAGTGTGCCCCCCTTGCTTGAGCAGGGCCCCAGCATTTGCAATGTTTACCTCTCTCTGCTCCTCTGCTGTGTAGTCTGGGCTGTCAAATCCTTCACTGGGAGTGCCACTACAAATTGATTGAACTGAAAGATGATGGTTAAGATGTAGCTATGCCCTGTCCTGCTGGCCGGGCTCTAGCTCCAGATGATCAATGGCTTCCATTTCTTATGGACGTCGACTCACAATGACATGCAGTGGTGGTTTATCATCAGCTTTCACAGTTTTCCTACTCACAAACGTGTGACATTCCGGCGCACATTTTAAAATGTGCCCTCTCATGCCAATCAAATAGAATCGCCTACGGCCTGTGGCTTCTGTCTTTTGCACTCCAAAGTTATGTGACAGATCATGATAGCCAGTGAGCACCATGTTTACATCGCTCCCTGTGATAAAAATTTGATTGAGATGAGTAACAGTGATGGAATCAACGGAAGTGCGATACAGCAAGACTTTATTCACAAAAAAATGTTTTCACTGTCTCAACAGACAAATTAATTGAGGGTCAGCATCGCATATGAGAATTGTGATGGAAGTTTTTCCCGTGAATAGTAATTCCAAGATTTCTGCAATCACTAGCCTTTATGTCAGTAATTGTATGCATCTCATTTCCTATTGCGGAGAGGCTGGACTGTATTACTGAGACAGAAATATATATGAAGATTTAAAAATAACACCAAAAGTATATAGTGGTGTACGCCTCAAATGCATTTCCTTTTTTCCACTTTTTAGATTGCTGTGTAATCCATACTGAGAACACGGAGATTTTACATATTGAAACTATGCTATATATACCTGCTATCCAGTGATAAAGTACCCTTTCTCAACTTTGTACAATCTGGTCAAATCCATACTGGGCCTGAGAACATCTGAGTCTGCCTCCTGATCTATAGACATATATTTTTAATGTGTAAACTAGGCTACATATATACGTGTTATCCGGTGAAACTGTACCCTTTATCAACTTTCTACAATGTTGTTGAATCCATACTGGGCCTGAGAACGGCTGCCGAGCTGTTAAGCAAGCTACAGCACCTGTGGTTTGGACACGTAATTTTTCAGGAATGACGGTTAGGCCTAACTCCGGAATTGCGGTTGACCTGAACTTACTGGGAAATCATCGTTCGCGGGGAATAATCTGAATCCCAGATCCCCCTCACTAACGGAGTTCAGCAAATTATCTGCACCTGTAAGCGACAAAAGCTGGTCATTTCAGTGTAGCGTGCATGCAGCCCTGGACATGTACGGGAATGCTAGACCTGTTATTGCTCGATCTCACGTGCCAGTGCCTCGCTTATCCCTCTAGTAAGCTTGACGCGTACTGCGGGGGCATGCCGGAGTCTCGGTTGTTAATGGAATAAAGCTGAGAAATCGCTAGCACAACTACAAACACACATACCACACCACAAACAGAATCGACAAAGCTTTCAAAGTGTGCATCTTTTCTTTAGGTGGCATGGTTGTGGTTTCCCGGGTGGAGTCCAATTAAGCCACAGGCTCCACTCCTGGTGGTGCCCTTTTGGGCATTCCTTTAAGGTTCAGCTTTGCAATCATACTGCCCCTGGAAACCAAAAACTTTGCCTTCATGGACGCTGTTTGGAGGTTCGTGGGAATAACGCCGCCCGATCAGCAGTCGGCATATGGGTCGCCCTCCCAGGGCTGTGGGGTACTCGGTACCGGGCCGGTGTCAGTGGGATGTGTCACAGCAGCGGTGACCCGGACGGTGGCCCTGGGCGCCCATGTAAATGGCGTGGTATAATGGTAAACAGTTTATATAGATAGTTTGACGCCACCTGTGGTGTTCGGCAACATAGATGTTAGGCCGACGCTGCATGCAGATCCTCTGGGACTGATGGTGTTGTGCAGCAAAGATGGTGAAGCTCCCCACAGGTGGAGCTGGAGTCCCAGGGAAGTGTAGATGTAGTGATGGGGGAAAGGCACAGGCAGTGTAGGTGCTGGTACCTAGATGTAGCGGTGCTGGAATAACTGTAGGACACCAGAGCGTGCAGTTCCAAAGCTTTACTCACAGTCTGCAGGTTACACAGATGCCTGCCTCCGTGCTGTGTCCTCTGGGTCAGGACCTCAGCCAACCTCAAGGACCAAAATGTAAAGCTCCCTTCCAACACTCCACCAACATTTACCTTCCTGAACGTCTTCTTTCTAGTGCTTGTCGGGGAAGCACTCACAGGACCGTGGTTCACTGAAGCGCCTCCTGTCTAACAGATGTTCCTCAGACTTTACTTGTATGGCAGACAGCTGTAGCCTTTTCCTTCTGGCCCCCACACGTCGATGCTGGGGCCTCCGAGCCTTAGTTGGGTACAGAGCATTTATAGCTGCTACTTCCCCCGGTTTCTGCTGCAGGAACGTCAGTGTCCCTACAAACTCGGAGACCAGAATCGGGACCATGCGCTCCAGCTAGGAGTGAGCCTTAACTCTGCTCATCCTCCAGCTCCCCTTCTCACGTCCACACACTTCCCCTTCCCTGCACAGAGTGCCCTAACTTACCTCCTCCTGACCACAGAGAGCAGCTCCTCAGCAGTCAAGTTCAGAGGTCTCCCTTCTAGCCTGGAGTGGGAAATGTGTTGTGTGTTGGTTTCACTGCTAGAGAGATCCTTCGTTGCTCCCAAGCTTGACAACACACTCCCTAGGAGGAAGGTAATGCCACAGTGGCGACCGTACTCTTGGGGACGCCACAAGTGCACTGAGGCCCAGCCACTGCTGGATGATGCTGCTGGTACATTGACCCAGACCACTACATTCCCCTCGCACTCTACACTGCCAGAATCTGACCCAGAGGAAACTCAGGATCCCCTTCCCACATTCTATACCACCTTACACGGTGACAAAGAGGAAGGTGCAGATGAAAGTGCAGGTTCCTTGAGCAGGTGGGGGGGCATACTCATGGGCGATGGCACTGGCACAGGGCACCGCATAGTACGCAAAAGTGTCTCTGCCGGTGGGAGGGCCAAAACAGCCAAGTGCAGTGAGATGGAAGATGGGGACGACAAGGAGTTCAGAGTAGTGCAGGGATTCCCTAGCAAGGAGACTTATGTAATTGTTTTCAATGTTGGGACAGCAATTTTTGGGGAGCACTATACTCTGGTGAATGATATATGGGGCCCACCATACACTGGAGCATTCCAAAGGTGGACATCAGACACTGGAGCAGCATTTACAGGGCCCATTATACACTAGAGCAGTAGAAATGGGGCCCATTATATATGGAGCATTATTTGGGCCCATAAGACAGTGGAGCTTCATCCATTGGAACCAACATACTGTATACTATAGCATTATGTGGAGCTCATCATATACGGTTTGAAACATTATATGGGATCAATGATTCCATATGGTGAAATATATGGGCCTCATTACTCTGTATAGCGCACTAAGCGCTGGCCATAATACTGTATGGAGTTATATACTGTCTGTTTTTGGAGGTATTGGAAAATTTAAAATGGATATCAGTCATGAGATGTAAGAAGTGAAGTATTTTTCATTGTACTATACTGCTATTTCTCTGCCGTATCGGAGCATCATGAGTTGTGGTATGTGTTAAAGGGGCGCTCTTTGGCCCTGGGCCCACGAAAACCTGGAGCCAGCCCTACCCCCCCACAACTGTAGCCAAATAACCCCCATTTTTCAGTGCGTAACTAGTATTATGAAGTAAATTAAGGTTGACAAGCTTAAGTAATAAGAATTGATGCTTTTGGCATTCAAATGGGCACTGTAGGTGTGTTTCCTGTCCTCCTCTCACTGCCAACTTTAATTCCCCACTGACTTACATTGGGTTTCGTGTTTCGGTCGGACCCCCGACTTTTCCCTATAGTCGGCCGATTTTGCTCGACCCGACTTTTGGAAAAGTCGGGTTTCATGAAACGAAACTCGACCCTAAAAAACCAAAAGTCGCTCAACTCTACTGCTGTATATACTGTAAGTCCGGTGACACCCCGGACAAAAAAGAAAACAGCCGTAAACTGACCAAACTTTGAGCACACACAGATATGAGCTGGCATGCAGATATCACACCGAAAAATGTGTGGCCTATTTTTTTTTATTTTTTGCTAAATAGTGCTGTATATAAGTACAGTGCCAGACAGCAAAAAAAAATGAATTTAAGGCTAAAAAGACCAAAATTTTTAGCAGACGGATGGATGAGTCGTGTCACAGATATAACGCACTGTAAAATATGTGGCCTGTCTGTATTTTTGGGGGGGTTCAGCAAAATAGTGTCAAGAAATTTTGTAAGACACTAAAAAAAAAACTACTCAACCGTACCACATAAAAAATAAATAATTCTCTGCACACTCAAAAGGGATGTTTGGGACCCTTTTAAAATTGCTGGATTTTCACGCTGTGCTAAGAAAAGGATCTGGTTGTATTGTGCACTGTTAAAAAGCAAATGGAGGAAAGAAAAGGGCTCTTGATGGCTTTGCAATAAAAAAAAAAGCTCTATTAGCCCTGGACAAAAAGTTTTCAAAGCGAATTACACCTGGGGCTAGATATATATGGCCAATATATCCCAAAGGTAGCAGCAGCAGCACCAGAACATAGGACCCTCTTGATATATGCAATGATATGTATATACACACACACAGTGCCTGCAGGCCTTGCACTGATGTGTGTACAGCGACGTACACTACCCTGTCTGTCTAACACTGGAACTTATATACTCTGGAATTAGTCCTTAGAAGGACTGCTGGTTTAGCTGGATTTGAGTTGTTTAGGATGGTAGACCCCACACTCACTAATAAATCCCCAATTCTGACCCTATCTCGGCCGTAGCTCTCCCTACACTATCTCAATCCAGAGCTGAATGCGGCGAGCAGGGTGGTGTCCAGTCTCTTATACCCCTGATGATGTTGTGCGGCCAGCCAATCACTGCACGACCACAACAAAGATTTGCTGCAGCGTTTCATTGTCTGGCAGACAATCCCTGCATCGTAATTGGTTCTGTAAAGTTTGCCAAAAAAGCTGGATGGAGAAAAGAGTTCCCGACAAGTAACCCCGAAATGCTCGATGCTCACCGAGTACAGTGATACTCAGGCGAGTACCGAATAGTGGCAAACACGTTCGCTCATCACTATTTATAACATTACACCGTAAAAATAAAAAAAATCACATTTTTCCCACAAAAATCTTTTTTAGCTACAAATTTTGTAATTTCACAAAGACAAAAGGAGAAAATGGACCCCAAAGTTTGTTTTGCAATATCAAAAGTAGTTGTAATATGCGTCATATTACAGTGCACATTATTCTGCACTTTTTTTGAGGGTGCCATGTTACATTTGCAGAGCCCCTGAGGTGCCAGAACAGCAGAACAGTGACCCCATTTTGGAAATTGTAACTCTCTGGGAATTTATCTACAGATGTTGTGATGATTTTGACTCCATGGATGTTTTCCAGAAACATGTAGCAGTGGATGTTGGTGAGTGAAAATTGCAAACTGCCATTGTAGTGACCAGTAAATTGTAGTGACCAGAATGTTGCAGTCACCAGTACATTATGCCCAGCTCATGCTTTTGGAGACATGCGCCTGTAAATTAGGCGGGCTCTCATTACTCCAGAAATGCCAAACATGTGGACGCTATATGTGGTTTATAGACACTGGGGCTCAGAAAGGAGGGTGTATTTGGATTTGTGAGCAGAGAATTTGCTGAATTTCTTTTGGCGGGTGAGGAGCCATTTCACTTTTCCAGAGCCTTTGTGCTACCAGTAATGTGGAAGCCCCCTATATTTCCATTAACAGATGACAGATCTGAGTGGGGACTTGTTTTTTGGTGGATTGAGTGGAAGCTTATATTGGGAACATTTTACATAACGCTTGGGATCACAGTTATCCGGTTCTCTACGCTGACCACTTACTTTGGAGTTTCCATCTAAATCTCTGAGTGAAGTGATTCAGATAAAATCCTCGATGGATCCATTCACTATAGTGAGGCAGCAGATTTACTCTGGACTCCATCTGTCCTCTTTTCCGTGGTTTACTTCTTTTCAGAAGTGCGCAAAACTGTGGCCAACGGCACTTTTATGCAATCCTAAAAAGACATACACCCCTGGATCACTGGTCCTGTGACGTCCACAGTGCCTCCATCTGCCTCATTATTGGGAATTTTCCACTAGGGTTCTGTCAGAATCACGTATTTCAGAGATTTACATGGAAACCCCGGTGTAAGCGCTCAGCGCAGAGCACAGGATAAATGTGTGCCAAGCCTTTCTGCAATCTTTGGGAGGCAGAATGAAAAAATCAACAGCAAGTGAACAATTGGTTTTATATATTTTTTATGCCGTTCCTCATGCAGTATAAGTGATTTGGTGACATTATTCTTAGGGTAGGGCAATTACAACGATACCAGATTTATATCGAGTTTTTATGTTTGGCTGCTGTCACACACTAAAAGACGCTTTTTATTGCGAAAACTAATTTTTGCATCACCATATTTTTAGAGCTACAGTTTTTCCATATTTTGGCTGACAGAGTCATGTGAGAGCTTTTTTTTTTGCAGAATGAGCTGATGTTTCTATTGGTACCATTTTGGAGCACATGAGAGTTTTTGGTCGCTTTCTATTCTGATTTTTGGGAGACAGAATGAACAAAAACCAGCAATTCAGGAATTGCTTTTTTTATATACCGTTCCCCATGTGGTAAAATTGATAAGACAGCTTTATTCTTTGGGTCAGTATGATTACAGTGATACCTCATTTACATTTTTTTTATGTTTTGGCGCTTTTACATAATGAAAACTATTTTATAGAAAAAAATGATTATTTTTGCATCACTTTATTCTGAGAAACATAACTTTTTTATTTTTCTGCTGCGGGAGAAGATTATGTTTTCAGCAGTACCATTTTTATTTGCATCCATCTTTTTGATCATGTTTTATTGCACTTTTTGTTTGGCTGCATGATGATAAAGCGTTGTTTTTCGCCTCATTTTTTATTTTTTATGGTATTTACTGAAAGAGTTAACTAGTAGGGCAGTTTTATAGAGCAGGTCGTTACGGACACGGCAATACCAAATATGTGCACTTATTTTTTTTATTTACATAAATAAATGTATTTATTGGAAAAATATTTATTTTATTTTTTTTCTTTATTTAGGGATTTTTTTTTCAAATATTTTTACACATTATAATTTTTTTTAACTTTTTTACATTGTCCCAGTATGGGACATTATTATATTACATAAGATCGCTGATCTGATGTTCTGCACTGCATAATATCAGATCAGGATCTGACAGGCAGGGAAGGAGGCATGCTGGCGCTCAGAAGCCACCTCCCTGAAGGACCCAGAAGGACCCCACGGCCATCTTAATGACAAGGGTCTCTATGGAGACCACCAGAACATAAGAGGGGTTAAATGCCCACAATCGATGATAACACCGATCGTGGGCATTGCTTCAGGGTGTCAGCAGTCACAGCTGACACCTGCACACGATTGCCGCGGCACTCAGCATGAGTGCGCGTGACCATGACTCCATACTAGTACTGTTCTGGGCAAAATTGCACCTCCCGCAGAGCAGTACTAGTATGGCGCATGTCGAAAAGGGGTTAAAGGGAAACCATGATTTAAGTGCTCATAGTAGAGCACCGGATAAATGTGATCCAAAATGTTATGTAAAATTTTCCCAATAAAAGCTTTATCTCAAGCCACAAAAAAGCAAATCCCCACTGAGGTCCGTCATCTGTTAATGGAAATATAGAGGGCTTCCACATTACTCCTAGCACAAAAGCTCTGGAAAAGCCGGCAAATGAAATTCAGCAAATTCTGTGCTCCCAATTTCAAATGACACTTCACTTCAGAGCCCCAGTGTGCCTAAACAGCAGTTAGTGTCCCCATGTTTGGCATATCCATAGAGATGACAGCCCCCCCTAATTTATGAGGAGAGAAAAGGAGAAAACTGAGTCCAGAACTACAGACAAGTAAACATCTTTATTGAAAGGCAAAAGGAGGGGAACAGATACAAGGGTAGCACAGTCTCCCTCCCACTGCGCAGACGCAACTTCTTTTGTTGCAGTTGGATCGTCTTACCCATGTGACTTTGGCAATCATGTATATAACAGGGCAGTGTCACTGTGGTAGCCACGCCCATTGAGGAAGCGGTTTCACCGCGAAATGCACATTGGGGTCTCCCTGGATAGCAGCACCTCCTCTGGCTGACATGATGGGTATGATGTAACTTTTATAACTCTTATATGGGGCAAGAGTGCAATATTTTATTAGATGGTCTTGCTCTCGGTCTTACCTAGGAGTGTTATACTCCCACACCATGCTATAGAATGTTAGAGAGACTTTTTCTGTCATTTATACACACATTTATTTATTGTTTTGCCTCTTGTTACTGTTATTAAGAAAATAGTCATCTGTTTCTATCTACCCACTGGAGCTATTGATTGTGCAGCAGAGGAATTTCATTTTGTATCCGGCTATAGTTGACACTGGTTTTGTACCTCATTTTAACTTCCGTACCCTTGTATCTGTTCCCCTCCTTTTGCCTTTCAATAAAGATGTTTACTTGTCTGTAGTTCTGGACTCCGCTTTCTCCTTTTCTCTCCAGTTTTCTTTGAGTCGCCCTACCTCTTATTATTTTGGGGTCTTTATGTGCACTTGCACAGTATGAATTAATGTTTTTTGAGGGTATTCGTTTTGTTCTTCTAATTTATGAGTGCATGTGCTGGGCACAACAGGTCACTACAATGATAGTTTGCAATTTTCACTCAGCAAAATCCACCGCTGCCTGTTTTTGGAAAACACTAAAGGAGTCAATACCATTTTGACTCCTGTTCATAAACTCCCAAAGGAGTATAATTTCCAAAACATAGTCACTTGAGGGGGGATTCTGCTCTTTTATCACTTAGGGGCTCAGTAATGGAGTCTGCAAACTATTTTAGAAAATTCTGCACTCCAGGATGCCTCCTGTATACAGTACTGCTTTGCCATATGGCAAGACTCAGTAGGGATAGTGATCTGTTCCTCCCGAGTCTCGCTGTATGGGTAAGCAGTACTGTACAGCCACATATCGGGTATTTCTACATTCAGCAGAAATTGTGGGAATTTTGATGCCATTTTTACCAATTTCCCAGTTTGAAAATGTAAAATCTGGGTCTTAAATAAATTTTAGTGGTAAAAATGTAATTATTTTTTTCTTCATTACCCAATGTTATAAAATTATGTGATCCACCTGTGGTGTCAATATAATCACTTTACCCCTAAATTAATTCATTGAGAGGTGTAGTTTGTAAAATGGGGTCTCTAATGGGGGGTTCTGCTGTTCGGACACCTCAGGGGCTCTGCCATTGTGACATGGCACCCTCAAGCTAGTCCAGCAAAATGTGAACTCAAATATGGTGCTTCTTCCCTTCTGAGCTTCGCAATGTGCATCGAAAATAGTGCTCGACCACATATGGTGCAACGGCATACTCAGGATAATTTGCACAACATATTTTGGGGTCCATTTTCTCTGCTGTCCTTGTGAAAATAAAAAAATTCGGGCTAAAATGATATAATGATAATTAGGTTTTTTCATTGTCATGGTTCTGTGTTATAAACTTCTGTGAAGCAACTGGGGGTTTAACCCCTTAGCGACAGAGCCAGTTTGCAGCTTAATGACCAGGCCAATTTTTACAATTATGACCACTGTCCCTTTATGAGGTTATAACTCTGGAACGCTTTAATGGATCCTGCTGATTCTGAGATTTTTTTTTCGTGACATATTGTACTTCATGTTAGTGGTAAAATTTCTTCGATAAGTCTTGTGTTTATTTATGAAAAAAACAGAAATATGGCAAATAATTTTAACATTTTGCAATTTTAAAACTTTAAATTTTTATGCCCTTAAATCAGAGAGATGTGTCACATAAATTTCTTAATAAATAACATTTCCCACATGTCTACTTTACATCAGCACAATTTTGGATGCAAAATTTTTTTTTATTAGGAAGTTATAAGGGTTAAAAGTTGACCAGCGATTTCTCATTTTTACAACAAAATTTACAAAGCCATTTTTTTTAGGGACCACATCATATTTAAAGTCATTTTGAGGGGTGTACATGACAGAAAATACCCAAAAGTGGCACCATTCTAAAAACTAGACCCCTCAAGGTGCTCAAAACCACATTCAAGAAGTTTATTAACCCTTTAAGTGCTTCACAGGAACGAAAGCAATGTGGATGGAAAAAATTAACATTTAACTTTTTTTTGGAAAAAAATTACTTCAGAACCAATTTTTTTTATTTTCACAAGTGTTAAAAGAGAAAATCAACCACAAAATTTGTTGTACAATTTCTCCTGAATACGCCGATACCCCATATGTGGGGGTAAACCCCTTTTTCAGCACACGGCAGAGCTCGCAAGGGATGGAGCACCGTTTGACTTTTTCAACGCAGAATTGGCTGGAATTAAGATCGGATGCCATGTTGCGTTCGGAGAGCCCTTAATGTGCCTAAACAGGGGAAAACTCCAACAAGTGACCCCATTTTGGAAACTAGACCCATTAAGGAACTTATCTAGATGTGTGGTGAGCACTTTCAACCTTCAAGTGCTTCACAGAAGTTTATAACGTAGAGCCGTGAAAATAAGAAATCCATTTTTTTTTCCACAAAAATGATCTTTTCACCCCCAAATTTTTATCTTTACAAGGGTAACAGGAGAAATCATACCCCCACAGTTATTATGCAATTTGTCCTGAGTACACTGATACCCCATATGTGGGGGGGAACCACTGTTTGGGCGCATGGGAGAGCTCGGAAGGGGAGTGCCATTTTGGAATGCAGACTTTGATGGAATGGTCTGCGGGCATCATGTTGCGTTTGCAGAGCCCCTGATGGGCCTAAACAGTGGAAACCCCCCACAAGTGACCCCATTTTGGAAATTAGACCCCCTAAGGAACTTATCTAGATGTGTGGTGAGCACTTTGAACCTTCAAATGCTTCACAGAAGTTTATAACGTAGAGCCGTGAAAATAAGAAATCCATTTTTTTTCCACAAAAATGATCTTTTCGCGCCCAAATTTTTATTTTTACAAGGGTAACAGGAGAAATCATACCCCCACAGTTATTATGCAATTTGTCCTGAGTACACTGATACCCCATATGTGGGGGGGAACCACTGTTTGGGCGCATGGGAGAGCTCGGAAGGGAAGGAGTGCCATTTTGGAATGCAGACTTTGATGGAATGGTCTGCGGGCATCATGTTGCGTTTGCAGAGCCCCTGATGGGCCTAAACAGTGGAAACCCCCCACAAGTGACCCCATTTTGGAAATTAGACCCCCTAAGGAACTTATCTAGATGTGTGGTGAGCACTTTGAACCCCCAAGCGCGTCACAGAAGTTTATAAACGCAGAGCCGTGAAAATAAAGTCTTTTTTATTTCCACAAAAGTGATTTTTTAGACCCCAATTTTTAGACCCCCAAAGTTGGTAAATAGTGGAAACCCCTCAATTCTTGCTCCAACCCTAACCCCAACACACCCCTAACCCTAATCCCAACCCTAATCCCTAATCCTAACCCTAATCCTAGTTCGCCCTAACCCTAGCCCAACCCTAGCCCAACCCTAACCCTTAACCCTAGCCCAACCCTAACCCTTAACCCTAGCCCAACCCTAACCCTTGCCCAACCCTAACCCTTAACCCTAGCCCAACCCTAACCCTAGCCTAACCCTAACCCTAGCCTAGCCCTAACCCTAGCCTAACCCTAACCCTAGCCTAACCCTAGCCTAACCCTAACCCTAGCCTAACCCTAACCCTAGCCTAACCCTAACCCTAGCCTAACCCTAGCCTAACCCTAGCCTAACCCTAACCCTAGCCTAACCCTAACCCTAACCCTAGCCTAACCCTAACCCTAGCCTAACCCTAACCCTAGCCTAACCCTAACCCTAACCCTAGCCTAACCCTAACCCTAACCCTACCCCTAGCCTAACCCTAACCTTAACCCTAGCCTAACCCTAACCCTAACCCTTATGGAAAACTGAGAAAAAACTATTTTTTTTATTTCATTATGTGTGCCAGAATAAGGGGGTGATAAAAGGGGGGGGGTTATGTACTATTTTTATTATTTTGATCACTATGATCGTTTATCATAGTGATCAAAATAATGAATGGAATCTGCCAGCCGGAGCCAGCAGATTCCCGGCGGGCGCACTGCGCATGCGCCCGCCATTTTCAAGATGGCGGCGCCCATCGGATGACGCCGGCGGGCGCAGGACCACCGGGAGGGGACGGAGGACAAGGGAGAGGTACCGGGAGGGGACCGGGGACCCTATTTCTCTATCCTCTGATGTGCGATCACATCAGAGGAAAGAGAAATTAAATGTAAAATCGGGGCTTTTTTTTTTGCGGTCGCCGTTATAGGGTTAATAACGGCGATCGCAAAAGCGGGGGTCGGTAAAAACTGACCGATTCATGTTCTCTGGGGTCTCGGCTACCCCTGGCAGCCGAGACCCCGGAGAAAATCCGACACTGGGGGGCGCTATTCACTTAAATCACAGCGCCGTGAATTAACGGCGCTGTGGTTTAAGTACCCTTAATTACCGCCGTTAAAAGGCGTATCGGCGGTCGTTAAGGGGTTAAAGTGCTCACCACACATATAGTTAGATTCCTTGAGGGGTCTAGCTTCCAAAATGGTGTAACTTGTGTGGTGTTTTTCACTGTTTAGGCACATCAGAGGCACTCAAAACAAGACATGACACAGGCAAACCATACCATCAAAGTCTGCGCTCCAAAACCTCATGCCTTTTCTGAGCCCTACTGTGAGCCTAAACAGTAGTTTACCTTCACATATGGGGTATCTGTGTTTCTCAGGAGAAATTGCACAACAAATTTTGGTGTCGATTTTCTCTTGCTGTCCTTGTGAAAATGTAATAATCTTGTGCTCAACACACATCTACATAAGTTCCGTGAGGGGACTAGTTACCAAAGTAGTGTCACTTGTGGGAGGATTTCACTGTTTAGGTATATCAAGGGCTCTCCAAATGTAACATTGCATCCACTAATTATTACAAAAAATTTTGCATTTAAAAAGTCAAATGGTGCTCCTTCTCTTCCGAGCTCTGCCGTGCACTCAAACAGTGCTTTTTCCCCACATATGGTCTATCTGCATGCTCAGGAGAAATTGCACAACAAATTGAGGGGTCCATATGTTCCTGTTACCCTTGAGAAAATGAAAAAATTGGGGTCTAAAGTAAAATTTTTGTGACAAAAAATTAAAATGTTCTTTTTTTCCTTTCACAATCCAAAAAAATCCTGTGAAGCACCTCAAGGGTTAATAAACGTCTTGAATGTAGTTTTGAGCACCTTTAGGGATGCAGTTTTTAGGATGGTGTCGCTTTTGGGAATTTGCTGTCATATAGGCCCCTCAAAGTAATTTCAAATGTGATGTGTCCCTAAAAAAATGGCTTTGTAAATTGTGTTGTAAAAATGAGAAATCGCTGGTTATGGTCAACTTTTAACCCTTTTTATTCAAAACAAAAAAATAAATATGTTTCAAAAATTGTGCTGATGTAAAGTTGACATGTTGGAAATGTTATTTTTTATCTATTTTGTGTGATATAACTCTCTGATTTAAGGGCATGAAAATTAAAAGTTTGAAAATTGCAAAATGTTAAAAATTTTCTCCAAATTTCTATTTTCTTTCACAGATAAATACAAGTTGTATCAGATAAATTTTTCCACTATCATAAAAAACAATTTGTCTTGAAAAAAACAATCTCAGAATCAGTGGGATCTGTTGAAGCATTCCAGAGTTATTAACTCATAAAGTGACAATGGTCAGAATTGTAAAATTTGGCCTAGTCATGAAGGTGCAAACAGCCTTGGGGATAAAGGGATTAAAGGACTTTACTCTGTCTTTATTACATTTGACTATGAGGTTAGTAATGGATGCCTCTTCATTAGTAACCCATGGGTATAAGGTCAGTGGCAATAAAACAGCTGACATCAATCCCACAACTATTACCCCACATGCCACCGCACCAGAGCAATTGGGAAGAGCTGGCAAAGTGTCAGAAATGGCCCATCTAATATATGCACCTTTTCTGGGCAGCTGTGGGCTGCTATTTTTATGCTTGGGAGGGCCTAACCATGACGCCCTTTCCCAGTCTGAGAATACCAGCCCCCAGCTGTCTGCTTTAGCTTGGCTGGTTATCAAAAATGGTGGAAACCCATGTTGTTTTTTTTAAATTATTTGCTTATATAATTAAAATGGTGAGGGGCGCTCTCTATTTTTGATAACCAGCCAAGATAACACAGACAGCTGAATAGAAGGGACCCCATGACATTTTTTAATTTTATTTACTGCACAGAAGCTTCTGGTGAATACTGTCATCATCGTACGCCTGCTCTCGCTGCTATCTCCAAGACTTGCCATACGATAATGAGAGTAGTACTCTCATCAGTGTCGCTTGTGACTGGTGAAAACCTTGTTACAGCTGCTGCTTCAGACACTGTCATCTGTGTGACAGCGTGGGAACCACAGCTCTCTGACCGGCGGTAGTGAACGTTCCACATATCAGAGCCGGTATTTCTCGAGCTGTCATACAGATGACAGCATGGGAAATGCCTGATATACGGGCCCCCCATTAATTTGAATGGGATTTGCGTTCAAATTCAGGTACCGTTCTGATACCCAATTCAAACTTTTTTTTTAATGTTTGACTGAACGCGATGGACCCGAACATCCACAGGTCCGCCCCTCACTAATAAGAACAAAGCAAGCCGGACCTGCCAATTTGTTGGCATCAGCTTGCTATTTTATGTTTATAGTGGCCATCTGACTTTTCAATGGTAAATGATGAAAGGAAAAAAAATAATTGGTAATGTTAATTTATAATATGCAATCATTTTGGAAAACGAGTTGCAGCCAGAAGTGTCTAGCAGTGGCTTACTTTCTCCTCTATTGAAAACATTAGAAAACTTGGCATTACCTGGTGTGCATTTATAAAGGAATCAAGGAGAGCTCGCTGTTAGATGAACTGAGCATGTACCAGGAAAGATCTTTGAACAAATTATTAAACAACATGTATGTCAATACCTGGATAAGAATGAAGTGATTAAACAGAGTCAGCATGGGTTTGTAACTAATAAGTCTTGTCAGACTAACTTAATTTCCTTCTACGACGGTATCACTGATTGGGTGGATCAAGGAAATGCTGTAGATATAGTATATCTTGACTTCAGCAAAGCATTTGACAAAGTCTCTCATACAATCCTTATTGAAAAAATGACTAAGTATGGAATGGACAAGGCAACTGTTAGGTGGATTCATAACTGGCTTAGTGATCGGACCCAAAGAGTGGTCGTAAATGGCTGCACATCCAGTTGGAAGAATGTCTCAAGTGGGGTACCACAGGGCTCTGTCCTGGGCCCTATATTGTTCAACATCTTTATCAACGATTTAGATGAAGGAATTGAGGGTAAACTGATTAAATTTGCTGATGACACTAAGCTAGGAGGGATAGCTAATACTAGAGAAGAGAGAGAGAGGATTAAAAAAGATTTAAATAAACTGGAGAAGTGGGCAGCAACTAACAGAATGGTTTTTAACAGGGAGAAATGCAAAGTACTACATCTGGGCAATAAAAATGAAAAAAGCATATACAGAATGGGAGGAATAGGGCTAAGTGACAGCACATGTGAAAAAGACTTGGGTATACTAATAGATCACAGACTGAATATGAGTCAACAGTGTGATGCAGCAGCAAAAAAGGCAAATGCAATTCTAGGATGTATTAACAGAAGCATACAGTCTAGATCACGTGAAGTCATTATTTCCCTCTACTCCTCTTTGGTCAGACCTCATCTGGAATATTGTGTCCAGTTTTGGGCACCACATTTTAAAAAAGACATCAACAAACTGGAGCAAGTTCAGAAAACAGCGACCAGAATGGTGACCGGTCTGAAAACCCTGTCTTATGAGGAAAGGTTGCAGGATTTGGGAATGTTTAGTTTGCATAAGAGAAGACTGAGAGGAGACTTAATAGCTGTCTACAAATATCTAAAGGGCTGTCACATTGTAGAAGGATCAACTTTATTCTCATTTGCACAAGGAAAGACTAGAAGCAATGGGATGAAACTGAATGGGAGGAGACACAGATTAGATATTAGAAAAAACTTTTTGACAGTTAGAGTGATCAATGAGTGGAACGGGCTGCCACGAGAAGTGGTGAGTTCTCCTTCAATGGAAGTCTTCAAACAGAGGCTGGACAGACATCTGACTGGGATGATTTAGCGAATCCTGCTTTGAGCAGGGGGTTGGACCAGATGGCCCAGGAGGTCCCTTCCAACTCTATGATTCTATGATTCTATGATTCTATGAGTTAGGATGAATAGCTGCCGAACAAAAGAGCAGCTGATATCCATTGAAAGTTTTTGCAAACCTTTATTCATGGGTGTAGGAAATCAGGAGTCACACAGTACAGGCTTTTGATCTGCATATTTCAAAGTTTCCTTCATCATTTAGTGCTATTGTCTATGCTTCATAAAGAAAGCAATCTTATCATTTTATTTCGAGACATGCATCTGATTGGAAATTCTGTTGTACATTTTATTGCAGATCAATGGAGGCCTTGCCCTTATTTCTTTCATTCCTGACTTTCTTTTTTCACTTAAATACCTGTTATAACTGTTGTTTAATGAGGAGAAAAGTCAGGAAGAAATATCAAATTTCTCATCATTACAGTCAAAGTTTCATACATAGCTAACAGTAGTATCAGTAGATAGATCAGTTGAAGCAGACTCTAAAGCCTAAAGTCACCCAAAGACTTCACCATATAAGCAGACACCACTTATATAAATGGTAATTTGTGGTTTATCTTAAAGAGAAACAAAATCTTTGGTACATTTTATTTTTTAAAAATCTTGATAACTGTGCAGCTACAGCCTAAGTATGCACACACAGCGGGGTAAAGGTTCCCAAGGTACTGTCACACTAAGCGATATCACTAGCAATATCGCTATAACTTGTGACGTTATAGCGATATTGCTAGCGATATCGCTGTGTATGCTACTTACCTACGACCCGCTACCCCGCTGGTTATCGCTGATCGCGCGAGAACATTCAGGACTGCTTCTCGTCGTCAGCTTCCTGCAGCTCTTCCTGTGGAGAGACAAGCAACGAGTGTGGAGCCGGGCGGGAGGACGCAGGATCGCCTAGTGTGACAAGTAAGTAGCGACCCCCGTCCCCAGCGATGTCGCAGGTGAGATCTGCCTGTGTGGCAGCTCACTAGCGACCACTTAGCGATGTACCAGCGAACCTGACTGTGTCATATCGCTGGTCAGGATCGCTGGTACATCGCTAAGTGTGACAGTACCTTTAGACTAATGTCAGCTGAAACCACTAATACATATGTATTCGGCTAACAATCTAATGTGCGTGAAGCAATAGCCCACTGTTTACTAGAGATATGTGAATGGGGCATATCTGATTTCAGACTACCACTTTGCTCTCATACAGATAAGCCACCGGCAAAGATGTCTTTTGGCAGTGTTCTTACGAAGGACACATCAACGCTTTGCAAGCAGCCATCTAACATGTATGGCCATCTTAAGATTGTAATAAGAGAGAATAAGCTCATTTTCCATTGTATCTGTAAATGGCTCTATGCAATGTAAGGCAGGAGCTGAGGCAGGAGTTTGTTTTCTGTTGTATTCATACTCCACTCTGCACTACTAAGGGTGGGGGGGATTAGAAGTGGACAAAACTTATCTGCCTGCAAATAGAAGGGCACACAGAAATACAGTTGTGTGGAAAAGTGTTTGCCCCTTCCTGATTTTCTATGTGCAATGATCCTTACAGGGTTCTTTGGGAGGCAGAATGAACAAATCAACAGCATGTGAAAAATTGGTTTTATTTATTTTTTCATGCTGTTCCTCGTGCGGTATAAGTGATTAGGCAACTTTACTCTTTGGGTTGGTGCCATACCAGATAAACCAGATTAATATCAGGTTTTATGTTTGGCTGCTGTCACACACTAAAAGACGCTTTGTTTTTGCAAAAGCTATGTTTTGATCACTATATTTAGACAGCAATAATTTTTCCATATTTAGGCCAACAGAGTCATGTGAGGGCTTGTTATTTGCGGGATGATTTGAAGTTTTTATTGGTACTATTTACAGGCATTTTTAATTGCTTTCTATTCTGATTTTTGGGAGGCAGAATGAACAAAAACCATCAATTCAGGAATGTTTTTTTATATCATTCCTTGTGTGGTAAAAATGATAAGGCAGCTTAATTCTTAATTAATAAATTGTTAAGGCAGCTTAATTCTTCGGGTCAGTATGATTACATCGATACCTCATTTATATAATATTTTTATGTTTTGGCACTTTTACAGAATAAAAACTCTTATACAAAAATAATTATTTTTGCATCACTTTAATTTGAGAGCTAAACTTTTTTATTTTTCCTCTGATGGAGCTGTATGCTGGCTTTCTTTCTGTGGGACAAAATTTCATGTTTATTTATACTTCTTTTTTGCTCATTTTTTATTTCACTTTTTGTTTGAAAATACATGGCTACACGGTGATATGAAATAAGTGTACTTTTATTGTTTATATATCTTTTTTCATTAAAATATACAGTGGGGAAAAAAAGTATTTAGTCAGTCAGCAATAGTACAAGTTCCACCACTTAAAAAAATGAGAGGCGTCTGTAATTTACATCATAGGTAGACCTCAACTATGGGAGACAAACTGAGAAAAAAAAATCCAGAAAATCACATTGTCTGTTTTTTTTTCATTTTATTTGCATATTATGGTGGAAAATAAGTATTTGGTCAGAAACAAGCAATCAAGATTTCTGGCTCTCACAGACCTGTAACTTCTTCTTTAAGAGTCTCCTCTTTCCTCCACTCATTACCTGTAGTAATGGCACCTGTTTAAACTTGTTATCAGTATAAAAAGACACCTGTGCACACCCTCAAACAGTCTGACTCCAAACTCCACTATGGTGAAGACCAAAGAGCTGTCAAAGGACACCAGAAACAAAATTGTAGCCCTGCACCAGGCTGGGAAGACTGAATCTGCAATAGCCAACCAGCTTGGAGTGAAGAAATCAACTGTGGGAGCAATAATTAGAAAATGGAAGACATACAAGACCACTGATAATCTCCCTCGATCTGGTGCTCCACGCAAAATCCCACCCCGTGGGGTCAGAATGATCACAAGAACGGTGAGCAAAAATCCCAGAACCACGCGGGGGGACCTAGTGAATGAACTGCAGAGAGCTGGGACCAATGTAACAAGGCCTACCATAAGTAACACACTACACCACCATGGACTCAGATCCTGCAGTGCCAGACGTGTCCCACTGCTTAAGCCTGTACATGTCCGGGCCCGTCTGAAGTTTGCTAGAGAGCATTTGGATGATCCAGAGGAGTTTTGGGAGAATGTCCTATGGTCTGATGAAACCAAACTGGAACTGTTTGGTAGAAACACAACTTGTCATGTTTGGAGGAAAAAGAATACTGAGTTGCATCCATCAAACATCATACCTACTGTAAAGCATGGTGGTGGAAACATCATGCTTTGGGGCTGTTTCTTTGCAAAGGGGCCAGGACGACTGATCCGGGTACATGAAAGAATGAATGGGGCCATGTATCGTGAGATTTTGAGTGCAAACCTCCTTCCATCAGCAAGGGCATTGAAGATGAAACGTGGCTGGGTCTTTCAACATGACAATGATCCAAAGCACACCACCAGGGCAACGAAGGAGTGGCTTCGTAAGAAGCATTTCAAGGTCCTGGAGTGGCCTAGCCAGTCTCCAGATCTCAACCCTATAGAAAACCTTTGGAGGGAGTTGAAAGTCCGTGTTGCCAAGCGAAAAGCCAAAAACATCACTGCTCTAGAGGAGATCTGCATGGAGGAATGGGCCAACATACCAACAACAGTGTGTGGCAACCTTGTGAAGACTTACAGAAAACGTTTGACCTCTGTCATTGCCAACAAAGGATATATCACAAAGTATTGAGATGAAATTTTGTTTCTGACCAAATACTTATTTTCCACCATAATATGCAAATAAAATGAAAAAAAAAACAGACAATGTGATTTTCTGGATTTTTTTTTCTCAGTTTGTCTCTCATAGTTGAGGTCTACCTATGATGTAAATTACAGACGCCTCTCATCTTTTTAAGTGGTGGAACTTGCACTATTGCTGACTGACTAAATACTTTTTTTCCCCACTGTATATTTATAGGTACAACTATATATATATATATATACATATATATATATATATATATATATACACATACATACATACATACATACATACATACATACACAAACACACACACACAGTGCCTTGCAAAAGTATTCGGCCCCCTGGAACTTTTTAACCTTTTCCCACATATCATGCTTCAAACATAAAGATACCAAATGTAAATTTTTGATGAAGAATCAACAACAAGTGGGACACAATTGTGAAGTTGAACGAAATTTATTGGTTGTTTTAAATTTTAGTGGAAATTCAAAAATTGAAAAGTGGGGTGTGCAACATTATTCGGCCCCTTTAACTTAATACTTTGTTGCGTCACCTTTTGCTGTGATTACAGCTGCAAGTCGCTTGGGGTATGTCTCTATCAGTTTTGTACATTGAGAGACTGAAATTCTTGCCCATTCTTCCTTAGCAAACAGCTCGAGCGCAGTGAGGTTTGATGGAGATCGCTTGTGAATAGCAGTTTTCAGCTCTTTCCACCGATTCTCAATTGGATTCAGGTCTGGACTTTGACTTGACCATTCTAACACCTGGATACATTTATTTGTGAACCATTTCATTGTAGATTTTGCTTTATGTTTGGGATCATTGTCTTGTTGGAAGACAAATCTCCGTCACAGTGTCAGGTCTTTTGCAGACTTCAACAGATTTTCTTCATGAATGGTCCTGTATTTGGCTCCATCCATCTTCCCATCAATGTTAACCATCTTCCCTGTCCCTGCTAAAGAAAAGCAGGCCCAAACCATGATGTTGCCACCACCATGTTTGACATTGGAGATGGTGTGTTCAGGTTGATGAGCTGTGTTGCCTTTAAGCCAAACAGATCGTTTGGCATTGTTGCCAAAAAGTTTGATTTTGGTTTCATCTGACACAGAGCACCTTCTTCCACGTTTGGTGTGTCTCCCAGGTGGCTTGTTGCAAACTTTAAACAACACTTTATGGATATCTTTGAGAAAAGGCTTTCTTCTTGCCACTCTTCCATACAGGCTAGATTTGTTCAGTGTACGACTGATTGTTGTCCTATGGACAGACTGTTCCACCTCAGCTGTAGATCTCTGCAGTTCATCCAGAGTGATCATGGGCCTCTTGGCTGCATCTTGGATCAGTCTTCTCCTTGTTTAAGATGAAAGTTTAGAGGGACAGCCGAGTCTTGGTAGATTTGCAGCGGTATGATACTCCTTCCATTTCAATATGATCGCTTGCACAGTGCTCCTTGGGATGGTTAAAGTTTTGGAAATCATTTTGCATCAAAATCCGGCTTTAAATTTCTCCACAACAGCATCATGGCCTGTTGTGTTCCTTGGTCTTCAAGATGCTCTCTGTGCTTCAAACAGAACCCTGAGACTATCACAGAGCAAGTGCATTTATACGGAGACTTGATTGCACACAGGTGGATTATATTTATTATCATTGGTCATTTAGGACAACATTGGATCACTCAGAGATCCACAATGAACTTCTGGAGTGAGTTTGCTGCACTGAAAGTAAAGGGGCCGAATAATATTGCACACCCCACTTTTCAGTTTTTGAATTTCCACTAAAATTTAAAATAACCAATAAATTTCGTCCAACTTCACAATTGTGTCCCACTTGTTGTTGATTCTTCATCTAAAATTTACATTTGGTATCTTTATGTTTGAAGCATGATATGTGGGAAAAGGTTGAAAAGTTCTAGGGGGCCGAATACTTTTGCAAGGCACTATATATACCGTATTTTCCGCTTTGTAAGACGCACTTTTTTTCCCCCAAAATTGAGGGGGAAAAGGGGGTGCGTCTTACAAAGAGGATATACATTTGCGCTGCCACTGAGGGTACTTGCCTCGGCACTCTGTTCCCTGATGCTGCCGCTGCGCTGTCCGCCACCGCCGCGCTCCTGTCCCCCGGTGGTTTCTTCCGCCCCACCGCCGCCGCCGCGCTCTGTCCCGTTCAGCGTGGGGGGGTCTCTGTCGCTCCATGCCTGCTTTCTTCCTGGAAAATGGCCGCCGCGCATGCGCAGACGGACATCTCGGCACTGAAATCTCGGGAGATTTCAGCGCCGAGATGTCCGTCTGCGCATGCGCGGCGGCCATTTTCCAGGAAGAAAGCAGGCATGGAGCGACAGAGACCCCCCCATGCTGAACGGGACAGAGCGCGGCGGCGGCGGTGGGGCGGAAGAAACCACCGGGGGACAGGAGCGCGGCGGTGGCGGACAGCGCAGCGGCAGCATCAGGGCACAGAGTGCCGCGGCAAGTACCCTCAGAACGGGACAGAGCGCGGCGATGGCGGCAAACACCGGGGGGACAGAGCACGGTGGTGGCGGTAAGAACCGGGGGAGAGCGCGGCGGTGGTGGCAAGCAGGCACCGGGGGACAGCGTGGCGGTGGTGGCAAGCACTGGGGGACAGAATGCGGCGGTGGTGGCAAGCAGGCACCGGGGGACAGAGCGTGGCGGTGGTGGCAAGCATCAGGGGACAGAGGGCGGCGGCAGTAACAGACACCGGCAGCGGCACGCTGCACATCAAAACACCCCCTCATCCCAGCAGCAATGTTCCACTCCGGCCTCCTCCATCACCACCCCTGGAAAGCAATAAGACGCATGGATTATAAGATGCACCACCATTTTATTAAAAATAAAGTTTTTTTCCTATTTTTCTCCTCAAAATTTGGGGTGCGTCTTATAATCCAGAGCGTCTTATAAAGCGAAAAATACGGTATATATATACACACAGTGTGTATATATATATATATACACATATACACACACACGCACACACACATATACATATTGAATTTATTCACTTTTTTCCCAACTGTCAATTTTTTCCAGGCTCACCATTTGTATAGTATTGGGAGGCAGGAGCATTCCTAAGCTATGCAAGCTGTTAGCGCTGCACTGATTCTGAGCATGATTAAGCAACCTTGCTAGCTCTGGTGATCGAGTCACCATGGCAATGATCGGGACCCCGCAATGACATTGTGGGGTCTCTGATCCAGGGGCGGAAGGGCTTTCTTCCCTCTGCCTGCTCCCAAAATGCTGCAATTGAGTTTGATCGCAGCATTTAAGGGGGTTAAAGGACCCTTCCTGGCACTGAGAAATGGGTGTCAGCTATCAGAATCATCTGGTACCCGGTAGCAATTGCGCGCACACAGCGTCTGTGCTTGCAAAATCGCCTTGACTATCCATATGTCCAAGGTTGAAAAGTACCAGGTGACCTGGATTTATTGATGCTTCTAAGATCGGAAAGGGGTTAAGATTAGGCCTCTTATCACACTTAGACTAGCTAATGCCTATGTTAATCAGGACATTACATTAGCATAAATATATATACAGTATATAAGACTAGAAGTTGTAGGTGACAATATCTGGAACTTTTCCTGAAGACTGCGTACAAATTTAGAAGAATATACACCTCACAAAAGAACATCACCAAGTCATCATTTGGAGAACATTTAGAATGGAAGACTACGTCTCCTTTTTGGTGTCTGGAAAAAAAAAGATGGATCACATTGTGTTCCCTGGAAGTATATAAGATTACTGCTATAACTGCATAAATAGATGACCTTCACAGGTCATCATGTAAATAACTATGCGCCACTTCTGTAAATTTTGGGAGGTCATCATGCAATCACAGAATAGTTCTGAGGCCATATAAAAGCACAAGACAATAGGAAGACAGCTTTCATAAGTTCACGATAGTATATTATTGCATTAGGTGAATTCAGACAGGCAGATCTCAGCCAGTTAACAAGTGCCATCAATACAGTTTTTACAAAACGATCAGAGATTGTGTGTTGGCCTATTTACACAAGCCAACAATTACCGATGGAAGCAGAGCGATTGCCAACATGATTGTTGAATCTCTCTATACATCATCTTATTGGCTGCACTTCCCCCTTTTACATTTGGTGACACGCTCTCAACAACAATGATTTCTATGCTGCCATTAACAATCCTGTGACCTAACAACAGTTTTGCTTGTTTATAGTATAATTTGGTAAGCATCTTTACATGGGCCGATAATTGAGGACAAGTATTCTTACAAACACTTGTTCACAAATTATCAGTTTATCTAAATGTACCTTTATAATATTCATAGCTGCTTTATACTGCTTATAGCAAAGAATGCCTCTATGATAGATCATGCTGCATAGCTTTGCACAAAGAACAGTACGGGCCTACAACAAGCTACAGGCACCGTATTATAGATTCATTCTATACACATCCATAAAAATTCTCTGTTCATGAGCCGCATATATGATGGGTGTACTTTAAATACTGGCATATGCATAATTTTGTTTTGTTATTTTAGCAACTGAATTTGTGCCACCTGATTGATCTATACCTTTCTGCATTATTCTTGTACATCGTCTGATTGCATGTTTCTACAGAGGAATATTTCATAGGTGTTCCACGCATTATCTTATTGTCTTGTTGTGAACATGTGACAGACAGGCAGGCGTGTCACTTATGGACCATTTGAAAAATGTTAATATGTTTTTATTTAAAACCTGTGCCACCAAGTTTTTTTTTAAATGTCCAATTTTGAAAACACTGTTCTTTTAATGCATGAATTTACTTTCATGGCTTTTTCTAGATAAATTGTATTCAGTGGATACCCTATAACTAATGACATCTCTGGTAGTATGACTTGTAGATCTGTTATAGATGGGATTAAAAATATTCTATTAATATTTGATAGCTTTTTAAAGATTTACAATTTCTATCTTTATTGATTCTCCAAAATGTAAATGACTATTCCATTAAGATTCATGCACATTCACCTTCTGTCCTCTTTTATTTCTCTTGCTCATGTGAGAGTTCATGAATTAGGCGCCACAATTTGCTTTACAAAAACTGATTGTTCCAGGACTATATTTAGAATAGATGTGGGCCTCATACAAAAATAGAAAATGAGTATTGCACTGTTGTTTATTATACCTTGACTTGGCATGATCTCAGATTAAGAGAAGCGTTACCCTTTTGTTACACATTTGTTACCAGAGATTAGCGGATCTGTCAAAAATAGAATTTTCTAAATAACATGAATTTTCTTGGGAAATTTGATTATCAGAGAACAACTTCTCCTCCAACTGAATGTCCCATATTATGCTCTGGGGTCTCTCCAGATCCCAGGGCATAACAAACATTACATGTGAAAAAAACCCCAAAAGATTACTGCTCACCTGTCCAACCTCCCTGCTGCCCACTGTCCATCTCAAAGTCATCAAAGGTCCTCCTTTTCCCCAGTCGGGAGCCACATCTTCTAGCCAGCCTGTTTACTCTACGCTGGGACTTCGAGACGTGACCAAGCCTCGCAGGTCATGGTTCATTTCATGCCATGTTATCATGAATGCATGATACACAATGATCTCTGAGGCCTTGTTATGGCTGGAAGTCCCAGCATAAAGTGAACAGGCCAGAGCTACAGCCTGACAGTAGAAAGAATAGGTGCTGAAGAATGTAGGTCAGCATTCCCCACTATACGATCCTCTCCTTTTTGCTGTCACATATTCAACCTGTTAACTCTAAACGGGACTTTCAGGCCGTTATCTGGCCTCAGAGGGTACTGCACATTGCAAGTCTGTGACACCACAATGCACACTGACTTCGGAGGACTGGAAGACCTGGCCTAGAGTGAACAGGCTAGGAGATGTGGCTGGCGTCAGTGAAAAAAAGAGACTGGTTAAATACAGGCTAGACAGGTGAGCAGTGAGTAGAAGCTGTTTTTTTAAACTTTTGATGGCCATCTAAGGGTCAGTTAGATGGTGACCAGCTGGAATTGATTAAAGCAATTTTGCAAAATGTCATTTTCAAATATGCAGATTTTTTGTATATTTGAGTAGAATTCAATTCCACTCTAATAAAATTGGCTGTCCTTATGTGTTACCCTTCCTCACTTCCTCCTGTCAACTGTAAGAGAAAAGTGGGAATTACCCTCTGTTATTCACCCTTTTCCCTTTACTTGTCTTATTGCTTTGAACATGGATAGATGCATTTCTTGAAGGTTTCATTAGCTCAGAGAAAGGCAACTAGGATGTAGCAGAGGATCCTCGGGTGCGTTCTGACACATTGATTTGCCCAAACAATCCAATAGAAAACAACCCCCATTTGTGACCACCTAGAACTTACCACTATGGTCATTTCATAGGCAATTGACAAATAACATTTCACTTTGTCGATGATGAGTATTGTGTGTGCAATGATAAAGTTTATAATCACAACTGAAATTAGGCAAATTAGGCAAACACTTGATCTATGGATGAATGGAGGTTTCTCATAATCATTTCCTCTAAGGAACCTCAATTTCATAGTAGATGGTGGTCAGGACTAGCCTAAACTGGGCTCCTGCTTCTCATAGGTACAATATGTTGATTGGCAGATTTCTTAAAGTAGCCAGACCGAAAAAAAAAAAAGAAAACCCATCTTGTAATGGCATAATAGCACAAATGAAATACTGTATGAAATAAATTAAGCAATATTTATTGGCATGTTCATAAGCAAAACAATGCATTTGAAAGCTTTTCTTCACAAAGGCAAAGGGTAAAGGGAATCTAAAATGCAACTTCATTTTCCTCTAAATTTCATTTTTTTATGAAAACAGTTTCAAAATACACTTGCAATATCTTTAGTGTCTAAAAAGACATTATATATGTTTCTACCGCTCGTATGGTGAGAGCCATTATTTATATTGTAAAAAATGTCATTAATAATGAAAGTCTTTATTATAGGTATCACACTTTTTTTCAACTTTACAAATTTTTTTTTTTCCTTTTTTAATTTTTTTTTTTAGGGTTGATAAATATAGAGTTTTTCCCCTTTATTTTGTTGTCTCCTTCATAAAAGCAAAAGACTCTTTGAAACGAGGAAACTCCACCTAAAACAGTAATACGAAAAAAATCAAACAAATGAAAAAACACTTTGTAAATATGCAGATACAGTTTTTAATGTATCACAATGAGCAACAAACATACTTGATGAACTATTTCCAGGAGAAGAAGTTCAAATACCATCTACAATAAACATCATTTCAACTATGACAACAGGTCTGTGACAAAATAAAAAAAAAAGTTTTCAAAACCATGTTATTTACCGTAATACGGTACATTTGAGACTTCAAACATTACAGTAACAAAAACTAATGAGACTACCCTCTATATATAAAACATCAATAACATTTTTGGTTTAGTTTATTTAAAGTTATAGCCTTACGGGCTCTTTATTAAAACCTCAGGGTGCATTTCCTATGTAACCCAGGCGTTGAGAGTACATGTTGTGTAGACAATGATTGCGCTGTAATAATCCCTTTGATATCCAGGAAAAACAATACTCATTCCCAACCTTTTGTAGGCTGTCCTTTTTTTTATTTTTTATTTATTTATCTATTTTTTTTCTTCTTTATGTCACCCTAACAACGTCCATCCAGTTAAAGTTTTTTTTTTTATTTTTTTTATTTTTTTTTTTTGGCTGCTGTGCAGTTGTAAAAGTTTATGTCGACTTACTGTCGAATCATCATTTGTAAAACAGTCCTTTGTTTTGTGAAAAGCGTTCTGTTCCATGCTAACACACTGTTGCACATCGTGTTAACTGCCAGTACAGATCGATCTCACAATGCTGCTGCTTAACATTCATGAAAAAGGCAAAAGCAATCTTCTGAAGCCTTTGGATTTAGGACATTAGCTCACTATAGCGGCAGGATTGCACCTTGGGAGGCCATGATGTCTCTTTACGAAACATGATAAAAAATACAAAAAAAAAAGTGTCTTCAGGATTAAAATAAAAATTGTTAAAATACAAAAAAAAAAAAGTTTTCCCCCAAATTAAGAACAATAAAAAGTTTGCATAAAAAAATGTACAGAACATTGTCGTGATCATTATTTAACAAAACCAAAAAACTGTACAATAATAAAATGTCAAATGAAATGTAAGTTGATTTGATCATTAAAACAGTTTTAAGCATGATTTTTGTTAAACTGTCAGACAGTTGCATTACATGCTTCTTGTTCATCTCAGATCAGAAATACCAAAAGCAATACATTTTTGCATTTCTTCATATTTATAATTTTTTTTTTTGTACCATGCACAGCCAACTACAAATATGTACAACAGCATATCTTTCTTTGTTCACGAGCCTTTTTTTTTCTTTTTTTTTTTTTCACTTTTCGTACAACCTTCTGTTACTTTGGAATGAATCATATTGTTTCACTATACCAAACACAAAAGTGATTCGTAAAGCACCCTTGACAGCTTTCACATTCTTTAAGTTCCACAGCAACAGAAAAAAAAAAAAAAATGAACAGCAAAGCATAGCAATTTATAAATTCAATTCACCGGTGTGGCAGAAGTTGAAAACTATGGCAAGCAAAACAAAAAAAAAAGTTAACACAGTAGCAGCAAATCTTGATAAGGATAATACTTTGTAATGCATATATGACAAACAAACAAAAAAAACAGTAAAAAAAAATGTAACAGAACAGCAAACACAAGTGCCCAGAATATTAACCAATGGGATGCTGAAAAGATGTGCCATAACAAATATAGCAGGCCCCTGCAGCACCTAACAGGTTAACGGAAATACATCAGTGCCTAGCCGCCATTATTGTAGCCTGTAGGCACCTAAGTAAAGTTCAGTTGTATGATCACTGGGCTATCCCCTTTTGCAAAATAATTTTAGTCTCCTTTTTAATTATTATTATTTTTAAAGCAGCTTCTTTGCTTTCGACAGAAGCAAATATAACATTTAATTTTTTTTTTTTTAAACTTTTTTCATTTTTTATTTTTTCTTTGTTCGACTTGTACTTAGGCGTTTGGTTTATGTTTTGACTCTTATTATTTTTTTTCTTTCAAGTAAATAGTACTACTTTATTTATGCACCAATTGTTCAATAGGTCTTTGGGTTGTTAGGAAGCAAACTTCTAACAAATGCCGACCAAACGTTTTGCTGCACTACACGAGACAATATGAACACTAACGACAAACAAAAAACATGGAAAAATAAACCGACTGAACAAAATAAAAAAAAAAATGAAGGAAAAAAAAATGAAAAAAAAAATATTTTAATTCATTTCACATGGTCTACAAAATTATAAGTGCACTAGTCCAGACAAAGCAAAGTACCTTGACATTAAAGCATGAAATTCACAAATGAAAAATGTCACGTAACCCTCTAAGGTCTATATCAAAGCCAGAATTATTACCTCTTTCAGAACAATAAGGATGAGATCAGAGGTAAAAAGGAAAAAGGTGAAATTGGCACAGAATATTAGTATATTCTACAAGAAAAGGGGGTGATATGGTTATAAATATAGCTTGTGGCATATACAGACTGCAATACACTGGGCATATACATCTTTTCACCTACCGATATCCCATCTGTGGTAAAACTGTACTATCCTGTAGGGTAAGCTCACATGAATTTTTGCCTGCTCACCACGGGTTACAAAGTCTATTGATACACTAAACACACCTAAAAAAATGTGTAAATGTGTTCTAATAAAGATTTAAAATTTTTGGAGGGGGGAAAAGTCACAGTTTTACCAGGCTTTTGCTGCTTTTTTTTTTTTTTTTTTTAAACAAATGAGAAATGTTATGTTCTGACCTGAGAATTTAAAGCTACTGAATCACACCTACCTAAAGTAAGAGAATTTCTCTTTGAAAATTCTGGATCATCCCCCCATACAGTACATGCTAGCATTTTGGAATTCAATCCAGCTGAGGTGCAATTTGCTTTTGGAGAGTTTTTGGCTTGAAACAAGTTCCAAAAGAACTTGGAGGATTTTTTTCCTTTATCCATACTTTAAGCATATATTACAAGCGCATTCAACCATCTGCAACAGTTCTGTCCATACTATACCGTCCTATATTGCCAGCATATCAATATGGGAAAACAATCCTGAGTCAATCATTTGGTACTGTAATTTTTGGGTTAGAGAAGCTTTGGAACTGCAATTAAAAAGTCTTGTTTTTTAAGCAAGGGATCCTGTCTTCACTCCTACACACTGAACATATCCACTCTGATGCTATTGAAATTACCATCTAGGCCAGAAGCAGGCTTAGCTTTGACTTCCAGAGGGTTATCTAAGTCTTCCAGCTTCTGGCTCAGCTCACTGTCAGACTCGTCTGAACAACTTTCTGTGGGTAGTGAGGTTTGAACCCCTGAGGTGCTGCACAAACTTGAGGTAACCGTTGAAGGCAAGGAGAGGGAGGGAGAAGAAGAAGGGGAAGAAGCAGCTTTCCTGGCAGACGCTTGAAAAAGAATATTTGGCCAGGACTTCATGGAGAAGCGAGAAAGATGTGAATAGGTGTTATTAGAAGAAGCTGCAGACTGCGAGGTAGATGTGGTGTTAGGACTAGGGGAGCAGACTGAGTGAGGTAATAATCTAACATGCTCTTTGGCATTTCTCATTGCTTGTTTGATTGTTTTCTCTTTGTGCAAGCTTGACTGGAGGTGTTGGCTAAGTGCTTCACTTCCACTAATAGCCACATCACAGGAAAGACACTGATGTTTGTTGACTGAAACTCGAAGCACTGTTTCTTGTGGGTCAAACAAGGCCTGACCGAAGTAACAGAAGGACTTTTGATGGTTTACTGCTGCTTCTTCATCAGTAAAGATCATCTGGCACTTTCTGCATATAAACTCATGCTTGACAAATGGAACAATGACATTGTCTGATAAGTCTGCATTTTTTGGATGTGTCTGGGGTTCTTCTTTTGTGCTTTCCGTGGTAGGACATTTTTCTTCCTTCTTTTCAGACTTTTCATTTGCTTTTTGCTGCTGCTGTTCACTTTCTACATTTGGCGAGTTGACATGGAGTGGCTTTTGTTCTTGCTGTTGCTTTTGTTGTTTTTGTAATGAATCCTGGAGGTTTTGCTGATACTGTTGGTATTGTTGTAACAGTGCACCAGGAGACAATCCAGCAATAGCTTGAGGCACTGCTGGACCATATGGAAAGAGGCTCTCCATCCCACAGATTGGAGGGAGATACCCACCTTGCATTGTTCCATGGAGCTGGGGTGTAAAATATGAAGCAAAACCAGGAATAAAATATGGCAAGAACTGTCCACCTATAAATGAAGCTGGATCATTTGAAACAGCATTTTGAAGGGCTTGCAGCTGAGCAGGGTCCATGGGCATTTCTCCTGTTTTTCCCAACATGGAAAGAGCAGATGAGATTTTTGCCTCTTTTTTAGCCTGTTTAATTTCAGATCTCGCAGTTTCTAATTCTTCCTTTACTTTTTTGAATTTTTGGCGCTTGTTTTTATCCAGATCTTTGTTTTGCTGTTCTGTCTGCTGTCCTGACAAAGAGGATGATGGGGATGGTTGTGGTAGTTGTGGAGTAGGATGAGGTGGAGGAGGAGTCTGCAGCAAAGATTTGGTGGGAGCACTGCTGAGGGACAGGGCAGGAGATGGAGTAGCTGAATTAGGGAACCCAAACATGCCTGCACCAGGAGATGTCAGAGCTGAAATCAAGAAAAATATAGTTGTTAATTTTTATGTAACAATTTTATCATCTTTAACGGCTAAAATGTTATCTAAAGAAATACGATACAATACACTTTATTGATCCCAAGGGAAATTGTAGTATCCCAACAGCTAACATGTTAAACGAGAAATGTTTTATATATATATATATATATATATATATATATATATATCATTTTCCATTTAAATATTCTGCCTAGTTTATTGCTTTAAGAGTTGTCTATCTTTGGGGACATACAGAATTTTTTGTGTTTTTTTACATGTTATTTTTGCAATGGGTTTTATTAAAAATTTTGCACCATTTGCTTTTTACAGTATTTTTGTTGCAAAGTCTGTTGATTGCTGTAGTGTGAGATAACTGAGAATCTATCAGTCAGCCAGCTATCACAGTCTGATGGGGGAGTTTGTAACACTTTTATCTATCTTTTTTCTGATCACTTCTCAGCTGATGCATGAGCAAAGACCACATCAAAGTTGAATACGTAGGAAAGCAATGAGTCTGTAAAAAACAAATGATGCAAACTTTTAAATGCAACTGAAGTGCTAAAAATATTTTAACCCCAAATACATGAATTTAAGCAAAAAAGAAATTAATGTTTCCAAAACTGAATGACTCCTTTAAATTATATCTATGATGTACAATTACCATTTGAACTCTGTGTAAACCCAGGCAATGGTGATGGGCTGTTCATCCCAGGAAGAAGAACTGGAGGAAGGCCAGGTAGCCCTTGGTAAGATGCTGTTAGATTGAGACCATGAAGAGAATTGTTCTCCATTATACTTGATGGCTGAACAGATAATCCCAAAGCATCTGAGGTCTTTTTTATACGATCCAGTTCTTGTTGTGCCATCAGTTGCCGCACAGTTGTAGGAGCCAAGTAATCCTTTTCACGGTCAAGCTGACTTCCTACAGTTTCTCTCACCTTGGTGATGTGTTGTTTTGAAAATATATGATCTCGAATGGACAGTCGTGCTGAATATTTCACTCCACAAAGAGAGCACTCTAGTTTTGTTCCATCTGGACCAGTTTGGTTAATCATGAATGGCTTTCCTATGTTTATTTTGAATTTCTTTTCTTTTGCCCGTGCATTTTGAAACCAAACTTGAACAACACGTTTGGGAAGACCAATCTCATTGCCCAACATTTCACATTCTTGCATTGTTGGAGTCCGATAATCACAAAAGCAAGCCTTAAGAAGCTTAAGTTGAACATTACTCATTTGAGTTCTAAATCTTTTATGACATGGTCGATCACTATTTTTGGTTTTAAATGGATTGTTACTACTAAATGAATTTGGCGAGCTGGGATCTGGATCAGCTATACTTGATGTTTCACTACGGTCAGCATTGTCCTCAAATTCATCAGTCATATATATGCTTTGGTCATGATCACTTTCTCTGTCCATATTATGTGATGTATTTGATAAAGAGAAGAAAATACTCTCATCACAGCTGTCTGCAATGGAAGCAGTTCCTGTTTTTGGCAAACTGTCATATATGTGCATTTTTGGCTCTTTGGGAGTTTTTACATCTTTAGTACTACCAGTGGTGCTTTCCCCATCATTGTTTCCCTCATCTCCTGTTGTAGCATCACTAATGGCTGTGTTAATTGATGATGTTTCATCAAAGTCATTTTTGCTTTGATCAAATCTTTCTGTCGCTGGAGCAGTTAAGTTTTCAATGTCCTCACTGCATTCTACCCTAAAAGATGATGGACTTAAAAGATTCTTTGGAGATGGCTCAGCAGCATTTTTGCTAACGGGTGTAGAAACAGTAGAGGGTAAATCATTTTCACTAAGTTGTTCATTCTTTGGAAGTTGGGGGTAATCAAAAAACATATATTTGTTTGGGCTTTCACCAAACTCATCCATTGCATTCAGAGGACTTGGTGGTAAACTATAACCAGATTGCTTTCCTTCATTCCAGTGCCGAGATCTTATATGACTTTCTAAGGCTGACTTTGCTTTAAATAGTGCACGGCAAAAAGGACATCTTTTATGGGACTGTGCAGGTCCTACAGCCCGAAATTGACCCTTTCTTTCTCTGGCTCTTGTGTTTTGAAACCAGACTTGCACCACTCTTTTTTTCAGGCCCACCTCTCTAGCAATATGATCAAGCATCTTTCTTGTTGGATTGGAATCTAGTAAATACTTCTCATATAGTATTTCTAGTTGCTCAGGAGTAATTGTAGTTCTTAATCGCTTATCCCGATGTTGGTCCTCACCACTAATGCCTCCCTCCTTCTCACTGCAGTTGTTATCATCTTTGTCATCTAGCTTTCTCTTCAAAGATGCAGAAACTGGTGTGGCTCCATGTGGTGCCCCATGTTGTTGGGGCAAGTGTGGCATGGAACCGCCAAGTAATTGTCCTGCCATGAGAGGGTTGTTTGGGTCAAAAATCATGTATGGCATATCTATTGGTCTTTCTAAAAATTGTGAATGAAGAAACTGGTTTTGGGCAGCTAGAAAATGCATGTGTTGGTGCTCTTGCCACAACTCAAGTGTTGGAAAAGCAACCGTGCACTGATCACATTGGTATTGTAGCAACTGAGGAGGTAGGCTGTTCTGCAGGGAAGTCATAGATATGGGTAATGGACTAGATGGAACAGGAGTGGTTTGGGATGCTGATGAAGGTCTTGCAATTTGCTGTCTTTGTTGGGTAACAGTTACTGTAGACTGTGTATCAGATGATGTTGAAGCTGAATTAGATTGTATTAATTTAGAGGCTAATGAGCTAGCAATAGCATCAATTTGCTTTGGTTTCTCTGGCTGTACATCAAGTTTTGGTGAAGTTTTACCAAGCTCTGGTCTGGGTGATGGATTTAAGGGGGTGCTTGAGCCAGATCCAGAACTTACTGTGGTTACTGTTGAAGCTTTAGATGTTTCAGCCTGGCTAATAGCATAGTATGTCTTTGGCATTATTTGATCTGTAGCATCCAAAGAATCTTCATTTTGACTGTCATCAAGAATATCATCATCTTCATCCTTATAACAAAGTTTTTTCTGATGAGTAATTAAGTCAAATATTCTAGGGAACACAACATTACATTTCTTACATTGATACTGCATGTTACTAGTACGAATGTAACGCTCATTAGTCAGTTCCCTCTTTTCACTGTCTTTAGTTTCTGCTTGATTCTCATACGTTTTTCTTGCCTTCTGACGTGCATTTTGGAACCAAACAACAATGACACGAGTGGCTAAATTGAGAACTGTAGAAAGTTGCTCAATTTCATCATCTTTTGGGTATGCATTAGTGTCAAAAAAGTCCTGTAACACTCTAAGTTGATAGTCAGTAAACCTAGTCCTTGATGATCGTTTGCTGAAACTTGAATCTGACCTGTGAATATCTATGGATGGTAATTGTGGCTCAATTCTTATATCATCCAGAACTGTTATTGGGGGATTACTGAAATTGTACGGTGAATCTTTATTTCTTTGACGCTCCTTAAATAAAGTATTACGAAACCAGTGTTTAATAACCTTCAATGAAAGCCCTGATTTCTCAGCCATCTCCTGAATCTGATCCTCATTTGGGGAATTGTTAATGTCAAAGTAGGCACGTAGTATTTTCAATTGGTCATCTGTAATTCTTGTACGTGGGCGTTTAAATTGGGAATGACGAAAGAAATTTGGATCTAAACCCAACTGTTGCTGACACATTTGTGTTAGATCTGCTGACAAAGCATCCATAGGTGAAAGTTGTAGTGCAAGTTGTGGTGGTAAAGCTGGATGCTGGACAGGTTGCATCATAATTGGAGGAAAGAGAGGAAGGTCTAAGGAGACTGGAAGTTGGACTTGAGGTGGAGCAGGAGGTGGTGGAGGAGGAGGTGGTGGTGGTGGTGGAGGTGGTGGAGGAGGTGGTGTTGGAGGTGGAGCTTGCAATGGAGTTGGTGTTGAACTTGGAATTTTTACCGGTACTGTAGGAGTAAGAGCTGGTGGGGGTTGTGTAGGTGGTGCAGATGAAGGAGGAGGTGGTGGAGGTGGTGGGGGTGGGGGAGTTTCTGGAGAAGATGGTGCAATAGGATAAAGCTTATCATATGCTTCTCTGTATTGACGGGCAAACTTTTCTAATTCCCCATATGGGAAAAACTGTCCATGAACATGTTCTTGGTGACTCTTTAAGATTAGAATATTTGAAAATAGCTTACTACATTCCCCACACTCTAATTTCTCATGGTTTTCATAATCCCCCAGTTTATGCTTCTTCTGAACTTTCTGCCTGTTTTCATTATATTGAATTATCAGCTCAAATCCAAAATTTTCAAGTAGAGCTTTTGCTGCATTTCCCCTAGCACCAGAAGCTATACGTGGTGGTGGAATAGTAGAATCTGAAGGCTTCTGCTTCTTGCCATCTTTGTCTTTGGGAGTGTCATTATCATTTGTAACTTCTGGCTTTGGTTTCTCTTTTTTTTCAAGCATATCTTCAGAATCCTTATAACATGATGTATCTTTTATTAATTGGCTTTCAATGTTTGCCACACTTTGTTCCTGTTTAAGTATCCTGTTGTGATGATGCTGTTTCTGTGATTGATGTTGTGACTGTACTTGATATTGTTGGGCTTGCTGTTGGGCTTGCTGCTGGAGAAGTTGTAGCTGAGTTTGCCCAACTTGATGTTGTGTTTGGATTTGCAGCTTTAAATCTTCAAGAAATGACCCGGCCATGCCAGGCATCCCAAATGCAGCAGAGGCAGGTAGTCCCAAATCTGGATTTAGGCTAAATTCTGTGCCAGGTATGTAAAAAGGAAAAAGAAACTGAGGCTGTTGGAACTGAAGAAGAGCTTCAGGAGTCATGGGAAAGTGAGGAAGAAATGCTGGGTTTAAGAACTGGGGTTGAAAGAAAGCAGCTTGTTGTTGCAATTCGTGCTGCAATTGCATTTGAAGCTGTGCTGGTGACTGGGGTGGGTGATGTGGAGGTTGGGTAGAAATAACCTCAGGAGCTTGCTTTTTGCTTGTTTCTTTGGCATCTATGTGGGTTTCTTTGTTGTTAACAGCTGGCAAACTCATAGAATCTAGCATCCCTTGGTTTGGGCTGCTAACATTCCCTGGTATATTACTCCCACTGGTATTGTTGCTATTGGGTTCTAGCTTGGCAGCCCTTGCCTTAGTTTGGTGAAGTACAGATCTCATGTGGATTTCCAATGTAGAACTTTGGCTGTAGGCAACATTACAAATGCTGCACTTATATGGTTTATTGTCAGTGCTGTTGTTGGTCTCTTGAGGAACTGGACTTGATGCTTCTTGTAAAACTTTTTTCAGCTTATGCAAATGAGACACTGAATTATAATGAACCAAAAGAATGTTCTTTTGTGTGAAGGACTCTTTACATACTGTACACTTATATGGTCGTGATGGATCTAAAAATTTTTCCATAGTAAAATTTGGCCCTTTTCTGAAAGGCAAAGTCCGCTTTGGTTCAGAGCCCAAGTCATCTGGAATGGAGCTACTGTCACTCCCAACTGGGCTTGCTTTCCCCTCATGGTCCATATCATATTCTCGCTCATTTTCCTGCTCTAGGGAGTGTTCATCTAGGGCTATACTTTCATTCTCAGCCCAGAGCTCCCCATTTACAGGTAGGGTAGCACACAGCTGCTGAAGTTCAGTCTCATTAAGCTCAGGGTGGCCCGTTTCCAAATGCTTTTTCAAAGCCAGGAATGTACGGAAACTGCGTTGGCAAAGACTGCACATGGTGGCAGCCCTAATAGCATGATACTGGGAATGTATCTGAAGCTTCTGCATAGTCTTAAAAGCCAAACTACAATGGGTACAACGGTATTTATAAACATGTCGGTCAGAAACAGAGAGCTGCTGTCTTTTTTGCGGATCATTCAATTGTTCCGTTAGTGAGTCACATGGTTTTGTATCTTTGCTGTTACTTTTATTCCATTCTGTGGTATCTAGCGAATCTTTGGACAGATTTTGCTCCTCTGTTTTAATTTCAATTCCAGCTTTCATATCATCTCCAGTTTGGATGTTCGTTTCTTCAGTTGAACGGTCACCTATTTGAGGCAGACATAAAATAAAAAAAGAATAAAATTAGCACTAATGTATTTGCTCTCATTTGTTTGTGCATAAAAGTTTTTTTATGTTACAGGATTTCTTTTTCGTGTGATCAGCAACTAAGAACACGCATGTAATACAATAAAATTAAGAGGCAAAATCTGCTGTACAAGCTCTTATGAGCCATGTTGTGTTAGCTATTAGAATAGGAAAAATGATACCACAGTTATCATTAGAAGACGTCTGGAGACCGATGGTCTGTAAAAATAATTAATCTTCCTGTTCTTCATAATGTTTATAGCTAAAGAATTTAATATTTTTTCTTAGTTTAGATTCTTCTCCCTCAAAATGTAGATATTTTCTGCTTCACTTTCAAATTTTTTTATTGAAACCATAAACTATGACATTATGGAACAAAACACAAAATACAATATTTAAAGAACTAATCCACCTAAATTTAGTTAATCTGAGCCTATCGTTTCAAAAAAGAAAGTCTGCTCTCTCAGTACATCAAAAATGGAGATGCACAGCACCCAGCAGACCATTTGTACCTCTTTGTTTTAACTAAAAGTTGAGGTCTGAGCACCTGAACCCCCACTGATCAAAATTTTTGACATGTCACTTTGATATGTGAAAAGTTGTTTTGTTGAATCTGATCCAGAAACACAGAATAAGCATTTGGTCAGAGGCTAAATTATTACTTTTTACACTTTGATTTCCTGCCATAGTCACACAACAAAGTTGAGCATGCATTTGTGTTGAGGTTGTGTATCAAAATGTGTTACTGTCCGTATCACTGAATTATGGGAGTAGGGGACTGGTAAAATTGAATAAATGTATATTACAGTCCTGAAACCCTTTAATGTTTTAAAGTGGAAAGTTATGATAACTTTCATTTCATTTTTCTTTTATTGTACTACATACTAGTAACATGTAGGGTAGAAATTACAATTTTACTCACCTGTCAACTTTCCTGACAACTCAGGGGTGACAGATGGCGGTATCTCAGGTTCTGACTTCTCAGGTGCAGCTTGTGGCAGCAGCATACTGTTTGGCATCATGACCTCTGGCACAGAAATCTAGAGAAAACAATAGACTCTAATAAGCAAAAAGCGACAATAGTAATAATTATTCTAAACATTACAAATCATTGCCTGGCTTGTTTCTCATTAGATAAGCATTGTCAGTATGTTCATTCACGCTCACCCTAAAATTATGGATGAACATCAATGTCCCATAGGAAATTTATTTCTTTATCAACCAAATAAGTCTTTGTTAACATGGGCGCTGCCCTCCATTCTGACACGGTTCCATTGTGCAAGAATATTGAAGTCTGTAACATTATTCTTCCTGTGAAAGGACACCAGAACCGCAAAAGATCCTACTGTATTATTAAGTCCATAGAATTGGTTTGAAAATGGAACCGTAGTATCCGCTTCGGCTGTTTTAAAAACAGCCATGGCGGTAATAATAGCAATCACATTTAAAGTATAATTTATATAAAATGCCACTTACTGTCATGAGTAGTTTTTCCACACAGTCTGGAGACACGCTGTGCAAATGAGTCAAATGCAACTGTAGATGCATTTTGTTACTGAGAACATCTTGGCAAAGTGGACAGGATATTACGGGTTGGACCGAATGCTGGGAGAGGATGTGCATCTGGATACGATTCGGGTCCTTGCTGCTGTAGTTGCAGTAGGGACACTGATAGCACTAAAAAAAAGGAAAAGAATAAATAAAATTGAACAAAATAGTTGCAAAATTGCTATTATAACTAATCAAAATATTATTTTGTTCAAATCTTTACCTGTTCTTGACAAATGCTATTTTCATCTGCAGTTTTCGTCTTCTTATTTGTACCATCCTCTTCTTTGCTTTGCCCTAGTTGCCGCTTTGCTGTTGTAAAATTCAAGACATGATCCTTGTCCGGAGATTGAGTCCTGGAACCTATAACAGTTTAGAAAACAGAAGAAATTAAATTATAAAATATATTTTTTCAGGGTTCTGTACATATAAAAATATGCACATGGTTTGTAGTGTGGCTAATGGTCGCATAGTCGATGGGAGGTATGTGTCACAGAGATGGCTCGTCTCTGTGATGAAACCCGGAGTATTTTCTCTAGTGCATGAAAGCACTAAGAGGTTTGTTTGTTGCACCTGTATCCAGGTTGCGGGTAGCCTTGAGAGATGGGCGGGTCTGGCTATCCACATACCTCACTTCTGTGTGTGGCTACAGCCTATATAATGGAGGCTGTTTGGCACATGGTCTGTGAGATGGGAGGAAGGCCTCCTGTGTGTGTGGCTGCAAACAGAGACTGAGTACTGGACATTACTCCAGCCTCTGTGCCCACAATTCTGGTGGAGCAGAGCTATGGACAGTTGTACATTGTTTTGCCTGATCTAAAGGCTGTTTACTTTCTGTTTTTGCTTCTGGGTTTATGAAGCAATAAAACCACATGAACTTTTAAAGGAACAAGCCTCTTGTTTTCCTCCCATCGCACCTGAGTGAGTACAACCCCTACAGGGTTTACAGTACGTGCCTAATAATATATCACAGAACTATGATACATATGGCAGAAAACAAGTACAATAAAAGCGACAAAAGGAGTAATCAACCACTACAGAGGGAGAAAGGAATCTGCACACAAGAGCTTATAGTGTACAAGAGAAGAAGGTGGTAAATGAGGGTATAAGCCTGATCATATATGAGTGACAGACTGGTACAAGACTTACAGGGAACAATGGAAGGAGGTGGTAACTTAGGGTAAAAGCCGCTCATGTGAGTGACAGACTGGTACAGAGGGAGAGAAGATCCTGCCCACAAGAGCTTATATTGTTCAATGGAAGGAGGTGGTAAGTGAGGGTATAAGCTGCTCATATATGAGTGACAGACTGGTGTAGAGCTCCCAAGGGATTATAGTATACAATGGAAGGAGGTGGTAAGTGAGGGTAAAAGTTGCTCATGTGAGTGACAGACCTGTACAGATGGAGTGAGGATCCTGCCCACAAGGGATTATATTGTGCAAGGGAAGGAGGCGGTAGGTGAAGGGAAAAGCTGCTTAAAGTAACAGACCAGTATAGAGGGAGACAGGTTCCTGTCCAAAGGGGATTAGACTCTACACAAGAAGGATGCGGTGGATGAGTGTAAAATCTGCTCAAGTATGAGCGGCAAATAGGTACAGAGGATCCTTCCCAAAAGTGTTTACAGACTGGGACAGAGTGAGAGTATCCTGCTCAATAAAGCTTACAATGAACAAGGGTTAGGAAGCGGTAGGCAAGGTTAAAAATGGGTGACAAACTAGTGTAGACAGAAAGAAGAACCTACGACATGTGCTTACACTTTACAAGGGAAGGAGGTGGTATGCCAAGGTAAAAGCTGCTTATATTTCAGTGACAGGCTGGTACAGAAGGAGAGAGGATGCTGTCTGTGGGGGCTTATGTGCTACAAAATGGGGAAGAAGGCAGTAGGTATGGGTAAAAGTAGCTCATATGGCAGTTTAGTGGTGCCAGTGTTTTTAGATGTTGCAGTATTTTCTGAACTGGCATATTTTCACTTTCCCTAAAGCTAAAAATTTCTGAAATATTAGTAGTTTTGTTTGTGTGGTTATGTCATGGAATTTCAGCCTGTTACCGGGAATATATTGGAAGTCACTTTTTATGTCTAGTAACCGTTAGTAGACTCAATAAACAGGTTTAAAAATGCACTCCTCTCCTTTGTTTGGATAACCCTAGGTTGCTTTGAAAGATTAATCAATAACAGCATTTCAGATGGAATTTCTAGATTCCCTCAAAAAAAAAAATGCTTCTCCTCAACATTTCCTCATCTGCTACTTTAATTCTTTTCCTGTCACATGTTGCAAAACAATAAAGTTTTGTTGTTTTAGCAAAGCCCCACAAAGCCGTCCTGCAAACGGGGGAAATATCCTCTTAATAACGACGCACTTACCTATGTAGAGGAATAACATTTTATCTCCATCTCTCTTTTCCTGTTGAATACTATCAGTCTGTGGGGCTGTAAACACTTGCATTGTGATTATCTGATCTCTTAAGACTGCAAACATTTTATTGTGCTATTTTGCAGCTTGACTATCGTTAATTTCAATATTATCATCTGAACAGTGAGTTTAATGGGATCCTGGAGCCGGCAGTATAATGTGGCTACAACTTGCATACATCAAAGAGAAGGCCTCAATTCTAATTTTCCTGTCTATCAGAAAATTCTTTCCAGCGTCAATTTGCCAGATAATCTCTTCTGCTAGGCTGGATATTACAAGAGCATTGGATAGGCATGTCACATACATCTTACAACAAATACAGAACCTCATTTGCCAGCCATTCCAATCTCATCACAGAGCGGCATCATCTGACCCTTTTTTTTTTCTTTTGTTTATTATGAGTATTTCTAATTTTAACTTTCAATTTTCACCATCTTCCACTCAATTTGCAACTAAATTATTTTCAGGATGAGGACACTATCGCTGGACAACTGGGTGAAAATGCATCTTGAAATGTACTGTTGCTAAGCCGTTGATTGCCATCAGCCCCTACATAAATATATAGGCCATTGGTAATCTGATTGTGCATGAAGATACAACTTGATTTTCTTCTTTCCGTAGAAGAGGCAACTAAATGGACAAGATGCTCTTGATTGCACAATAACCTATTTTTAATTTATAAATACGTTAGGAAAGGTTGAGGACAAGAGATTGTGCAGGCTTATTTCCAGGGATAAAGACAGAAGAAAGTGATTTAGAGAAAGGGCGGACAATTATTTGTCACAATTCAACCCGATTTTATTCTTTCATGCAAAAAAAAGCCAAATATCCAAGTACTCAGTAGAAGAGAAGGGGTCAGTGTAAGATGTGCACTGCCCTCTCATGCCCTACACTAGGCATAACACCATAATATGTACAGACTTCAGTGATCCTTTAACCTTTCATGACTCGGCCATTTTTTCATTATTTCAGCCATGACTTTTTTATATATATTTTTGCATCAACATAGCCACCCAAGGTTTTATTTTTTTATCATGTGTTGTGATGTTTGAATGACACCATTCACTTTCCCGTACAATGTACTGAAAAACAGGAAGAAAAACAAACATTCCGAGTGGGTTGAAATGGTGTCAATTCTGCCATTGTTTTTTGGGGGGTTATTTTTCTGGTTTTCATTGTGCAGAAAAAATGACCCAACATCCTGATTTGTCAGTTCAGTATAATTGCGGGGATTCCAGACATTGGTTTATATCGCGATTTTCTCAGGTCCATACCATTTTTATTTATTTTTTTGTCAATGGTCCGGTACTAGGGCCTGTTTTCTTCGAGTGGCTTTGCACTGATTTTGATTGATACCATTGTGGGGTATATATGAGGATTAGATTGCTTTTTATTATATTTATGAGGATGCTATAGTGATTAAAAAGTAACAATTCCTGCTTTAAATTTCTTTTTTTAATACATGGTTTTAATTTTAGATTTTCATAGCTCAGACTGTTGTGGAAATGGCGACATTAAATATGCTTTTCATGGATTTATTTTTTTTCACTTTTTTGTATTTGAATTGGAAACTCAAACCTGAAATCCTTGTATCAAATGTAATACATATACATGGAATAGTAAAGTATTGCAATATACAGAACTTTGTGGGTATACAAAGATGGTTGTGACGAGGGCTTTCTATAGCCTTCCAATTGGTATGACAACCCATCTGCATCTTGTGATTGCATTACTGGCATGGTAATAAAAGCCATTTAGGCCAGGTGTACACCACCATATATTTTCCGTCCAAATGGGATCCAACAAAACATCAGATCACACTTGGACCAATGTTATTCTATGGGGTTGTGCACATATCCGATTTTTTCCAAAGCAGGTCCAGGGAAAAAAAAATCAGATCATGCCTGAGTTTGATCCAATATTCAGATTGCACTCGGCCATGCAAGTCAATGCATGGAAATCATCGAACTGAACTTGACTTCCACGCATTGACACAATGGAGAAGATGGAGAAATTTTGTTCTCCATCTTCTCCTCATAGTCTGTTCCGATTCTTTCAACTGAGAAAATTGGATCACACTCTGATCAATCTCTGATCAGAGTTTGATCTGGGTTCATTAGCATAATCGGCATGATTCTGCTAGATGAGAGAATCTATGGTCATGTGACCCTAGCGTTGAATGGAGCTATCTATTATAAAGCGCAGAGTCTAAATGATTAAACAGTAGCGATCAGAGATATGCTCAGGTAGCTGCTTTTTAAGTGGTTGCTGTCTGATTCTAGTTGATACACCTGCATGGACATCCTCCACTTTAAAGGGAAGGTGCCGCAATTTTATATAATTTGCAAAAAAATAGTAAGTTACAAAACATGTTGTTTCAGCAAATGTTGTACTAACCAGGATTTATGGTTTGTTTGTAATAATGTTTTCATATAGCCACTGGGCGCTGACATCTTGATTTGCAGATCTGTGGAGGACTCACACAGTCTGCAAATATGGCCGTCCCTGGACATAGGAAACTGCGGTCGGCTTCCGACCGCACATTGCAGCCTCAGTAGCAGAGAACTGGGCACGCCCCTGTGGGCTGCACCATTCACTGCTGTAGGTGTGGCTGGGCGCCATTTTACTGTAGCCCAGTGCTGTCTGCTGAGCTCCACTTACCCTCTATCACAGGACCACTTGTGGCATAACAGGTCCTGTGTTGTGAGGAGAGGCTGAAGATATGGAGAAGGTGGTCAGCAGAGGAGAGAAGCGCTCACTGGAGCCAGAGGATGGAGAGTGGTGAGTGCGGGTGACTTTCATCTATGCTCCTCTATCCTGCTTACTCCAGGCTCAGCCCTGTGCTTCCTGCTCCAGCGTCCTCCTGCTCTGTCTCCGCCTCCTCACTCACAGCCCCAGTGATCTCCGGTAATCTGACACCTTTGCTTTTATGGCTGTCTGAGGAGGACAGTGACTTATACAGCCCATAGTCTTGTGTATAATTGGGGGGGGCTGGAAGTTTCACCAGTGTGGGCATATCTGTAATACTGTCTGCTGAGCCGTGTATCTAATCCTCTCCTGTGTGATACTGCCTGCTGAGCCGTGTATCTAATCCTCTCCTGTGTGATACTGCCTGCTGAGCCGTGTATCTAATCCTCTCCTGTGTGATACTGCCTGCTGAGCCGTGCATCTAATCCTCTTCTGTGTGATACTGCCTGCTGAGCCGTGCATCTAATCCTCTTCTGTGTGATACTGACTGCTGAGCCGTGCATCTAATCCTCTCCTGTGTGATACTGCCTGCTGAGCCGTGTATCTAATCCTCTCCTGTGTGATACTGCCTGCTGAGCCGTGCATCTAATCCTCTTCTGTGTGATACTGCCTGCTGAGCCGTGCATCTAATCCTCTTCTGTGTGATACTGACTGCTGAGCCGTGCATCTAATCCTCTCCTGTGTGATACTGACTGCTGAGCCGTGTATGTAATCCTATCCTGTGTGATACTGACTGCTGAGCCGTGTATCTAATCCTATCCTGTGTGATACTGTATTCTGAGCCAGGTATCTAATCCTCTCCTGTGTGATACTTTCTGCTGAGCTGTGTATCTAATCCTCTCCTGTGTGTTACTGTCTGCTGAGCCATGTATCTAATCCTCTCCTGTGTGATACTGACTGCTGAGCCGTGTATGTAATCCTATCCTGTGTGATACTGACTGCTGAGCCGTGTATCTAATCCTATCCTGTGTGATACTGTATTCTGAGCCGGGTATCTAATCCTCTCCTGTGTGATACTTTCTGCTGAGCCATGTATCTAATCCTCTCCTGTGTGATACTGTCTGCTGAGCTGTGTATCTAATCCTATCCTGTGTGATACTGTATTCTGAGCCGGGTATCTAATCCTCTCCTGTGTGATACTTTCTGCTGAGCCGTGTATCTAATTCTCTCCTGTGTGATACTGACTGCTGAGCTGTGTATCTAATCCTATCCTGTGTGATACTGCCTGCTGAGCCGTGTATCTAATCCTCTCCTGTGTGATGCTGACTGCTGAGCCGTGTATCTAATCCTCTCCTGTGTGATGCTGCCTGCTGAGCCGTGTATCTAATCCTATCCCGTGTGATACTGCTCTCCTGAAATACTCTGTGCTGCTGTCACCCTGCTCCCAGAATCCTTCCTACCTGCCATCCTCGGTGACCGAAGACCCCATTCCTCTCCTCAGATCCCATCCTGGCGATGTGTGAAACCGAGGGGACAGGGGCCTGATGTATGGTGGAAGGAGCAGGGCGACAGCACCACAGAGTATTTCAGGAGAGCAGTGTGCTGGTCTGTGGGGGGCGCCCTGTTCGGTGCCAGGGATTGTACAAAGAGCGCTGTGTTTTATTCACATGGATGGACCGTCTGCTTGTCTGCTCCACAGAAATCCAGGAAACATGTCTGCTGATTGATGGCCTGTTCTGATCCAGACTTTACATGCAAAGACAGTCAGTAACTTTGCAAGCCCCATCAAAATGGCTGCTCACTGTGTCTATAGATGTCATAGGTTTTTGTGCCAGATTTCAGTAGCTGCTCCCCCTAGTGTTAACAAGTGGAAATGCCAAACTTTTTAAAATTATTTTTCATATTTTGCAAAATTAAAAACAAACGATAATATTTTTTAAGAAAATGTAAACATTAATTCTTTACATTTTTTCAATTGCTGAAAAAAAATTTTTTGGATGGCACCTTCCCTTTAAAGGGATTAAAGTATAACTGCACTTTTAAAAAATGTTCTATTTAAACAGTGGGTCCGGTGCTGACACTCCTACTTCGTGCTGATATGTAAGGGCAGAAGTTTTCAATTGAATGCTCATCTCCTCCGAGAATGAACTCGACTGCAAAAATATTCTTAAATGTGATATTTAGCCATAACCTGATGTTTCTATTTTACACATTTGCATTTCATGTGAAATCTATTTTAGGAGTAACTTCTAGCAAGGCTAACATTTAATGTTAAACATTGCTGACCTCCAGGTCAGCTGATAGCACAGCCCTATCCTGCTGCTAATGCACAATTTCTGATGGACCAACCAGCTCTAAATAATCTTCCACCAATGCCATTTTATCAACGTGTAATTAATTTCTTGCCGTTCTTTTTTTTTTTTTTTTTTTGGGGGGGGGGGACTTTTCTAAACTTACCATTACGGTAACACTATGGACCTTCCTTTTCTATTGTGTTTCTGGACAGAATATTTTTGACAGTAATTTTTCACTAAAATGAATAATTTTGCTGAACGTTTCCAATTAAAAAAAAAAAAGGGAACGCCGTCTACTGTGAAAAATCAGAACAGCTCTGGGAGCAAACAGAAGAATGCTATTTACAAGTACAAATGTTCAGCGCTCATTACCAGACATTAAGTCCCTGACTTATCAAGTGTGATCCAAATCCAAGTTGTGTTCTACATTATAATTATTGATATTCATTTCTAATTAGACCGAAATGGGAGAGCTATTTCCATTGCAATAACCGAGGTTAATTTTTTATCTTTTCCCCCTAATGTTTACAGTCTTATTAAAATATACTCCCCTCAGCAATAACAGGGAAGCTCAATGTTTTTAATGCAAATAGATTAATCTGGGTAAATTCCATATTAATTCTTTTGCTGCATAGAGATGTAATTTGGATTATAATTAATCGAAAGTGGCACTACATTTAAATGACAATATAAAGGAGGCATTAGCGGGCCTTTTCTGCACTGAATGAGCCATCAACAAATAGGACTTGCACATACTGAAGTCTCATTTTGTGCCGTAAGATCCTGCTCATAATGTAAGCAACACAGCACAACAGCTTACATGGTGTTATAAACACACGAGTACTAATCATGTGCTAATCCTCGCTTGTCTAATAGATTGAAAACAAAATAGCCACGCTGCTCTCTTGCCTGACATGTTGGTGCTGTGGTAATCGTGTCATATATTTTCTTGGCTGGATACAATGTAAACATAGAAGCTCTGGCAGATCCGAACCTAGTAGGGCAGTTTTGATTTATGAAACTAAGTATCTAAGCCAAAACTAGGATATTTGTGACTATCCAGCTGTTTCAGGACTACAACGTTCAGTGCGACCTGCCGCTTGGTTACACCTACTGAGGAAATAGCTTCGTATTAGTCTTGAATCTTGCATAGGCATGTCTACAGTCGATATTGTATCCAGTCTTTGCAAGTTATATATGTAGCTAAAGAAGACCTGTCTCTTGCTTGTCAAAATTGTGTTCACTACCTTGTAAAGAAATCCATGAGTTCCCCCGATTCTGCTGCCTTTTTCCATTTTGCTCTGCCTCGCACCATTGCAGAGATATTTACACTTGTTGCTTTTGGAGCACAATATGTGAAATCTCTGCTTGTAGTGCACTTAAGAGTTTATTTAGTCTTCTCTAGAGGCGTGCGCTTTCACCCCATCTTCCTGGACCTGGACCATCACAGCTTAGCTGCTAATATAGTTATCTAGAAATATAAGACACCGCGCACAACCCCAGAAAAAAACTCAGAGAAAATGCCCAGTTGCGCTACAAGCAGATTTTTCACAAACTGTGCTCCAAATGGAGTAAAAGTGAATATCTGCAATGGAGTGACGCGGCACAAAAACGAAAAAAGCAAAAGAATTAGAGCTGCTTAATTTTTTTTTTTTTTTTACAAGGCTTGTAACTTAACTTTTTGAGCAAGTAACAGGTCCTCTTATAATGAGTTTTCTGGCTCTGTGAAAAAAATAAAATAAAAACAGCAGCAAATGTTCTGAACCAAAATGAAAATACTTAGTGCATAAAGTGGCCAATTCACGTCTGCCTAGAAGCCATTGATATGGCAACCTTCTTTCCTGGTAACCTAACCTAATATGATAGCCTACATTTATATTTATATGGGTAGGTTTGATCAAGCAGAGATTAAAGCCACTATAGGCTAATGGGTGGAGTGCTCAGTCAGAGAGCCTATATATAAATATCAAAGACTGACCATAGTTTCCATCAGCTCAGGAGAAGTTCAGTCATTCATCATGGAATATTATATTCATGCATATTTCAAAGCTATTCAGAGCTGTGAATAAGGGTTGCTAACCCGAAACAAGTAAGCCTATGGATCCTTAATTTTTTTTTTATCTTCTTTTCACCAAGTAAGGCCACATTCACACGCTCAATATCTGTTCAGTATTTTATATCAGTATTTGAAAGCTAAAATCAGGAGTTGATGAAAAATCCAGAAGTGATGACGTGTCTCTAGTATACTTTTCCTCAAATTGTTCCACTTTGGTTTTGGCTTACAAATGCTGATGTAAAATATTGAACAGGGCCTAAAAGTTAGATTTTTAACATTTCCTCATTGGTGCTGGAGCCCTGTCCTCATGGACTCTTCTTCGATTTTTGACCTGGATACCAGCTTGATGTGATCCTTCCTTCACTCCCTGCACCACACCTTGACCAAACAAGGTCTACCATGGTTCCTATGTGAATACAAGTGGCTTTCATATTGAATTACTCTCCCTGGAAGGTGAGCTTATTACATTTTTATTCCCTTCCCTATAAATGCTATATACTGCGCTGTGTGAGCCTCAAAATCTCACTTCTGGATGCCTTTGGGGATTATGAAAAGGTGTCATCTGGAGGCTCAGAACCCACTTCTACGAGTCTGGCCATTTGTAGTCAGCACGCATGCCACATTTTATGTGCATTCTAATTTTTTTAATAACTTATGTTTGCTAAATTTATTATTTTTATGTTTGCTATTGACTTTTCAAGAAAAACCCATAAAAAAACCCCAGGTAATAGATTCTCTTTGCATTTGCTCTCTGGTCAGCACATTTAAAATACTGTTACATTATTAGTTATGGCGTTGTGCGACTTGATAAAAGAATATGACGAGCCGCTGGTCTATGTATTGCTCGAGCTATGAAATAAATCTACTTTCTATCTAAATATCCATTTTTAACACAAGCACTTTTATATATGCTACTGTCATTGAGATACAAGACAAAGACAGATGACTACCTGCTTCTAATAGGCTTCAACCTTTCTCAGCACTTCTTCTGCTTGAATGAACCCAACTTAATGTAACTAGGTATAGCGTGCAGCAAAAATAGCCAATGTAATATTCATTGCGACCATAGATTTCCATCTCATACATACAAATCATGGGTGAAGTCAGATATTTGCCAAATCAAACACAGAAAAAAAAGCCTGGGTATCCAGGCCAGATGCAGGCCTTTGGTTTTTTTTGTGCATAAGTAAATGTCATGACATAGAGGTTTTATTTTCAAAGACAGTAGCTTTCATTATGGGGCTTTGTCTATTCCCGGAGATCAAAATGACCCAAATCTAAATCCATTTTCAATGATATTTCCCTCTGCTTAGGCTGGATCATCTGCACATTCTTTTAGCTGGATTGTGTCTTGTGTTTTTCTAAGCAGCTGCCCCATGTAAATTCTGCTGAGTTTGGCTGTATTACGGTGCTCCGTCTACTCCGAGCAGAATAAATATGCTCTATGTGATACAGGACAACTACTTGGGACATGAAAGTGGCAGAAGAATTAAATGTTTTATTTGGAAATATAAAATTCCTAGTCCCCAAATGTGAGTAAAATGTTATCAGTTGTGTCCATCAAGATATGAAGGAGCAAACAGACTGAATCGACCAGATCAATGAAGTGAATTGATTTTAAATCTTTGCATGTGTAAAGGTACAAACATTCGTTTCAACTCCTTCATCTAATGAAAACTGGATTCAAATAATCTGCAGCATTTAATATTCTGCATAAGGGATTATTGTGAGACTATGTATAAGCCATGGATGAAAACCACAGCATTAGAGTATTTTTCTACAGGTCACATTTTAGCAGCGTAAAATATATAGCTGTAAAAACCGTTGTGGACTTTGGTGCAGAAATGCTGCTGATCTGCACACAATTTAATCTTTGCCTTGGAAACAATTACATCCGCAGACAAAAGTGCCATGCAGATTTTTGAAAGGATAATTGACATTTTGTGAAATCTCATTCACAATACTGTTCGTTTATTATAAATCTGGAAGGAAAATTCACTGTGCATGCAACCTGTGGGGATGTACCCTTCAATTCTATACAATTTTCGATAGGTCAGCGTTAAATTCAGCAAAAATTCTGCAAAATTCTCCAAAACTTATCTTTAACTATTGAAAGTTTGCTGATACATGCTGCCCAATCAGCACGTATCAGGCACTGGCTGTGTGAAATCAGCCAGGTACGTCTGACTCTGAAGCGATGCGGCATTCCAGTGAAAACCGTACTTTAAAAGCCGCAAAGCAAGCCCAGGTGACTAGTCGGAAAGATGGGTCCCCAACGTCTTCTCCCTGCCCAATGCTAATGACTGATACATCTCGCCTTGCAAGGGTGTAAGCGTGTATAGGGATAGACCTGTCACTCAAAGGGGGTGGGCAGAGTGAAGTCATCAGGGACCAGCCTTACCAGTTAGTGCTGCAACATTTCAAAGTCAGACAAACATGACTGAAATCATGTGAACAATGTCTGATACATGCTGCCCATGGATCTGTCTGCAAGAATCGGCTGTCAGGATCCCTTTCTTTAAAGGGTTGTTCACTACTGGGACAACCCCTACTGAATCCCTATGTTTCCACCTTGTAAAATAACACTCAACTCCGATGCTGGAGCCATTCTAGTGGTGTCAGCACTGGCTCTCCCAGGGACTGCATGACATTGTTATAATAAAACTTAGACTACGGTCACACTGTCAGTATTTGGTCAGTATTTTACATCAGTATTTCTAAGCCAAAACCAGGAGTGGGTGATAAATACTGAAGTGGTGACTAGAGATGGGCAAACCCGAACAGTAAAGTTTGGCGTCCGTACTGAACACCTACTGTTCAGGCATGGACACCGAACATGGGGTTCACCAGGAAGTCCGTGTTAGGCCGTGATCACACTACCGTATGTGATGTGAGAAACTCGCACAAGTCTCTTGCATCAACACTCAGGACCGAAGCTGCGGCTGCATAGAAATACATGCAGCCGCAGCTCCGGTCTGAGTGCCGGTGGCAATGTTGGGTGTTGATGCGAGAGACTTGTCCGAGTTTCTCGCATCTCACACGGTAGTGTGATCCCGGCCTTACTGTTCCAGTTTGACTGCCTGAACACCGGGTGTTTGTCGCGCTGTCATGTGCATGGCAGCACTGTGAAAGTTTTGGTTTATGGCATGGGACAGAACGATGGACAGGTATGGTATATTGTTGTTTTTTCATTTTACATTACAGGAGATTGAGGGCTTCTCTGGAATTAGGCATTTAAATTAAAATGGGAAACTGTTTTTAGTCTTATTTCAAATAAAGGACTTTATTCTGGTGGTGTCTTTACCATAAAACTATAGGATTCGTAATGGATAGGTGTATTCTAGATGCCTCTCCATTACTAAGCCGTGGACTAGATGTCACCTGACAATATAAAGGTGACATCAACCCCACAAATATTACCTCACTTGCCACCGATAGAGGGCAAGTGGGAAGAGCCAGGCAAAGTGCCAGAATTGGCGCATCTAATAGATGTGCCTTTTCGGGGCATCTGCAGGCTGGGAGCTTATATCAATGGCTCCTTACCAGCCTGAGAATACCAGTCTCCAGCTGTGACCTTTAACAAGGTTGGTTGTCAAAAATGGGGGGGACTCCATGGCACTTTATAAAATTATTTATTTAAATAATTTAAAAAAAAAAAACAGCGTGGGACCCCTCTAGTCTTGACAACTAGCTTTGTTGTAACTGACAGCTGAGGGTTGCAGCCCCCAGCTATGAGTTTGTCTGGCTGGTCAGCAAAAATACAGGGTTACCCTCTCTGTTTTTGTTTTAAATTATTTATTTACAGCTCAGGAGTGGCTAATGAATATCCTCATCCTCCGCTCCTGCTCTCACGGTTATTAGCGGTAGCAGGTATCAGTTGATGGGATCAGTAGTCCCATCAGCTGATACCAGTGACCGGAGTTGAACTTTATACCTCCGATCACAGCTGAGCGCTCACACTGTCTTTTGACAGTGTGGGAACCGCGGCTCTCTGACCGGCGGGGATAATTTCCCCACAGATCAGAAGCAGTGTTTGCCACGCTGTAATGCACATTACAGCGCAGCAAACACTTGATGTTCGGGCCCCCCATTCAAGTGAACGGGGTCCAGGTTCAGGTGCTATTCTGGCACCCAAACTTTTTGTAACTGTTCGGCTGAACCCGCCAGACCCGAACAACCAGGTGTCCGCCCATCTCTAGTGGTGGCGTGTTTCTATAATACTTTTCCTCTAATAGTTCCACTCCTGGTTTCGGCTTACAAATCTTGATGCAAAATACTGACCAAATACTGAACGTGTGAAAATAACCTTATACTCCTTATACTCATTCTTGTGCTGACACCATTCTAGCGGTGTCAGCACTGACTCTTCCAGGAACTGAGTGACATTTTTATGTCACGCGATCTCTGCTGCCAATCAGTCACAGATTGACAGGGCTGTTAAAGGCACATGACAGCTGATTAAATTAACTGTCAAGTGCAGGGAAAGTTGCCTCTTCAGCGCCGGAGCCTACATCAAAGTTAGGGACACGACATATATGACATATATTTTATGTCATATGTCTTGAAGGTGTTAAATACAATTGTATGCAATAACAACTCTGAAAGTGTTTATTACGTCCAATGTTTTTTATGCTAGTCATGATAAAAAGCTCATTGGTACAAAATGTGCCAGATTAACTATGAGGCTCGAGCGTTTTATTAAATCTGGTGCATCATTTGTTTGAGTCAAAGAATTAAATCTATACCAGATATTGGCTAATGTAAATTATAGTACTTGTGCTAGTCTATGTGTGGCCCCTCTTCCTTTCAAAAGCTGCTTCAACCCATGGGGTCGACAAATTAAATCTAGTGATGAGCGAGTATGCTCGTTACTCGATATTTCCAATCATGCTCGGGTGATCTCCGAGTATTTAGATGTGCTTGGAGATTATGTTTCAGTTCCCGCAGCTGCATGATTTGCGGCTGCTAGACAGCCTGAATACATGTGGGGATTTCTTAACAAACAGGAAATCCCCACATGTATTCAGCCTGTCCAGCAGCCACAAATCATGCAGCTACAGCGACACAAAATAAATCTCCAAGCACATCCAAATAGTCAGAGATCACCCGAGTATGCTCAGGAATCTCGCGTAACGAGTATAGTCGCTCATCACTAATTAAAACATATCAAATTATGGCACCTATTTTGAGTGCACTATAATTTGCAATTTTTTTTTATTCTGGAAAGCGGCATAAATGCAATAAGAAATGTCCTCCAATATATTTTCTTTAAATACAAAGATGTGCAACTGTATAAGTATGCAATTATATGTGTGTTAGGCATATAATCAACATTAATGGAACTTTCTAATGTGGCACAAACCAACCTAAGATGTATAGATGTAGAATCTGGCAATATGACTCCCGACGATCTAAACTATTTGCATAGTGTGTGCAACACACTATTCTATGACCACAGCGTGTCTAATCTGTCATGCTGGTGGACCAAATGTTATATTGCTGGACCATTGGTAACAATGGTTTACATTGATTTACATCACCCCAATAACTACAAGAAAAAAAAATGTATCTGCTGCATATACAATACTGTGCACAAGTTTTATGCAAGTTTGGTAAAAATGCTGCATGGTAAGAATTCTGAAAAAACAAGTGTTAAAAATTTATATTTTATCGATTAACAAATGCAAAGTGATTTACAAAAGGGAAATCTATATTTGATGTGAGCAACTTTTGCCTTCAAAACAGCATAAATTTTTCAAAGTACACTTACACAAAGTCAGGGATTTTGTAGGATTATAGCCAGGTGTATGAGTAGCCAATTATACCAATCAGGGGATAATCATCAGCTTTTTCATATGTAGGCTGAAACACAGTCATTAGCTGAAACAGAAACAGCTGTGTAGGAGGGTTAAAATTGGGTATGGAACAGCCAAACTCTACTACAAATGTTCATACTGATTGGCAACATTAAGCAGAGCAATAGGACAAAAGGTAGTTATACTACATCAGCAAGGTTTCTCCCAAAGATTTCAAAGCAGACTACGCTGTTCAAGTTATTTTTAGGATGCAACATGTTCAATGTTGAAGAGGACCACAGATGGAGTGTTTGGCCAAGAGAACAGTGCAGGAATAAAGACACATCATGCTTACTTCCCTTTGAAATCAGAAGATGCACAGCAGAGCCTTCAGCTCAGAACAGGCAGGAAGCAAAGGACCCAGCTCCACTCATTTAGTATTTGAATTAGTCTAATAAGCTATATTCAGGAAATAAGTGTGGCTGAACAGCCATAACTTTGACATGGAAGCAAGGCCAAGTGACTCAAGTATGCACAAAAATGTAGGAACTGGAGAGCAAAAAACTGTCAGCATGTTCTCTCGATTGAGGGGTCAAAACATGTAATATTTTACTGTAACAAAAGGTAGCTTTTTCACCAAAGGGCTGAAGAGTGGTACAATAATGAGTGTCTGCAGGCAACAGTGAAGCATGGTGGAGGGTCCTGGCAGGTTTGAGGCTGCATTTCAGCAATGGAGCCCCAAATACAGGCAGATACTGAGAAATACAAGCAGATTCTGATATTGAGAAATGCAGGCAGATCCTTGTCCATCTTGTAATAACATCAGTGAGATGCCTGATTAGCTCCAAATTTTTTTTGCAGCAGAACAACAACATTCAAGCACACAAGCAATGTAATTATGAATTATTTTCAGTGTATAGAAAGACAAGGAGTCCTGGAAGTGATAATTTGTCTCCCACAGAACCCAGATCTCAACATGATCGAGTCTGTCTGGGATTACATGAAGAGACAGAAGGATTTACACAAGGGACATCCACAGAAGATCTGTGGTTGTTTCTCCAAGATATTTTTAACAATCTTCCCGCAAAATGTCTTCAAAAACTGTGTGCAAGTGTACCTAGAAGAATTGATGCTGCTTTGATGGCACAGAGTGGTTAAAGCAAATGTTGATTTCTATTAGATTTCTCTTTTGTTCATTCATTTTGAATCTTGTTCAAAAATAAAATATTAACTCTTCTGTTTTTGAAAGCATCCTTACATGGCTGAATTTTTTTTCATTCCGGCTTCAAACTTTTGTACAGTACTGTACTTTATTTAGCATATACATTAAACAATTTAAGTCACCAAGTTATTTACTAGGTTATTTTTTTCCTCATATTTAAAAAACAGAATGTGTTTTTCATTTTTTATACTATATACATTTTTGGTCCATGACATCTGACTGCTATCCTTTTTTCACACGGGGTCATTGATTTACTTTTGCTCTGTTCTTCTGTTATGTTTTTTTTTGTGTGAACCTTAAGTCCGCAAAGCAAAAGACATAAAAGCATGCTGGTTGTAATGGGTCTGCGATCTGTTAGTATTAGAGTTGAGCGAAACGGGTCGAAAAATTTCAAAAGTCGCCGACTTTTGGCAAAGTCGGGTTTCATGAAACGAAACCCGACCCTAGGATGAGGTCGGCCACGAGGTCGGCGACTTACGCGCCAAAGTCGCGTTTCAAAAGTTTGTTTTGCGCTCTTTTTCAGCCAATCAGGATCCACGGACACTGAGGGCAACGTGATGACATAGGCACGGGTCACCACCATCTTTCAGAAGGGCATGCAAGTGATTGGCTTGCTTTGGGGGGCGTCACAGGGGGTATAAAAGGGCGTGCACGCCGACAGCCATGTTACTCATGCTGATCTCAGAATAGGGAGAGCTGCTGCTGATGATGATTTTGTAGGGAGAGCGTTAGGCAGGGAAGAAGACACCAAAAACTGCTTCTGCTGCTAGCGATTTTGCCTGTACAACACACCAGTCACTGTGTGTGCAGTGCAAGGGGAGGCTATATAGTGGTGTATCAGTGGTGTTGGTTGTTGGGCTGCCTTCTAAGGCTTCCTGACATTCCTGCATTGCTGTTTACCCACTGCTCCGCAAACTGCTTTTTTAAAAGCAATCCCAATTTTTTTTTTTTGTCCTGCTGAGAAGAAAAAAAAACTGCTTCTGCTGCTAGCGATTTTGCCTGTACAACACATCAGTCACTGTGTGTGCAGTGCAAGGGGAGGCTATATAGTGGTGTATCAGTGGTGTTGGTTGTTGGGCTGCCTTCTAAGGCTTCCTGACATTCCTGCATTGCTGTTTACCCACTGCTCCGCAAACTGCTTTTTTAAAAACAATCCCAATTTTTTTTTTTTGTCCTGCTGAGGTACTGAGCGTGCATTTTTTCACACCATACAGCGGTGTACGCTCCTCACACAGTACCGTGTAACGGCTGTTATCACAGCCACAGTGAAGCTATCAGTGTGTCACTCTGTGAGAATAAAAAGAGGACATGTTCCGTTCTTAGAGACCTGCACTCTAGGGAGATTCCTATTCTGCCCAATTCTACATACACCTTGTAGTTTGTGATACACTAGCCAATTTCTGCCTGTGACATAGCGCTGTGATATTCAGTGGGCCTCACACAATCCATAAGTGTCCAGTGTCCACAAGTGTGTGCAGAAATTCAAAATCTCCCTTATCCTCTAGTCACTTTGGTCACAGCTGTGCCATCGAGCCTGTCACATAGCGCTCAGATATTCATTGGGCCTCACACAATCCAAAAGTGTCCAGTGTCCACAAGTGTGTGCAGAAATTCAAAATCTCCCTTATCCTCTAGTCACTTTGGTCACAGCTGTGCCATCGAGCCTGTCACATAGCGCTCAGATATTCATTGGGCCTCACACAATCCAAAAGTGTCCAGTGTCCACAAGTGTGTGCAGAAATTCAAAATCTCCCTTATCCTCTAGTCACTTTGGTCACAGCTGTGCCATCGAGCCTGTCACATAGCGCTCAGATATTCATTGGGCCTCACACAATCCAAAAGTGTCCAGTGTCCACAAGTGTGTGCAGAATTTCAAAATCTCCCTTATCCTCTAGTCACTTTGGTCACAGCTGTGCCATCGAGCCTGTCACATAGCGCTCAGATATTCATTGGGCCTCACACAATCCAAAAGTGTCCAGTGTCCACAAGTGTGTGCAGAAATTCAAAATCTCCCTTATCCTCTAGTCACTTTGGTCACAGCTGTGCCATCGAGCCTGTCACATAGCGCTCAGATATTCATTGGGCCTCACACAATCCAAAAGTGTCCAGTGTCCACAAGTGTGTGCAGAAATTCAAAATCTCCCTTATCCTCTAGTCACTTTGGTCACAGCTGTGCCATCGAGCCTGTCACATAGCGCTCAGATATCAGTGGGCCTCACACAATCCAAAAGTGTCCAGTGTCCACAAGTGTGTGCAGAAATTCAAAATCTCCCTTATCCTCTCGTCACTTTTGTCACAGCTGTGCCATCGAGCCTGTCACATAGCACTCAGATATTCATTGGGCCTCACACAATCCAAAAGTGTCCAGTGTCCACAAGTGTCTGCTGAAATTCAAAATCTCACTTATTCTCTAATCACTTTGGTCACAGGCACAGCTGTGCCATCGAGCCTGTTACATAGCGCTCAGATATCAGTGGGCCTCACACAATCCAAAAGTGTCCAGTGTCCACAAGTGTGTGCAGAAATTCAAAATCTCCCTTATCCTCTAGTCACTTTGGTCACAGCTGTGCCATCGAGCCTGTCACATAGCGCTCAGATATTCATTGGGCCTCACACAATCCAAAAGTGTCCAGTGTCCACAAGTGTCTGCAGAAATTCAAAATCTCACTTATCCTCTAGTCACTTTGGTCACAGCTGTGCCATCGAGCCTGTTACATAGCGCTCAGATATCAGTGGGCCTCACACAATCCAAAAGTGTCCAGTGTCCCCAAGTGTGTGCAGAAATTCAAAATCTCCCTTATCCTCTAGTCACTTTGGTCACAGCTGTGCCATCGAGCCTGTCACATAGCGCTCAGATATTCATTGGGCCTCACACAATCCAAAAGTGTCCAGTGTCCACAAGTGTCTGCAGAAATTCAAAATCTCACTTATCCTCTAGTCACTTTGGTCACAGCTGTGTCATTGAGCCTGTCACATAGCGCTCAGATATTCATTGGGCCTCACACAATCCAAAAGTGTCCAGTGTCCACAAGTGTCTGCAGAAATTCAAAATCTCCCCTGTCCTATAGACACCTTGTACCTTGTTTTACATTACTATATAGTTTGTTGGATTTTGTCTACATTTCTACCAAAAATGAGGAAGGCTGGTGGAAGAGGCCGTGGAATTGGGCGGGGGTTGGCAGCTGGTAATGATGGTGTTGGATGTGGATCTGATGGTAGTGGCAAGAGCAAAATAGGACCGAATGCAGGAGGTGTTGAGCCTGCATCATCGTCTGGCTACATAAGGCCTCGAACGCTTAGTTTTCTAGGAGTTGGCAAACCGCTTTTAAAGGCAGAACATCAGGAAAAAGTTTTGTCTTACATTGCTGACTCAGCCTCCAGCTCTATCGCCTCCTCTTCTTCAGTTGTAAAAAGTAAAAGCACTGAGTCGTCATTGGAGGCTCATGTTCATGAACCACACCTTTCCTTGTGTCCTTCACCCCAACCAAGATTGAAGGATGACGCAGGCCATACTACTGATTACTCCATGGAGCTGTTTTCACATACCATGCCTGAATTATCAAGTGAAATGGTGAATTACCCAGGCCAAGATGAATCTGACATGGAGTGCACTGATGCACAGCCGCTGATGGATGATTCTGCTGGTACATTCACTCAGAGCACTACATTGTCCTCGCAGTGTACAGAGCCAGATTCTGACCCTGATTAGACTCAGGTGCCCCTTCCCGCACACTATACCACCATACACGGTGACACAGAGGAAGGTGCACATGACATAGAAGAGGAGGTGATGGATGACCCAGTTGTTGACCCAGATTGACATCCATTGGGGGAAGAGGGTGCTGCTTCCAATAGCTCAGATGAGGAGCATCCACAGCAGACATCGACATCGCAACAGCTGTTATCTGGCAGGCCCGGAGCACTCCAAAGACAGGTTCCAAACATCAAAAGAGTTGCTGGACAGCTTGTCCAGAGGGTCAAAAGATCACAGTGTGCTAGGCCGCAAAATGTCTGCCAAAGTAGGAAGAGTGCAGTGTGGCACTTTCTTGAACAAAATCCTCATGATCAGGCCAAGGTTATCTGTAAGAAGTGCGCAAAGACCTTTAGCCGAGGGAAAAATCTGAAAAATTTGAATACCAGTTGCATGCTTAGACATTTAACCAGCATGCACTTGCAAGCGTGGACACAACACCAAACCTCAAGTGCCACATGTGCAACTGATCACAACGAAGGTAGTCAGCAACGCTACATTGTTTCCCCCACTGTAAGCCCACCGGTTAGCACAGCAGCAAATGTTGAGGTGTCGTTGCAAGGCCACAGCAGTCAGGGAATCCCACTGTTATATCAACGAAAGACTGATTCTAGGCCATCAGAAAGAACACCAACTCCATCACCATCATCAACCCTCTCTCAGTCCGCCCTGTCCACCGCTACTTCCACCATATGCAGCTCTCAAGTCCAGCTCACCCTACCAGACACTATGAGTAGGTCAAGAAAGTACTCAGTCTCTCATCCGCGTACACTGGGTTTGAACGCCCACATTGCCAAACTAATCTCGTTTGAGATGATGCCCTTTCGGTTGGTGGAAAGCGCAGCTTTCCGCGAACTCATGGCCTATGCAGTACCACGCTATGACCTACCCAGTCGCCACTTCTTCTCTCGCAAAGCCATCCCAGCCCTCCACCATCATGTGATAGACCGCATTGTCCATGCACTCAAGCAGTCAGTGAGCGGAAAGGTGCACCTCACAACTGATGCATGGTCCAGTCGGCATGGCCAGGGCCATTACGTGTCCATCACTGCGCACTGGGTTAATGTGGTGGATGCAGGGTCCACAGGGGACAGCGGTGGTGGGACAGTGCTGCCTAGCCCACGGTATAGGAAACAGTTGGCTGTAGGCGTTCGACCCTCCTCCTCCTCCTCCTCCAGAAGCGAAAGCTCGTCCACAGAGCGCAGTCGTACGAGCACTCCATCTGCAGCTGCCACTTTTGCACACGAGGTGTCCCCCTATCGAGCAGCTAGTGGAAAGCGTCAGAAGGCTGTGTTGCAGATGATGTGTTTGGGCGACAGACACACCGCCGAGGTGCTGGCCGAGTACTTGAAGCGACAAACTGAGTCATGGCTGGGCAGTGTACATATTGAGGCAGGCAAGGTAGTTAGTGATAACGGGCGTAATTTTGTGGCAGCCATAGCCCTTTCAAAACTCAGCCACATACCTTGCTTGGCTCACACCTTGAACCTGGTGGTGCAGTGCTTCCTCAAAAATTATCCGGAGTTAACAGCCCTGCTCCAGAAGGTGCGAAGACTGTGCGCGCACATCCGCCGGTCGCCTGTACACTCCGTTCGTATGCAGAAGCTGCAGCGATTGCTCCACCTTCCCAACCACCGCCTCATTATCGACATTGCAACAAGGTGGAACTCCACCCTGCACATGGTGGAGCGGCTGTGCGAGCAGAGGCAGGCCATAATGCATTTGTGGGAGGATACACGGCCAGGCACTTTGAGAGCAGACATGGAGTTGACCGGTGTGCAGTGGTCGAAGCTGAAAGACCTCTGTAAAGTCCTTCAGTGTTTTGAGGAATGCACACGGCTGGTAAGTGCAGACGACGCCATCCTAAGCCTGAGCATCCCACTTATGCGTCTGCTCATGCAAACTTTGACGCACCTTAAGGAGCAGGCTTCTGCAGCCAATGTTGATGAGGAGGAAGAGGAGGAGGGAATCCTTGATGACATTCAGCCATTGTTTGCTCAGGGACCTCTCCTGGACGAGGTGGAGGAAGAAGAGGAGGAGGATGATGGGGATGATTACTTAGGGGAGGAGGATGCATCTCGTGGGGCAAGTGAAAATGTTGGCGTGGCAAGGTCTGGTACAGGGTTTGTGCGTGAATGGAGGGATGTGGATTTGCCAGAAAGTGCTCCTCCAACCAGCACTCGCAGTGCATCATTGACACCGGGAACATTGGCCCAAATGTCAGATTATGCCTTGCAGATCCTAAAAAGGGACCCCCGCATTGCCAAAATGATGAACGATGACGACTACTGGTTGGCCAGCATCCTGGATCCACGCTATAAAGGCAAATTACAAAACATCATGCCACAGGAGAACCTTGACCTAATATTGGCTAATAAACAAGCAACTCTTGTAAATCGGTTGCTTGAGGCATTCCCAGCACACAGCAGCGGTGATGGTTCTCACACGAGCCGTACGGGCCGGGGGCAGCTTGGCAGAGGTGTTCGTGGTGCACACAGCAGAAGTGGCGTTGGAGACAGGGGTTTCATGACAATGTTGTGGACTGATTTTTCAAGTACCGCTCACACAACTGGTAATACTGCATCGATGGAAAGTGACAGGAGACAGCAGTTGTCAACTATGGTTACAAACTACTTTTCCTCCCATATCGATGTTCTCCCACACAGGTCATTCCCCTTTGACTATTGGGCCGCTAAACTGGACAACTGGCCTGAATTGGCACAATATGCCTTACAGGAGCTCGCTTGCCCAGCTGCAAGTGTGCTATCGGAAAGAGTCTTCAGTGCAGCTGGATCAATCCTGACAGAAAAAAGGACCCGTCTGTCAACCCAAAATGTGGATGATCTAACCTTCATTAAAATGAACCACGCATGGGTTTCCAAGGATTTTGTCCCACCTTCCCCTGATGACACATAGGGTGACAGAAAAATGGCTTTCTTTGGTCCACCTCTTCCTGGGACTTGACCTATTTCACCTTTTGCATCAGCTGAATGTCCAACATCAACATATGCCACTTTCTAAAACTCCCTAACTGTGCTGCCTCCCCCCCATGGCCGGGGTCACAACCTAGCGCACGACACCGTGCGAGTGCCGTTGCCCTGGACAGGTGGGTAGGCCGACTCTTGGGCGCGGGCACTGGCACAGGGTCCTTCATAGTGCAATCAAGTGTCTCTGACGGTGGTGGTGCACACCCGCCGTCAGACACACCGCCGTACTATGAGGGGCCCAGTGCCAGTACCGACGCCCACGAGTGGGCCCCCCTTGCTTGGGCAGGGCCCCAGCATTTGCAATCTTTACCTCTCCCTGCTCCTCCGCTGTGTAGTCTGGGCCGTCAAATCCATACTGTGCCTGACACCGCCTGAGCCTGCCTCCTGATGTATAGACATATATTTTGAATGTGTACGCTATCCATACATGTTATCCGGGGATACGGTACCCTTTCTAACCTTTGTGCAATCACGTGCTATCCATACTGGGCCTAACACCGTCTGAGCCTGCCTCCTGATGTATAGACATATATTTTGAATGTGTACGCTATCCATACATGTTATCTGGGGATACGGTACCCTTTCTAACCTTTGTGCAATCACGTGCAATCCATACTGGGCCTAACACCGTCTGAGCCTGCCTCCTGATGTATAGACATATATTTTGAATGTGTACGCTATCCATACATGTTATCTGGGGATACGGTACCCTTTCTAACTTTGTGCAATCACGTGCAATCCATACTGGGCCTAACACCGTCTGAGCCTGCCTCCTGATGTATAGACATATATTTTGAATGTGTACGCTATCCATACATGTTATCTGGGGATACGGTACCCTTTCTAACCTTTGTGCAATCACGTGCAATCCATACTGGGCGTGAGAACGGCTGGCGAGCTGTTAAGCAAGCTACAGCACCTGTGGTTTGCACACGTAAGTTTTTCATTTTTTCAGGAATGACGGTTAGGCCTAATTCCGGAACTGCGGTTGACCTGCACTTACTGGGAAATCATTGTTCGCGGGTAATAATTGTAATCAGTGATCCCCATCACTAACGTTGTTCAGCGGGTTATCTGCACCTGTAAGCGACAAACGCTGGCCTTTTCAGTGTAGCGCACATGCAGCCACGGACATGTAAGGGCATGACACACCAGTTATTGGCCAATCTCATGTGCCAGAGCCTCACGTGTCCCTCTAGTAAGCCGGACTCGGACCGCGGGGCATGACGGAGTCTCGTTCGTTAACGGAATTAAGCTTGCAATGTGTGCATCTGTTCTGTAGCTGGCATGGTTGAGGTTTCCCAGGTGGAGTCGAATTTAACCGTAGGCTCCACTCCTGGTGGTGCCCTTCTGGACATTCCTTTAAGGTTCAGCTTTGCAACCATACTGCCCACGTAAAACAAACACTTTGCCTTCATGAACGCTGTTTGGAGGGTCATGACTCGTGGGAATAACGCCGCCCAATCAGTTAACCTGCTAGAGAGATCGTTCGTTGCTCCCAAGCATGACATCACACTCCCTAGGAAGAAGGTAATGCCACTGTGGCGACCGTACTCCTGGGGGCGACACAAGTGCACTGATGCCCAGCCACTGCTCGATGAATCTGCTGGTACATTGACCGAGACCACTACATTCCCCTCGCACGCTACACGACCTGAATCTGACCCTGATGAAACTCAGGTTACCCTTCCCATATACAGTTCCATCTTACACGGTGACAAAGAGGAAGCTGCAGATGAAAATGCAGGTTCGGCCCACCCACCATCAGACACACCACCGTACTATCAGGGGCCCTGTGCCAGTGCCGTCGCCAATGAGTGGGCCCCCCCTGCTTGCTCAGGATCACAGCACTTGCAAAGTTGAAATACTGTGCAGTGAGATGGAAGATGGGGACGACGAGGAGTCCAGACAAGTACAGGGATTCCCTAGCGAGGAGACTTATTTGATTGTTTTCAATGTTGGGACAGCAATTTTTGGGGAGCACTATACTCTGGAGAATGATAGATGGGGCCCACCATACACTGGAACATTCCAAAGGTGGACATCAGACACTGGAGCAGCATTTACAGGGCCCATTATACACTAGAGCATTAGAAATGGGGCCCATTATGTTTGGAGCATTATTTGGGCCCATAAGACAGTGGAGCTTCATCCATGGGGACCAACATATACTGTAGCATTATGTGGAGCTCATCATATACTGTTTCAAACATTATATGGGACCAATGATTCTGTATGGAGAAATAGATGGGCCTCGTCATGAGATGTAAAAAGTGAAGTATTTTTCATTGTACTATACCGCTATTTCTCTGCCGTATCGGAGCATGATGAGTTGTGGTATGTGTTAAAGGGGCGCTCTTTCGCCCAGGGCACATGAAAACCTGCAGCCAGCCCTCCCCCCCACAACTTTAGCCAAATAACCCCCATTTTTCAGTGCGTAACTTGTATTATGAAGTTAATTAAGGTTGACAAGCTTAAGTAAGAAGAATTGATGCTTTTTGCATTCAAATGGGCACTGTAGGTGTGTTTCCTGTCCTCCTCTCACTGCCGACTTTTATTCCCCATTGACTTACATTGGGTTTCGTGTTTCGGGACGACCCCGACTTTTCCCTATAATCGGACGATCTTGCT